>NC_134361.1:27109962-27409962 GCF_048569485.1 Anomaloglossus baeobatrachus
GTAAATTCCTTTTCTTCTAGCTCCTATTGGGAGACCCAGCACCCGCCCCTGTTCCCTTCGGGCTGTTGTTCTTTTGTGTACACATGTTGTTCATGTTGAATTGTTCTTTTGGTTCATGGTTTCAGTTCTCCGAACATCCTTCGGATTGAATTTACCTTAGACCAATTTATAAGTTTCCTCCTTCCTGCTTTGGCACCAAAACTGATGGGCCCGTGATGCACGGGAGGGTGTATCGGCAGAGGGGAGGGGTTACACTTTTTAAAGTGTAATACTTTGTGTGGCCTCCGGAGGCAGTAGCTATACACCCAATTGTCTGGGTCTCCCAATAGGAGCTAGAAGAAAAGGAATTTACGGTAAGTAAACAAAATTCCCTTCTTTTCAGGCAGTCATTGCCTGCAAGGTGTTCTCTACAAATAATTAAAATGAATATCTTACTTATGGTTAAGTTAATTTGACCATTTTTTTGAAACACAAATTTTATTGCAGTTTTCACAATCATTACAATATGTCAAACATTTAAACAAGAGTAAATTCACCTTACCAATTTACCCCCCCTTGAACTTGACCATTTTATATTAGAGCCCCTGAAATGAGGAGGCTTTGTAGAAAAAAATGGCTGCAAGTTCTAAACATTTAACAATTATTTTTTTTTTAAACCTGAAAGTCAACACTTCAATTGCATCTGTTGTGTCACGTTAAAGGGACTGTCACCAGTTTTCTTCACTATTAAACGAAGTCTCCCCTTCTGCAGCTCATTGGCTGCATTCTATGAAGGTGCACTTTTTGCCCTGACTAAACTTGTAGACCCCTGAAATAACTTTATAAAATCTGCCCGCCAGGTATGCTAATTACCTTATCTAGTCAGATGGGCGTGATCATTTTCTGCTACATTTTCCTCCCTCTGGCCAAGTTTGCCGTCCTCCATTCCTGATTGACAAGGATCGCGCCGCCGTCCATACTGCTTGGCCAAATCTCACGCAGGCGCAGTTTGCTCTGCCACATTGGGGGCTGAGCAGAAAACATAGTTGTCCTAGCGCGTGCCGGTGAGGTATTTGCGCAAGCGTGAGATTATGGTCGGGTACGAGGATGATGCTGGTGAGGTCATGCATAGCGCCGACCATAATCTTGCGCCTGCGCAAATACCTCATCTGGCGCGTCCAATCACAATGATGATCACGCCCATCTGACTAGATAAGGTATTTAGCATACATAGCGGTCAGATTTTCTAAAGTTATTTCAGGGGTCTACAAGTTTAGTCAGGAACAAGGTGCACCTTCATAGAATGCAGCCCAGGAGCTGCAGAAGGGGATACTTTTAGTTTAAGGCTAGTGCCCATGGGAGCTTGCTCCTGCGGATTTTGCTGTGGAAAACCTGCGGATTTATCTGGATTTTCTAGATCAATCCGCAGGTTTCAGCAAGTACAGACACTCCCCATGTTATCCTATGGGACATGGGGAGTGTCTGTGTCCATGCTGTGGAATGTGTGGCTGCGGAATATGCTGCGAATGTCCCGCAGCCGCACGTAACTGCATGTCAATTATTCCTGCGGATTTACCTGCGGAAATCACGGCCCTCCACTATGGAGATAGAGGCCGGAGGTTCCGCAGGTAAATCTCATGAATATCCGCAGGTTTACCGCAACAATTCCGCTGGAATCCCGCAGCAATGTATAGCTGCGGATTACGGGGAGCTGCTGCGGGAAACCTACGAGCTCCCGTGGGCACATAGCCTAATAGTGAAAAAACTGGTGACAGGTTCCCTTTAATTAAAGTGTCCTGCAGAGCACAAATTGCAAAGATTCAGTACCTGTCCCAATATTTCTGGACCTAACTGTAAAGTGATGGCAAATTGCGAGGATGTACCATTACATCATGATTGGGAGGAATCCCCCATGATCCTGAGAATGAAGTTGTCGCAGCACCTTGTTTGTCCTCTGCTCTGCATAGTGTCGCTTTGGACACATCGCAGCACGGTCCCCCTTCATTTAGTTACTACCATATGGGTTGGAAACACGTTGACTCACTGATTTTTTTTTTTTTCTCCCCAGACCTGTGCCCACAGCCACCGATGCCGCTCCCGCCGAGAAAAAGTACAAACCTCTCAATACCACACCAAATGCTGCCAAAGAAATCAAAGTCAAGATCATTCCTCCTCAGCGTATGTATCAAGCCTCTCCTATAACCTCCTTATTGAATTCATTCATAATGTTAATGCTCCTCTGACCTGTAGTTACCTCTGTAGTGTTGGTGATTGTCTCTCATTTTTTTTAAGCCCCTGGTCCTTTAAGTGCTATATTCTTTGCAGCAGAAATTGCCCCTTTTTTCTGTTTAATACCCCAAATCTGTCTTATTCCGATTTGTCAGTTTCTCATTAGTCTTTACAATATTATTATTTATTATAGGGCCATCAATTCCATGGCGCTTTACATGTGAAAGGGGTATACATAATAGGGACAAGTACAATAATCATAAACAATGCAAGGTACAGGAGGAGGTGCCTGCCTGCGAGGGGCACAGTCTACAAGGGATGGGTGAGGATAGAGCTGGTTGTTCGGCGTTATATCAGACTGAGGGTTACGGCAGGTTGTAGGCTTGTTGGAAGAGGTGGGTCTTCAGCTTTCTTTTGAAGCTTGTCAAGGTAGGAGAGAGTCTGATATGTTGGGGCATAGAGTTCCAGAGTATGGGGGAGGCACGGGAGAAATCTTGAATGCGATGGTGGGAAGAGGAGATGAGAGGGGAGTAGAGAAGGAGATCTTGTGAGGATCGAAGGTTGCGTGCGGCTAAGTACAGGGAGACTAGGTCACAGATGTAGGGAGGAGACAGGTTGTGGATGGCTTTGTAGGTCATGGTTCGTGTTTTGAACTGGAGTTGTTGGGCAATGGGAAGCCAGGGAAGGGATTGGCAGAGAGGAGAGGTCGGGGAGTAGCGAGGGGGACAGGAGGATTAGCCGGGCAGCATAGTTTAGAATAGATTTGTAGAGGTGCGAGACTGTTAGAAGGGAGGTCACAGAGCAAGAGGTTGCAATAATCCAGGCGGGAGATAAGGGCATGTACTAGAGTTTTTGCAGCTTCTTGGGAAAAGCAAGTACGAATCCGGGAAATATTTTTGCGTTTGAGGCGGAAGGAGGTGAAGAGGGCTTGGACATGTGGATATAACTTATACCTCTTATTACATGGTTTACAATTGTTGCATGTTCTTTCCTTTTGTTCGTTATCCCCAAATAATGGATTGCGTAATCTCTTCACAGCTATGGAGAGTTTAGGTTTTCTGGACGCACTGAATTCTGCCCCCGTTCCTGGGATAAAGATCAAAAAGAAGAAAAAAGCCGTTTCACCGACCAGTAATAAGGTTTGTAGGTGCAATTTTTAGACCCAAAGTCTAGACAACGATATCACTGGGTATCTACAGTGAATTATTTCTGTATTTGCAGCCCAGTCCATTTGACAGCAAGTCTCCAGGAGATGCCACCAATGTGAACAAGCCTTCTTCTCCTGAACCGGAGCCACCAGCTGAAGGCATGGAAGTGGAGAGGCCGGGGACTCCAGTTCCTGCTGTTGAGCTCCCTGAGCCCATGGAAAGTAAGGACTCGTTCTGCTGACTTTCTCATCCCTTCTCTTAACATTCTCTAGGTCTGCATCGAATCTTATGATTTTGGGGTTTGTTTTTTTTTTGTAGTTTCTGAACCTGCTCCGGCATCAACAGACGTGAAGCCTAGTGAACCAGAAGTCCCTCAACTGACAAAGAAGGGCAAGAAAAGGAAAACAGTCAGCTGGCCGGACGAGACTCATCTCCGGGAGTACTTCTACTTCGAGCTGGATGAAACAGAGCGAGGTATGTTTGTTTGCTTGCCTCTTGATAGTTGCCGGTCTCGGGACATTCCTGCTTTTAGCTTGTATTCACTAGATTTCTGTATTTTATTTTTCATAAGTCAACGTAAACAAGATTAAGGACTTTGGTGAAGCTGCCAAACGAGAGATGCTAATGGATCGTCGCGCTTTCCAAAATGCCCGACGGCTTAGTCACGATACAATGGAAGAAGTCACACCCTGGGTACTGCCGCGTCCCCTGTCACTTCCAGGAGCTCTCGTTCAAGTGGGCAGCAACAGCACGGAGAAGCATACCCAAGCTGAGCGGGAGATGGGAATTCTGCAGGAAATCTTTCTATCCAAAGAGAGGTATATACACTTCCAACTGTAATTATATATATTTTTTTTTCTTATTAATATCTTGGCTTCTCTGCCAAAAGAACCCTTGCAAGTGTAAATTTAATATCTTTATTTTACCCAACAGTGTTCCTGACGCACCTCATGAGCCAGACCCTGAGCCTTATGAACCTTCACCTCCAAAGCTGATACCACTGGATGAGGTACATTGTAAACTGCTTCTATTCACAATCCAGATATCTTCTATCGCTTTCTTGGTAACATCAATTCCTTTCTGACTTGCTTAAAGAATAAAATGGACCAATTTATTTTTAATTTTTTTGTAGGATTGTTCCATAGACGATGGGTCGTATATTGAGCCTATGGATCAGAGTGGAGCGTCTCAATCACCAGATTTGACTGGCGGTGCTAAATTACCTCCTGTGCTCGCTAACTTAATGGGTAGCATGGGTAACACAAAGGCCCAAACCAGTCCCTTGCCAGACGCTATGCAGGAGATCTTGACTTCCATAATGGTAAGAAAACAAACGTGTGGCTTGCGGGGGTCAGTCGTTAATACTGTTTCTGCTAGCGAATTTTAGTACATTAGTAATTTATAGATGACATATTTTTTTTTATCTTATCTAAGACTGCCCAGGGTAATGCAAAGACCGAAGATTTGATGAAACAGCCAGATTTCTCCGATAAGATAAAACAACTTCTGGGCTCACTTCAAAGTCAGGCGCAGAATCAGAACCAGTCACCACCAGGACCACGTAAGTCTCAGCAAGGGGCATAGGATTAGTATGTGTCTGTCCTCTTCCATATACAGCGCATTGGAAATGAATTACCACCCCCTCCCCCCTTGGCTTTTTACCCATTTTGTTACATTACAACCTGTGTTTAAATATTTTTGCAATCCAATTTGTGTTTGATGCATCAGCATTTGATAGTTAAGTTTGGAAATGGGCAAAATTTTAATTTATGGGATAACATAAATAATAATTGTCATGTGCATATCTATTCATCTCTTCTGCTATGATGTCCCAAAAAAAAATTTTTGTCGCTCCATTGGGAGACCCAGACAATTGGGTGTATAGCTTCTGCCTCCGGAGGCCACACAAAGTAATTACACTTTACACAATTCTGGTGCATATTACCTTCATAAACCACATACTTAGTTTGCACACAGGTGAACATCCTTTCACTAAGTGTTCCGGGGACTGTTGGTATATACACACACCTTTACTTAAAGGCCACATAGGCTGCAACACCATTAAGCAAGAGGCTCCACTAACCAAACAATTTATGAAGAGCAAGTAGATCTCCAAAAAACACCATGAAGATCAAGGAGATCTTCAAACATGTCAGAGACAAAGTTGTTAACTACAAGTCAGGGTTGTGTTCTAACAAAATATCCCAGTCTCTGATGATCCCCGGAGCACCGTCAAATCCATTATCATCAAATGAAAAGAACATGGAAACACAACAAACCTTCCCATAGTGAGCCGCCCACCAAAACTCTCAGCCTGGGTAAGGAGGGTATTAACCAAAGAGGCAGCAGAAAGACCAAAGGTAACCCTTTAGGAGCTGCAGAGTTCCCAGAGACTGGAGTACCTCTCCATACGACCACAATAAGCTGTACACTCCATAGTCGACCTTAATTGAAGAGTGGCCAGAAAAAGCCTTTACTTACAGCCTAAAATTGAAAAGCTCGTTTTGATTTTGCCACAATACATGTGCTAGACTCCTCAAACGAATGGAGGAAGGTGCTGTGCTCAGATGAGACCAAGAGTGAACTTTTTGGCCATCAAGGTAAATGCTATGTCTGGCGCGAAGAAACACAGCTCATCACTCAAATACCCTCCCCACAGTGAGATGTGGTGGTGGTGGCGGCATCATGCTGTGGGGAGGTTTCTCTGCAGCAGGGACAACAGGCAAAATGGTCTGGGTCAAGGGGAAGATGGATGGTGAGAAATACAGGGATATTTTTGAGCAAGATTTAGTTTAGTCAAATGCTAAAAAATCCACATGCTGTGTCTATTCTCTGCTGCAAATTTGCAAGGAAAAAAAAGGGGGGGGAAGCAACATATCCTCAAAACTTCAGAATTCTCATTGACTTTGCTGGCATAAGGATTTGCATGCAGGTTTGTGACAAAACGCATAAAAAATGGGATAAAAACGCACTGTGTGCACGTAGCCTAAATGTACTGAGTGGCCGAATCAAAGCCCAGACCTTAATCCAATGGAGAATCTGTGAAGAGACTTGAAGATCGCTGTTCACCAGAAGAATCCATCTAACTTGGAAGGAGCTGGAGCAGTTTTGCCTTCAGGAATAGACGAAAACACCAGTGCCAAGATATGGAAAGCTCCGAGACTTATCCACAGCGATTTGCAGCTGTAATTGCCGCAAAAATGGCTCTACAAAGTACTGACTTTAGGGGGTGAATAGTTATGCACACCAAAGCTTTTGAGTTATTGTGTCCTCATTGTTTGTTTCACAATAAAAAGTAAAAACAATGTTCACAGTTGTAGGCATGTATTTTTACATGAACTGATGCACACCCTAAAGAACCCGTGAAACAAGGGGGGGCTATGAATACTTCTGCAAGGCACTGTATAGTTTGTATGGCCAATAGACTTTTTGAGAAAATTAACAAAACATCGAGGCTAAAAGGCACGTGATTATAAAAAGGGAAAGACCGCGCTAAATAGGAATGACGGCATCTGAAGAGTTTATTAGAATTATTAAGTCTTCTAATCAGTCATCCAATAGTATTTTGTGTGTAAATACCTACAATCGTATATTGCTTTTATTTTTATAGCTGTACCAGGAATGGCCGGACCATTGCCGGCCAACAATGGCTTCCCACCACCAGCACCAAAAAATACACAGCTGCCACCACCGCCTGAACACTTTCCCCCCCCTGGCGGACCATACCCAGGTATGCTTTGTTTGAATATTTTTTTTTTATTTTTTTTCCTTCCCCCATAAATTGTCTGGAACCACCACATATTTTGTCAAGGGAGGAATTTTGGTGAAGACTGCTAATGGAGTCTTCGTTTGGGATATCCAGAGACTGTGCCGTATTAGCTGTATATCAGTGCCGATATATCAATGCATCAGACAATAAACACACAGACATGCTTTCTCCTTGAGCTAGCGTCATCAATTGAACTCGTGTATTGGATAGATTCAATTATACAATATGCATGAATAACCTTGAAGCTAAACAGGGAGTTTTCCACAACTTAATTTCTCACAGCACATTGTTTCTTGTACATTCTTTCTGTGTGAAGCTACTGATAAGACTTTTACTCATTATTAAGAGACTTTCATAGTTTGTACATCTGTTCTCATTCTTGGTATCCCCTTCATGACTATACAACGTTAAATTATATTATGGGTCTATGCGATGGCTACATAGACAGACATAATTATGCAACTACATCTACATTTTGATTATTTATATACACAGATATTCTTATTACGTTTGAACAAACAAGCTATAACTCAGACGACATCCACAATTTCACCCCTCCCCTCATTGTACTATTTGTGATTATTGAAAAATGTCCTTTCCAACAACGACGTATTATAATTATCTGGGCCGCAGCTACCCGAAAAAGTATCCTCCATTTATGGGCACAAAATACAGTCCCCACTTTAACTTTTATATCCAGAAAGATGAATTACTTATTTCAAATGGAGTGCATTGAATCTCTATTACATAAAAACAAAAGAACAGAACTTTTCTTTTTCACATGGTCACACTATAGCGATACACAACCACTCTCTCGGTACGCCAATCGATGCGCGAATGCTTCCAATTTACCGACTGGTATAAGACAACTCATTGCAGGTACCACACCGGTTAGGCTTGGCTAAGAGGATACTACAAATATGTTTTGTGCCTGGGGAAAGGGGAAAAGAGGGGGGGGGGAGTGATTGTGGGAGTTCTAGATTTGGTAGGTTAGTTAAGAATACACCGTCTTATAACTTGCATAATCAAAGTTGCATCTGATATTTCCGAAATTGCATCTAACTTTACACACTGTACATGTATAATGATTTCTTTTCAATAAAGATGGTTTATAAATAAAAAAAAGAAAAATGTCCTTTCTTCAGCGCTCTATTGGGAGACCCAGACGATTGGGGTATAGCTACTGCCCTCTGGAGGCCACACAAAGCACTACATTAAAAGTGCAAGGCCCCTCCCCCTCTGGCTATACCCCCCCGTGGTATCACGGGTACTCCAGTTTTAGCTTTGTGTGCGAAGGAGGTCAGACATTCCATGCATAGCTCCACAGATTTTAGTCAGCAGTAGCTGCTGACTAGTTCGGATGGAAGAAAAGAGGACACATATAGTGTCCCCAGCATGCTCCCTTCTCACCCCTGGATGGTGTTGTAAGGTTGAGGTACCTATTGCTGGTACAGGGCTGGAGCCCCACATGCTGTTTTCCTTCCACATCCCCTTGGGGGCTCTGTGGAAGTGGGATCCTGCCGGCCTCTCAGCTCTGACGCCGGGCTCCATCCACAGACCCATTAGAACCTGATGGATACGGAGCAGGAGTACCATCAGGGACCGGGCCCTGCATCATACAGGTACTCTGTGTCCCCGGCAGGCACAGACACATTCCGGGCTGGCTGGGTGTTGTAGTGCGCCGGGGACCGTACACTGAGCTGGTGTTCCTACAGTTATCTGGGGGACTTTGTGTTCTGGGAACGCAGCGCCGACCCTCACTGGACCGGGCGGCGCTGCTGTGACTTGTGGTGCGCCGGGGATACGCCGACCGCGCTTTTACGGCGGCGGCGTTTATAACTCTAGTCCCCGGCTTTTGGGCCTAGGACGCCGGCAGCTCCGATCGTTCCCGCCCCCACCCTGTCAATCAGGGTAGGGGAGAGACGCTGTTTCACGGCAGCGAGGAGGGCTGGAGCCTGATTTACATGCTCCAGCCCTCTCACTAGGCACAGAGGGAAGCAGGCTTCCCGCTCTTGGTCAGGAACGCCCAGGGCCCGCCCCCCTTCTTCTCTCAGGACGCCGGCAGCCATTACATGCATGTCTGGCTGGAGGAAGGACGCAAGGCTCTGGGAGACCTAGACTGAGGGGCTTTGGAAGACCACACACCCGCTCTTAAGCGGGCGGTAAGCGGCTTTTCAGCTGGCCCCTCTAGTGCCTCAGTGTATGTTAGTGTATTGTGTCACTGGACATAGTTATTTATTGATTTATTGCACTGTGAGGTCGCTTCCTGGCTGAATACCCCAGATCGCTCTGAGGAGGCAGCAACATGTCATCCACAAGACGCAAAGCTGCCAAGGCTAGGGCTGTGTGCACTGCGTGTGCTGCATGTGGGGCTGCTCTACCAGCAGGCTCCAAGGACCCCCATTGTGTGCAATGCTCAGATCCGGTGCTGCTTCGCCAGCCGGAGTCAGGAGAGATAGTGACCCAGGCTGAGACGCCTGTAAGTCCTGCCCCGGTGTCGGGGACAGACTTTGCAGTTTTTGCGGTTAATATGTCTGTGACTATGGCAAAAATCCTGGAAACTTTGCAATCCATGCCTGGGGCTCAGTCTATGGACACGGCGAGGTCTATGTCCTCTAATCCTCCGCAGTTGGATTTAATCCAGACTGCAAGGGGGTCCCCGGCTTCTCAGGATGAGTATAATGACTCAGATGATTGCCCCAGCCACCCCAAGCGGGCTCGCTGGGAAAGACCCTCAACGTCATCACACTGCTCAGGGTCTCAGCGCAATCAGTCTCCCTGTGATGTGTCTGAAGAGAGTGATCAGGAGTCTAATCCTGGAACCCCTCTCAATCTGGATACCCCGGATGGGGACGCCATGGTAAACGATCTTATCTCAGCCATCAATAGGCTGTTAGATATTTCTCCCCCAGCCCCTTCAGCAGAAGAGGCAGCGGCAGAGCAGGAGAAATTTCGTTTCCTATATCCCAAGCGTAAATTAAGTGCTCTGTTGGATCACTCTGACTTCAGAGAATCAATCCAGAAACACGACGCTCATCCAGAAAAGCGTTTCTCTAAACGTTCTAAGGATACACGTTATCCTTTCCCCCCTGATGTGGTCAAGCGCTGGACCCAGTGTCCAAAGGTGGACCCCCCGATTTCCAAGCTTGCAGCTAGATCCATAGTTGCAGTGGAGGATGGCGCTTCACTTAAGGATGCCAATGACAGACAGATGGACCTTTGGTTAAAATCTGTCTATGAAGCTATCGGCGCGTCGTTTGCTCCAGCATTCGCAGCCGTATGGGCACTCCAAGCTATTTCAGCTGGTTTAGCAAAAGTGGATGCTATCTTACATCCAGCGGTGCCGCAAGTGGCGTCCCTTACCTCGCAGATGTCCGCGTTTGCGTCTTACGCTATCAATGCGGTCCTAGAATCTACCAGTCGCACCTCAATGGCGTCCGCCAATTCGGTAGTTTTGCGCAGAGCCTTGTGGTTAAAGGACTGGAAAGCAGATGCTGGTTCCAAAAAATGTTTAACCAGCTTGCCTTTATCTAGAGATAGACTGTTTGGCGAGCCATTGGCTGACATCATTAAACAGTCCAAGGGTAAAGACTCCTCTTTACCCCAGCCCAGATCAAGCAAACCTCAGCAGAGAAAGTGGCAGCAGAAGTTTCAGTCCTTTCGAGGTTCGGGCAAAACACAATTCTCCTCGTCCAAAGGGACTCAGAGGACGCAAAGAAACTCAGATTCCTGGCGGGCTCATTCACGCCCCAAGAAAGCAAATGGAGGAACCGCTTCCAAAGCGGCTACCTCATGACTTCCAGTCCCCTCCCTCCGCATCTCCGGTCGGGGGCAGGCTCTCCCGCTTTTACGACACTTGGTTGTCACAGGTCAAAGACCGGTGGGTGACAGACATTTTGTCGCGCGGGTACAGAATCGAGTTCAGTTCTCGTCCTCCAGCTCGGTTCTTCAGAACCTCCCCACATCCAGACCGTGTAGATGTACTGCGGCAGGCGGTGGACTCCCTAAGAGCGGAAGGAGTAGTGGTTCCTGTACCGTCTCAGGAACAAGGGAGAGGGTTTTACTCCAATCTCTTTGTGGTGCCAAAAAAGGACGGCTCGTTCCGTCCTGTTCTGGACCTAAAACTGCTCAACAAACATGTGCACGCCAGACGGTTCCGGATGGAAACCCTCCGTTCTGTCATTGCCTCAATGTCTCAAGGAGACTTCCTTGCCTCAATAGACATCAAAGATGCTTATCTCCACGTGCCAATTGCTACAGAACATCAACGTTTTCTACGTTTTGTGATAGGAGACGACCATCTTCAGTTCGCAGCTCTGCCATTCGGTCTGGCGACAGCCCCCCGGGTCTTCACCAAGGTCATGGCGGCGGTGGTAGCAGTCTTGCACTCTCAGGGACACTCGGTGATCCCTTACCTAGACGATCTACTTGTCAAGGCACCCTCTCAAGAGGCATGCCAACTCAGTCTACAGGCTACGCTGGAGACTCTCCAGACTTTTGGATGGATCATCAACTTTCCAAAGTCAAATCTGTCACCGACACAGTCACTAACGTATCTTGGCATGGAGTTCCATACTCGAGCAGCGAGAGTGAAGCTTCCGCTAAACAAGCAGCGGTCCCTACAGACAGGGGTGCAATCTCTCCTTCAGGGCCAGTCGCACCCCTTACGGCGCCTCATGCACTTCCTAGGGAAGATGGTGGCAGCCATGGAAGCAGTTCCCTTTGCGCAGTTTCATCTGCGTCCACTTCAATGGGACATTCTCCGTCAATGGGACGGGAAGACGACTTCCCTGGACAGGAAAGTCTCTCTTTCCCAGACGGCCAAGGACTCTCTACAATGGTGGCTCCTTCCCACCTCATTGTCTCAGGGAAGATCCTTCCTGCCTCCATCCTGGGCAGTGGTCACGACAGATGCGAGTCTGTCGGGGTGGGGAGCAGTGTTTCTACACCACAGGGCTCAGGGGACGTGGACTCCGCAAGAGTCCACCCTTCAGATCAATGTTCTGGAAATCAGGGCAGTGTATCTTGCCCTACTAGCCTTTCAACAGTGGCTGGAAGGAAAGCAGATCCGAATCCAGTCGGACAACTCCACAGCGGTGGCATACATCAACCACCAAGGAGGGACGCGCAGCCGGCAAGCCTTTCAGGAAGTCCGGCGCATTCTGAATTGGGTGGAGGACACAGCATCCACCATCTCCGCGGTTCACATCCCAGGCGTAGAAAACTGGGAAGCAGACTTCCTCAGTCGCCAGGGTATGGACGCAGGGGAATGGTCCCTTCACCCGGACGTGTTTCAGGAAATCTGTCGCCGCTGGGGGGTGCCGGACGTCGACCTAATGGCGTCTCGGCACAACAACAAGGTCCCGGCATTCATGGCGCGGTCGCGCGATCAAAGAGCTCTGGCGGCAGACGCCTTGGTGCAAGATTGGTCGCAGTTCCGCCTCCCATATGTATTTCCGCCTCTGGCACTCTTGCCCAGAGTGTTACGCAAGATCAGATCCGATTGCAGCCGCATCATACTCGTCGCCCCAGACTGGCCGAGGAGATCGTGGTATCCGGATCTGTGGCATCTCACGGTCGGCCGACCGTGGTCACTTCCAGACCGTCCAGACCTGCTGTCTCAAGGGCCGTTTTTCCATCAGAATTCTGCGGCCCTAAACCTGACTGTGTGGCCATTGAGTCCTGGATCCTATCGTCAACAGGCTTATCACAGGGAGTGGTAGCCACAATGAGACAAGCTAGGAAGTCAACTTCTGCTAAGATCTACCACAGAACGTGGAAGATTTTCTTAACCTGGTGCTCTGCTCAGGGAGTGTCTCTCTGGCCATTTGCATTGCCCACTTTTCTGTCTTTCCTGCAATCAGGGTTGGAAAAGGGCTTGTCGCTCAGCTCCCTTAAAGGGCAAGTCTCGGCACTATCCGTGTTTTTTCAGAAGCGTCTAGCACGTCTTCCTAAGGGGCGCACGTTCCTGCAGGGGGTCTGTCATATTGTGCCCCCGTACAAGCGGCCGTTGGATCCATGGGATCTGAACAGAGTACTAGTGGCTCTCCAGAAACCGCCTTTCGAGCCTCTCAAAGAAGTTTCTTTTTCTCGCCTGTCACAGAAAGTGGCGTTTCTTGTTGCGATCACATCGCTTCGGCGAGTGTCTGAGCTGGCAGCTCTGTCATCCAAGGCTCCCTTCTTGGTGTTCCACCAGGACAAGGTAGTGCTGCGCCCCATTCCGGAGTTTCTCCCTAAGGTCGTATCCTCGTTTCATCTTAATCAGGATATATCCTTGCCTTCCTTTTATCCTCATCCGGTTCACCGGTATGAAAAGGACTTGCGTTTGCTAGATCTGGTGAGAGCACTCAGGATCTACATTTCCCGCACGGCGCCCATGCGCCGTTCCGATGCACTTTTTGTCCTTGTCGCCGGTCCGCGCAAGGGGTTGCAGGCTTCTAAAGCCACCTTGGCTCGATGGATCAAAGAACCAATTATAGAGGCCTACCGTTCTGCTGGGCTTCCGGTTCCTTCAGTGCTAAAAGCCCACTCAACCAGAGCCGTGGGTGCGTCCTGGGCATTACGGCACCAGGCTTCGGCTCAACAGGTGTGTCAGGCAGCTACCTGGTCGAGTCTGCACACTTTCACCAAGCATTATCAGGTGCATACCTATGCTTCGGCGGATGCCAGCTTAGGTAGAAGAGTCCTGCAGGCGGCAGTGACATCCCCGTAGGGGGGGGCTGTTTTGCAGCTCTAACATGAGGTATTTCTTTACCCACCCAGGGACAGCTTTTGGACGTCCCAATCGTCTGGGTCTCCCAATAGAGCGCTGAAGAAGAAGGGAATTTTGTTACTTACCGTAAATTCCTTTTCTTCTAGCTCTTATTGGGAGACCCAGCACCCGCCCTGTTGTCCTTCGGGATTGTTTTTGCTGTTTGCGGGTACACATGTTGTTCATGTTGAACGGTTTTTCAGTTCTCCGATGTTACTCGGAGTTAATTTGTTTAAACCAGTTGTTGGCTTCCTCCTTCTTGCTTTGGCACTAAAACTGGAGTACCCGTGATACCACGGGGGGGTATAGCCAGAGGGGGAGGGGCCTTGCACTTTTAATGTAGTGCTTTGTGTGGCCTCCAGAGGGCAGTAGCTATACCCCAATCGTCTGGGTCTCCCAATAAGAGCTAGAAGAAAAGGAATTTACGGTAAGTAACAAAATTCCCTTCTTCCAATCTCAGAGCTTAAAGCTATTGCACCCAGGCCCCATTGATGGTTAATAAGCTACCTATAGAATGTAAGCCCGCAAGGGCAGGGAACTCTTCCGTCTGTACCAGTCAGTCTATTGTAACTTGGATATGTATTCTGTATGTAACCCCTTCTCATGTACAGCACCATGGAATGAATGGTGCTCTATAAATATTAAGTGGCTCAGATTAATACTACAAACTGCCAAATCAGAGCCTGGCAGCACGATTGCAGCCAAGTATAATATAGCTTAGAAATCCAGCCATGGGCCATAGCTAGAGACGAGACTAGTCCGGTGCCACCTCGTGTCTGTTTTTGCAGCCACTGCTGGTGATTGGCAGGGCTTTTTCAAAGCAAGAGACCGGTCAATCACCTGCAGCAGTCCTAGGAAACTCTGGCTGTGTGCAGCCCCGGCCTAGTCTATGGTCACCTGTCATATCTTCAAACTATAGTTTCTCTGAAACCTTCCTGGTTTCATTTTTGCAGCCAGGCTTTGACTCATGCTGTCATTTGGTTTAGGAAGCATGAATCCGTTGACTGGTCCGCTCTAATGAAAAAACAATATTTTGTATATTTATAGGGCCACACGGACCCCCTGGCGGTCCACGGATGATGGGACCACCTCCTCCTCGTGACGGTTACTGGGAACCTCCACCTAATGACATGAGAGGCGAGCATCATGAAAGTTTGGGATCAAGAGGTAGAATGAGAGGCGATAGAGGACTTCCTCCCCCTCCCCCACCCCCTCCTCCGTTCCACAGAAGGGGAGGTGGCAGAGGGGACCTTGTATACCGAGGGAGAGGTGGAAGAGGAGGTGACAGAGGCCCTCCTGGAAGAGGAAGAGACGGACCCCATGGAATAGAGCATAGAGGTTATGGCGGAGAGCATCGGGGTCACAGTGGAGAACATCGGGGCCATAGTGGGGAACATAGAGGTCACAGTGGAGAACACCGGGGTCATAGTGGAGAACATCGGGGTCACAGTGGAGAACACCGGGGTCATGGACATGGTGGAGGTAAGAATAGTAACCATTCAAGTTATATTGTTGAAGCTTAATTGGCCATTAAAAAGGATATCCCGACTTTTATGTTATAACTTTTGGAAATGCCATAAATGTTTGATAGTGGGAGTCCTAACTCTGCTCCTATCCCCATCATGGTGAGCTGGCCGCAGTACTCCAGCACAGGATGAATGGAGAGGTGTTTATTATCTGTGATCGCTGTTTACATGCCTCCCATAAAAGTCAACAGAGTGGAGAGGTGGCCACTTCTCATTTAGGCCGGGGCCACACGGGGAACTACTGCGATCCTCGCATGACACTCTGCTCCCGCTAGCAGCATAGCGGGAGCTGAGTGTCCCTGCGACTGAGGTGCGATCGGACCACAGCTGTGGTGGGTGGGTCGGCACTGAGGAGGGGAGGCAGGGATTTATCTCTCTCCTCCGTTGCTGGCTATTGCCATTCTTGCCATTCTCACCGGTGTACCGCGAGTGCAGTGCGATTTTTCTCTCGCCCCATAGACTTGAATGGGTGTGAGAGAAACAAGGATCGCATTGCACCCACAGCATGCTGCGACTGTTTACTCGGTTCGATTAGGGCTGAGAAAATAATCACTCGTGTGCGCTGGCACATAGAGCAATATTGGTCCGAGTGGAATGCGATGTTTTATCACATTGCACTCACTCCGATTTTCATGCCGTGTGTCTTGGGCCTTATCTGCCTAGTTGCAGCAGCCTCTTCTGGGTCTCACTGGTAGCACGCGTGTATTTCGGACATGTATGGCATATGTACTAATGAGTGGATACCCCCCCCCTTAATATCTGTGTGATATTTCCGTGTCTTTATAAAACTCTTCTCTTCTCTTTCCAGATATGTCTCTTCGCTCCGTCTGCCGACACTTCATGTTGAAAGGCAATTGCCGATATGAAAACAGATGCGCCTTCTACCACCCGGGCATCAACGGCCCCCCTCTCTAGTGAATCCCCCCCAAAGACTTTTTTTTTTTAAATCAGTGTTTTCCTGGAAGAAAGCGAACAAGTGACTTAAGAATTCTTGTTGGATTTTCTATTTATTATGGCTTCTGTGAGGCCCCAGGACCTGAGGAAAGAGCAAATCGTTCCTAGTCCTGCCCTATCTACTACTCTACTTGAATAACATTAAAACAAGGAAACAAAAGCGCTTAATAGGAAGCACAGGGGGATTGTGGGAGTCTTGCCTAATCCGTCGACCGCAGATTCGAAAGAATAGAATGTTTCCTTCCTCTTAGGTATCAGATGGATAACATTGGGATGGAGGGGATCCGTATCTACACCCCCGAATGCCACTGCATAAGGAAAGAAATCACATGTGATCAAGCCACCTCCCGGCCATGATTTTTTTTTTTCTCGCTTATTACTCTCCCCCCAGTTCCCCATTACACTTTTTGTCATTCTCCCCGATCCTATCGGGGTACAACTTTACACTCTAAACACTACGTTAGCTCCATGTGACTCAGTGTTGTCTTCAGCTTTGTTTCATTCTCCACAACGGACCTTCTAAGAACGAGTATTACAGCGACTGAACTCTACACTGAAGTGCGAAGACTCCTAAAGACTTGTCATTATGAACTCCTTTTCTGGCATTGGAAACCACTGAATATTTTTGACCACTTTTTTTTTTTTTTTTTTTAATATATATAATGTCAAATTGTAATGATGCTGAGCATCTGTACCATGTATATAGTGACCTTTCTGCTCTGTGTAATGTGCAGGGTATCTATATACTGATAATGCTGAGTGTTTATAGTATCGGGGGTCTACACACGAGAGGAGTTCATTGCCGTCAATCAGTATACAACAAGCATTTTGCTGTTTTTGATACCACTTCAATATGGTGTTCGTCATTAGCTTTTCTCCCCCCCATCCCCCCTTCCTAGGATGTATACAGTGTGTCCACCCATATCCTGTCCACCATCATTATCTTGAGAACGGCGGCAGCTATAGGCATAGAAGTGGTGTCTAGGTATAGTAAAGTAGCCATGCGCTACGCAATGAAACCACCTATAGCGCCACATGGTGGAAAACAACGGAATTAGCATTTTTATCTCGAAAATGGAACGAGATAGAGAAAAAAAGTGTGACAAAGTTGTAGGGCATCATCAATTCAATACGAATCGACACCTTGCATACAGAAATGCTATGATATGAAACCCATGACCCCCCCCAAACATTGAATGCCGGTCACACATATGGCGCCCATTTAACTTTGATGCTCAGTGTCCCCCGTCAGCTGCAATGCACATCTGGACAGCATACTGTATCTTGCTGCACGCTGTGCAATATGGTAGGTGACACGTTTGCACAAGCATCTGTGATACGTCGTCGTAGGTCCTGCAATGTTGGTGGAGGGGTCGCATACACCTGCTGTTTGATGTGACCTCACAGAAAGAAGTCCAGTGGGGTCAGGTCAGGTGAGTGTGGAGGCCACTCCACACAGCCACCATACCCAATGACTTGTAGGAAGGTCTCCATGAGGTATCGCTTCACGTCCGCAGCCTTGTGAGTTTTACACCTTCTAATCATAGCATTTCTGTATGCAAGGTGTCGATTCATATTGAATTGATGATGCCCTACAACTACTACTTTTTTTCTCTCTCGTTCCGTTTTCGAGATAAAAATGCTAACTCCGTTGTTTTCCACCAGGTGGCGCTATAGGTGGTTTAATTGCGTAGCACATGGCTACTTTACTATACCTAGACACCACTTCTATGCCTATAGCTGCCGCCGTTCTCAAATTAATGGCGGTGGACAGGATACGGGTGGACACACTGTGTATTTAAATACAGTATTAACAGGGCAAGCGCTGATCTTTTCCTACCCATCGACATCACAGGATGGGAGCGAGCACTGAGTCCCTATCCTGTAAACTTGTTTTCTGTGAAAACTGTCCAAGAATATATTGTATTTCTTTTAATTGTTTACTTTTTTTTTTTTTACGGACCCCCAGTGGGAGTCCTCCCTGACGCCATGGTTTTTCTTTTTTTTCTTTTTGTATACTTTGTAAATGATAAATAAACCCAATGAGAAGGTGGATTGAACCGGATCATAAGAGATTTAGCTCATTTCTGAAATAACATGTTCACAGGGGAAAAAAAGGACTATGTAATATTTGCTCGCTAGAAGACCGCCAAGCAAAATGTAAACTTTCCATCATCTGCTGATTCAGTTTTGTACTTTAATTTATGATGTACTTTCTTTGTCGCTCCATTGGGAGACCCAGACAATTGGGTGTATAGCTTCTGCCTCCGGAGGCCACACAAAGTATTACACTTAAAAAAGTGTAACCCCTCCCCTCTGCCTATACACCCTCCCGTGGATCACTGGCTCCTCAGTTTTATGCTTTGTGTGGAAGGAGGCACACATCCACTCATGCATTCTCATATTAGTTATGTCGGTTGGAAGAAAAGAGGGCCCCCGGCATGTTCCCTTCTCACCCCACTACGTCGGCGGTGTTGTTAAGGTTGAGGTACCCATTGTGGGTACAAAGGCCGGAGCCTCATGCCGTCTCCTTCACCATCCCTTAGCGGCTCTGGGAGAAGTGGGATCCTGAGCGGTCATCCATTTACTGGGACCGTGCTCCCTCCGCAGCCCCTGTGGGAATCTGCCGGACCGGAGTCTATTCAACCTCAGGGACCGGGCCCTGCAACTCTAAGGTACTCTGTGTCCCCATAGGGGACTGTGCAGGGAGCGCACCTTCTTCCCGGACGCTGCGGCAGCTGCTGAATTGAGAAGGCCGGCGGACTTCCGCGCCGACCGTGCCTGCTTGTCGGGCGCGGTCTCAAATTTAGTCCCCGGCTTCATCGCGGCCTAGTCGCAAAAATCCCGCCCCCGGGCCTGCCTGTCAGGGGTAAGGGCGGGACTGCCGACCTGACGTCGGATGTGAGGGCCGGACCATCCTGCATGTATCCTCCCCCCTCACTGATCACTGTGGGGACCCCAGATTCCCGCACTTTCCTGGCGCCGCCCACGGCTCCACTCCTCCCCTGAGAGCTCCGGCAGCCATTTTTTGGCATTCTGCCGGTGGAGGATTCTCAGTGAAGAGCTCTGCAGCTCCGGGGGACCTAAGGCAGGGAATCTGGAGGACACACACCCGGTGCTGGTCCCCCTAGGGTGCCGGAATAGATACGTATTTATATATATATTTCTGTTCGGTCGGGCTGTATACCCTTTTTCTTTGTCGCTCCATTGGGAGACCCAGACAATTGGGTGTATAGCTTCTGCCTCCGGAGGCCACACAAAGTATTACACTTAAAAGTGTAAAGCCCCTCCCCTTCTGCCTATACACCCCCCGTGCCTCACGGGCTCCTCAGTTTTCATGCTTTGTACGAAGGAGGCTGACATCCACGCATAGCTCCACATCTTGGTCAGCAGCAGCTGCTGACTAGGTCGGATGGAAGGAAAGAGGGCCCATAACAGGGCCCCCAGCATGCTCCCTTCTCACCCCACTCTGGTCGGCGGTGCTGTTAAGGTTGAGGTACCCATTGCGGGTACACAGGCAGGAGCCACATGCTGTTTTCCTTCCCCATCCCTTAATGGGCTCTGGGTGAAGTGGGATCCTAATCGGTCTCCAGGCACTGAGACCGTGCTCCCTCCGCAGCCCCTGGGGAATCTGCTGGACAGGAGCCGGGTATCGTCAGGGACAAGGCCCTGCTACTGTGAGGTACTCTGTGTCCCCCTGGGGGACCGCGCATGGAGCGCTTGTGCCATACACACTGCAGCACTGCTGGGTGTGTTAGTGCGCCGGGGACTACCGCGCCGGCCGCGCTTATTTGCCGGCCGCGCTTATAACTTTAGTCCCCGGCTTTTGCGGCCTAGTATCGCATATTCCCACCCCCAGGCCTGCCAGTCAGGGGAAGGGCGGGACGCTGCACAGGACGTCAGCGCTGAGGGCTGGAGCATACTCTGTATCCTCCTCCCCCCTCACTCAGCTCAGTGGGGCATCAGATTCCCGCACTTTCTGGGGCACGCCCACGGCCCCCTCCTCCCCACAGAACGCCGGCAGCCATTCCTGTCAGCACTTCTGACGCTGGAGAGGAGAGACAACACTGCTCTGGGAGGCCCAGGCAAGGGAATCTGGTGATCACACAACCGCTTTGAGCGGTCGGTAAGCAGCACCTGGGTGCTGGCCCCACTGAGTGCCGAAGTGTACATATATATATATATGCTTATATGCTATACATTTACACTGTACGGTCGCACTGTTGATTTTTGGCTATATACCCTCTTGGATTGTACTCAGAGGAGACAACAGCATGTCGTCCGCAAAAAGCAAGGGTGCCAAAGCACAGGCTTACTTTGCAACCTGTACCTCATGTGCGGCTATACTACCGGCAGGTTCCACCGATCCTCATTGTGTGCAATGCTCGGCCCCTGTGGCACTTACTCAGCCGGAGCCTCTGCTACTGGTGGCCCAGGTGGAACCACCTGCTACCACTGTCCAGGTGACAGGGACGGAGTTTGCAGTATTTGCTGACAAACTGTCTGAGAGTATGGATAAATGGTCTGCTAAGATACTAGAAGCCTTACAGTCCAGACCGGTGACTCAGGCCACGGGCACTGTTCAATCATTGACCCCAGGCCCCCCTCAGTTGGAGCAGCAAAGTGCTCCTGGGGCGACCCATAGGTCCCAGGGTGAGGTCTCTGACACGGACCGCAGTCCCAGGCCGCCTAAACGGGCTCGCTGGGAAATTCCCTCGACCTCATCACACTGTTCGGAGTCTCAGCAGGAGGACTCTCTGGATGATGAAGCGGAGGTAGCAGATCAGGATTCTGATCCTGATGCCGCTCTCAACCTAGATACACCTGAAGGTGACGCCATAGTGAATGACCTTAGAGCGACCATCAATCAGGTGTTGGATATTTCTCCACCAGCTCCTCCAATTGAGGAGTCAGCTTCTCAGCAGGAGAAATTCCGTTTCAGGTTTCCCAAGCGTACATTGAGTACGTTTCTGGATCACTCTGACTTCAGAGAGGCAGTCCAGAAACACCGAGCTTGTCCAGATAAGCGTTTTTCCAAGCGCCTTAAGGATACACGTTATCCCTTCCCCCCTGACGTTGTCAAGGGCTGGGCTCAGTGTCCCAAGGTGGATCCTCCAGTCTCCAGACTGGCGGCTAGATCCATAGTTGCAGTGGAAGATGGGGCTTCACTCAAAGATGCCACTGACAGACAGATGGAGCTCTGGTTGAAATCCATCTATGAAGCTATCGGCGCGTCTTTTGCTCCAGCATTCGCAGCCGTATGGGCACTCCAAGCTATCTCAGCTTGTCATGCGCAGATTAATGCAGTCACACGTACGTCTGCTCCGCAAGTGGTGTCCTTAACCTCTCAGGCGTCGGCGTTTGCGTCCTACGCCATTAATGCTGTCCTGGACTCTGCGAGCCGTACGGCGGTAACATCCGCCAATTCGGTGGCAGTCCGCAGGGCCATGTGGCTACGTGAATGGAAGGCAGACTCTGCTTCCAAAAAGTTCTTAACCGGTTTGCCATTTTCTGGCGACCGTCTGTTTGGTGAGCGATTGGACGAAATCATTAAACAATCCAAGGGAAAGGATTCATCCTTACCCCAGTCCAAACCAAACAGACCTCAACCACGGAAGGTACAATCGAGGTTTCGGTCCGCGGGCAGGTCTCAATTCTCCTCGTCCAAAAGGCCTCAGAAGGATCAGAGGAACTCCGATTCATGGCGGTCTAAGTCACGTCCTAAAAAGACCGCCGGGGGAACCGCTCCCAAAGCGGCCTCCTCATGCCTTTCGGCCTCCCCAAACCGTATCCTCGGTCGGTAGCAGGCTTTCCCGCTTTTGCGACGCCTGGCTGCCACAGGTAAAAGACCGTTGGGTGACAGACATTCTGTCTCACGGTTACAGGATAGAGTTCAACTCTCGTCCTCCGACTCGGTTCTTCAGAACATCGCCGCCCCCCGAGCGAGCCGATGCTCTTCTTCAGGCGGTGTGCACTCTGAAGGCAGAAGGAGTGGTGATCCCTGTTCCTTTTCAGCAACAGGGTCAAGGTTTTTATTCCAACTTGTTCGTGGTGCCGAAAAAGGACGGATCCTTCCGTCCTGTTCTGGACCTAAAACTGCTCAACAAACATGTAAAAACCAGGCGGTTCCGGATGGAATCGCTCCGCTCCGTCATCGCCTCAATGTCCCAAGGAGATTTTCTAGCATCAATCGACATCAAAGATGCTTATCTCCACGTACCGATTGCTCCAGAGCATCAGCGCTTCCTGCGTTTCGCCATAGGGACGAACACCTTCAGTTCGTGGCACTGCCTTTCGGCTTGGCGACAGCCCCACGGGTCTTCACCAAGGTCATGGCAACAGTAGTAGCAGTTCTGCACTCTCAGGGACATTCGGTGATCCCTTACTTAGACGATCTGCTTGTCAAGGCACCCTCTCAAGTGGCATGCCAACACAGCCTGAGCATTGCTCTAGAGACTCTCCAGAGTTTCGGATGGATCATCAATTTTCCGAAGTCAAATCTGACACCGGCCCAATCACTGACATATCTTGGCATGGAGTTTCATACTCTCTCAGCGATAGTGAAGCTTCCGCTGGACAAACAGCGTTCACTGCAGACAGGGGTGCAATCTCTCCTTCAAGGCCAGTCACACCCCTTGCGGCGCCTCATGCACTTCCTAGGGAAGATGGTAGCAGCAATGGAGGCAGTTCCTTTTGCGCAGTTTCATCTGCGTCCACTTCAATGGGACATTCTCCGCAAATGGGACAGGAAGTCGACGTCCCTCGACAGGAACGTCTCCCTGTCTCGGGCAGCCAAGGCTTCCGTTCAGTGGTGGCTTCTTCCCACTTCTCTGTCGAAGGGGAAATCCTTCCTGCCCCCATCCTGGGCTGTGGTCACAACGGACGCGAGCCTGTCAGGGTGGGGAGCGGTCTTTCTCCACCACAGGGCTCAGGGTACTTGGACTCAGCCAGAGTCCTCCCTTCAGATCAATGTTCTGGAGATAAGGGCAGTGTATCTTGCCCTAAAGGCGTTCCAGCCGTGGCTGGAGGGCAGGCAGATCCGAATTCAGTCGGACAACTCCACAGCGGTGGCTTACATCAACCACCAAGGCGGAACACGCAGTCGGCAAGCCTTCCAGGAAGTCCGGCGGATTCTGCTATGGGTGGAAGCCACAGCCTCCACCATATCCGCAGTTCACATCCCGGGCGTAGAAAACTGGGAAGCAGACTTTCTCAGTCGCCAGGGCATGGACGCAGGGGAATGGTCCCTTCACCCGGACGTGTTTCAGGAGATCTGTTGCCGCTGGGGGATGCCGGACGTCGACCTAATGGCGTCCCGGCACAACCACAAGGTCCCGACATTCATGGCACGGTCTCAAGATCACAGAGCTCTGGCGGCAGACGCTTTAGTTCAGGATTGGTCGCAGTTTCAACTCCCTTATGTGTTTCCTACTCTGGCACTGTTGCCCAGAGTGTTACGCAAGATCAGGTCCGACTGCCGCCGCGCCATCCTCGTCGCTCCAGACTGGCCGAGGAGGTCGTGGTACCCGGATCTGTGGCATCTCACGGTGGGCCAACCGTGGGCACTACAAGACCGACCAGACTTGCTGTCTCAAGGTCCGTTTTTCCATCTGAATTCTGCGGCCCTCAACCTGGCTGTGTGGCCATTGAGTCCTGGATCCTAGCGTCTTCAGGGTTATCTCAAGAGGTCATTGCCACTATGAGACAGGCTAGGAAACCAACGTCCGCCAAGATCTACCACAGGACGTGGAGGATATTCTTATCTTGGTGCTCTGATCAGGGTTTTTCTCCCTGGTCATTTGCCTTGCCCACTTTTCTTTCCTTCCTTCAATCCGGATTAGAAAAAGGTTTGTCGCTCGGCTCCCTTAAGGGACAAGTCTCAGCGCTCTCTGTGTTCTTTCAGAAGCGCCTAGCCAGACTTCCACAGGTCCGCACGTTCCTGCAGGGGGTTTGTCACATAGTCCCTCCTTACAAGCGGCCGTTAGAACCCTGGGATCTGAACAGGGTGCTGATGGCTCTTCAGAAACCACCTTTCGAGCCAATGAGGGATATTCCTCTCTCACGCCTTTCGCAGAAAGTGGCCTTCCTAGTAGCAGTCACATCACTTCGGAGAGTGTCTGAGCTAGCAGCGCTGTCATGCAAAGCCCCTTTCCTGGTGTTTCACCAGGACAAGGTGGTTCTGCGTCCGGTTCCGGAATTTCTCCCTAAGGTGGTATCCCCCTTTCATCTCAATCAGGATATCTCCTTACCCTCTTTTTGTCCTCATCCAGTTCACCAATGTGAAAGGGATTTGCACTTGTTAGATCTGGTGAGAGCACGCAGACTCTACATTTCTCGTACGGCGCCCCTGCGCCGCTCGGATGCACTCTTTGTCCTTGTCGCTGGCCAGCGTAAAGGGTCACAGGCTTCCAAATCAACCCTGGCTCGGTGGATCAAGGAACCTATTCTCGAAGCCTACCGATCTTCTGGGCTTGCGGTTCCCTCAGGGCTAAGGACCCATTCTACCAGAGCCGTGGGTGCGTCCTGGGCATTGCGGCACCAGGCTACGGCTCAGCAGGTGTGTCAGGCAGCTACCTGGTCGAGCCTGCACACTTTCACGAAACACTATCAGGTGCATACCTATGCTTCGGCAGATGCCAGCCTAGGTAGGCAGGTCCTTCAGGCGGCGGTTGCCCACCTGTAGGAAGGGGCCGTTTTACGGCTCTATTTCGAGGTTTTACTTTACCCACCCAGGGACTGCTTTTGGACGTCCCAATTGTCTGGGTCTCCCAATGGAGCGACAAAGAAGAAGGGAATTTTGTTTACTTACCGTAAATTCCTTTTCTTCTAGCTCCAATTGGGAGACCCAGCACCCGCCCCTGTTCCCTTCGGGCTGTTGTTCTTTGTGTACACATGTTGTTCATGTTCAATGGTTTCAGTTCTCCGAAATTTCTTCGGATTGAATTCACTTTAAACCAATTTATAACTTTTCCTCCTTCTTGCTTTTGCACCAAAACTGAGGAGCCCGTGAGGCACGGGGGGTGTATAGGCAGAAGGGGAGGGGCTTTACACTTTTAAGTGTAATACTTTGTGTGGCCTCCGGAGGCAGAAGCTATACACCCAATTGTCTGGGTCTCCCAATTGGAGCTAGAAGAAAAGGAATTTACGGTAAGTAAACAAAATTCCCTTCTTTGCCCATATACCCTCAGTGATCATTCTCCTAGGAGACAACAGCTTTGCTCCTTGTGGACGACATGCTGTTAAGGCACAGGGTTTTTTTGCGGCCTGTACCTCTTGTGGGGCTATGTTACCTGCGGGTTCCACCTACCCTCACTGTGAGTAATGCTCGACTCCTGTTTCGCTTGCTCAGCCGGAGCCTCGGTCACTAGTGGGCCCCTCGGCTCATGTAGACCCCCCTGTCCAGGCGGCAGGGACAGAGGTCGCCTCTTTTGCTGAGAAACTCTCTGAGTCACTTTCACAATCTATGGACAAATGGTCTGCCAAGCTGCTAGAAGCTTTGCAGTCCAGACCGGTCCTTACACAGGCCCCGGCCCCTGTTGGATCGTCGCCTCCAGGCCCCTCTCGGTCCGCGCCGCAGCACGCTCCCAGGTTGGGCCCTAGGTCTCACATGGAGGACTCCTGCCCGGACCACAGTCCTAGACAGGCTAAGCGGGCTCGCTGGGAATCTTCCCCGACTTCTTCACGCTGCTCGGGTTCCCAGCTTGAGGACTCTCTGGAGGACGAGGCGGACGTCGCAGCTCAGGGCTCTGACCCTGACGTCGTCCTTAACCTTGATACACCTGAAGGGGACGCCTTAGTGAATGATCTTATCTCGTCCATCAACCAGGTGTTGGATCTCTCTCCCCCGCCTCCTACTGTAGAGGAGTCGGCGTCTCAGCAGGAGAAACACCAGTTTAGGTTCCCCAAACGTACACGTAGTGCGTTTTTCGATCACTCTAACTTCAGAGATGCTGTCCAGAAGCCCAGAGCGGTTCCGGACAAGCGCTTTACTAAGCGCCTCACTGACACGCGTTACCCCTTCCCCTCCGAGGTCGTTAAGGGTTGGGCTCAGTGTCCCAAGGTGGATCCTCCAGTCTCTAGGTTGGCGGCTAGATCTGTGGTATCGGTTGCAGATGGCTCATCGCTAAAGGATGTCACTGACAGGCAGATAGAGCTTCTGGTGAAGTCCATCTATGAGGCCACGGGCGCGTCTTTTGCCCCGGCCTTTGCAGCCGTATGGGCACTCCAAGCTATCTCAGCTTGTCTGGCTGAGATTAATGCTGTCACACGTAATTCTGCTCCGCAAGTTGCGTCTTTGACTTCTCAAGCGTCAGCTTTTTCTTCCTACGCCATGAACGCAGTCCTAGACTCTGCTAGCCGTACAGCTGTGGCATCCGCTAACTTTGTGGCAGTCCGCAGGGCCATGTGGCTGCGCGAATGGAAGGCAGAATCGGCCTCCAAGAGGTTCTTAACCGGTTTGCCGTTTTCTGGCGACCGCTTGTTTGGCGAACAATTGGATGAGATTATTAAGGAATCCAAGGGAAAGGACTCCTCCTTACCCCAATCCAAACCTAAGAGACCTCAGCAATGAAAAATACAATCGAGGTTTCGGTCCTTTCGTCCCTCCGCCAAGCCCCAATCCTCTTTGTCCAGCAGGCCGGAGAAAGGCCAGAGGAACTCCTATGCGTGGCGGTCCAAGTCACGCCCCCAAAAGGCCGCAGGAGGCACTGCCTCCAAGGCGGCCTCCTCATGACTCTCGGCATCCCCTAGCCGCATCCTCGGTCGGTGGCAGGCTCTCCCGCTTTGGCGACGCCTGGTGGCCACATGTTCAAGACCGATGGGTGAGAGACATTCTGTCTCACGGTTACAGGATAGAGTTCAGCTCTCGTCCTGCGGCTCGTTTCTTCAGAACCTCTCCGCCCCCCGCTCAGGCCGACGCACTTTTTCAGGCAGTGGACGCTCTGAAGACAGAAGGAGTTGTGATCCCCGTTCCCCTTCAGGAACGTGGTCGCGGCTTTTACTCCAACTTGTTCGTGGTGCCAAAAAAGGACGGATCATTCCATCCCGTTCTGGACCTCAAACTACTCAACAGACATGTGAGAACCAGATGGTTTCGGATGGAATCTCTCCGCTCGGTCATCGCCTCGATGTCACAAGGAGACTTGCTAGCATCGATCGACATCAAGGATGCTTATCTCCACGTGCCGATCGCACCCGAGTATCAACGCTTCTTGCGTTTTGCCATCGGGGACGAACACCTTCAGTTCGTGGCATTGCCTTTCGGCCTGGCGACAGCCCCACGGGTTTTCACCAAAGTCATGGCATCCGTTGTGGCGGTCCTACACTCTCAGGGCCACTCGGTGATTCCCTACTTAGACGATCTCCTAGTCAGGGCCCCTTCTCGGGTGGCGTGTCAACACAGCCTTACCGTCGCTCTGGCGACTCTCCAGCAGTTCGGGTGGATCATCAACTTCCCGAAATCCAAGTTGACACCGACCCAATCACTGACTTACCTCGGGATGGAGTTTCATACACAGTCAGCGGTAGTCAAGCTACCGCGGGACAAACTGCACCCCTGCCTGCAGAGAAAGCTATCTCTTCTTCGGGGTCAGTCACACCCCTTAAGGCGCCTCATGCACTTCCTGGGGAAGATGGTGGCAGCGATGGAGGCAGTGCCGTTCGCGCAATTCCATCTGCGGCCACTCCAGTGGGACATTCTCCGCAAATGGGACAGGAGGTCGACTTCCCTCGACAAGAACATCTCTCTTTCCCTTGCAACCAAGACGTCTCTTCAGTGGTGGCTCCTTCCCAATTCTCTATCGCAGGGAAAATCCTTCCTACCCCCAACCTGGGCTGTGGTCACCACGGACGCGAGCCTGTCAGGGTGGGGAGCGGTTTTTCTCCACCACAGGGCTCAGGGAACCTGGACTCCGATAGAGTCTTCCCTTCAGATCAATGTTCTGGAGATAAGGGCAGTGTATCTAGCCCTATTGGCTTTCCATCGGTGGCTGGAGGGCAGGCAGATCCGTATCCAGTCGGACAACGCCACTGCCGTCGCATACATCAACCACCAAGGCGGCACTCGCAGTCGTCAAGCCTTCCAGGAAGTCCGGCAGATTCTGCAGTGGGTGGAAGCCACAGCCTCCACCATCTCCGCAGTTCACATCCCGGGCGTAGAAAACTGGGAAGCAGATTTTCTCAGTAGTCAGGGCATGGATGCGGGGGAATGGTCTCTACACCCAGAAGTGTTTCAAGAGATCTGTCGCCGCTGGGGAACGCCGGACGTCAATCTCATGGCGTCACTTCACAACAACAAAGTCCCGGCATTCATGGCTCGGTCTCTGGATCACAGAGCTCTGGCGGCGGATGCGTTAGTTCAGGATTGGTCGCAGTTTCGACTGCCTTATGTGTTTCCTCCTCTGGCGATGCTGCCCAGAGTGTTACGCAAGATCAGATCCGACTGCCGTCGCGCCATTCTCGTCGCTCCAGACTGGCCGAGGCGGTCGTGGTACCCGGATCTGTGGCATCTCACGGTGGGACAACCGTGGGCGCTTCCAGACCGCCCAGACTTGCTGTCACAAGGCCCGTTTTTCCATCTGAATTCTGTGGCCCTCAACCTGACTGTGTGGCCATTGAGTCCTGGCTCCTAGCGTCTTCAGGGTTATCTCAGGATGTCATTGCCACCATGAGACAGGCCAGGAAGCCAACGTCCGCCAAGATCTATTACAGGTCTTGGCAAATCTTCTTATCCTGGTGCTCTGATAACGGTTTTCCTCCATGGCCGTTTGCCTTACCCACTTTTCTTTCATTCCTTCAATCCGGAATGGACAAGGGTTTGTCACTCGGCTCTCTCAAGGGCCAAGTATCGGAGCTCTCCGTATTTTTTCAAAAGCGCCTAGCCAGGCTTCCGCAGGTCCGCACGTTCCTGCAGGGAGTTTGCCACATAGTCCCACCTTACAAACGTCCGCTGGAACCCTGGGATCTTAACAGGGTGCTAACGGCTCTTCAGAAACCACCTTTCGAGCCGCTGCGGGATGTCTCTTTATCACGTCTTTCGCAGAAGGTGGCCTTTCTAGTGGCAGTTACATCACTCCGGAGAGTGTCTGAGCTTGCAGCGCTGTCATGCAAAGCCCCCTTCCTGGTGTTTCACCAGGATAAGGTGGTTCTGCATCCGGTCCCGGATTTTCTCCCTAAGGTGGTATCTCCTTTTCATCTCAATCAAGGTATCTCCTTGCCTTCATTTTGCCCTAATCCAATTCACCAATGTGAAAAGGATTTGCACTCTTTGGATCTAGTGAGAGCACTCCGGCTCTACGTGTCTCGCACGGCGCCCCTGCGTCGTTCAGATGTGCTCTTTGTCCTTATCGCTGGCCAGCGTAAGGGTTCGCAGGCTTCCAAGTCAACCTTGGCTCGGTGGATCAAGGAACCGATTCTCGAAGCCTACCGTTCTTCTGGGCTTCCGCTTCCTTCAGGGCTGAAAGCCCATTCTACCAGAGTCGTGGGTGCGTCCTGGGCACTGCGGCACCGGGCGACGGCTCAGCAGGTGTGTCAGGCAGCTACGTGGTCTAGTCTGCACACTTTCACGAAACACTATCAAGTGCATACCTATGCTTCGGCAGACGCCAGTTTAGGTAGGCGAGTCCTTCAGGCGGCGGTTGCCCACCTGTAAGAGGGGGCCGTTGCGGCTCTTTTTATTGAGGTATTCTTTTACCCACCCAGGGACTGCTTTTGGACGTCCCAATTGTCTGGGTCTCCCAATGGAGCGACAAAGAAGAAGGGAATTTTGTTTACTTACCGTAAATTCCTTTTCTTTATCGCTCCTAATTGGGAGACCCAGACAATTGGGTGTATAGCTACTGCCTCCGGAGGCCACACAAAGTATTACACTTAAAAGTGTAAGGCCCCTCCCCTTCTGGCTATACACCCTCCCGTGAGATCACGGGCTCCTCAGTTTTCATGCTTTGTGCGAAGGAGGCACACATACACGCATAGCTCCACTGTTTAGTCAGCAGCAGCTGCTGACTATGTCGGATGGAAGAAAAGAGGGCCCATATGGGGCCCCCAGCATGCTCCCTTCTCACCCCACTTTTGTCGGCGGTGTTTGTTAAGGTTGAGGTACCCATTGCGGGTACAGAGGCTGGAGCCCACATGCTGCATCCTTCCCCATCCCCCTTAGGGCTCTGGGTGAAGTGGGATTTACCGGTCTCCAGGCACAGAGACCGTGCTCCGTCCACAGCCCCTGGGGAATATGCTGGATATGGAGCGGAGTATCGTCAGGGACAGGGCCCTGCTACGCCAAGGTACTCTGTGTCCCCGTACAGTCCGCGCGCACACTGCAGCTTGCTGGGTGTGTTAGTGCGCCGGGGACAACAGCGCTGCGCGCTGGTGCCATTCCTATCTACAGCTTGCTGAGAGGGGACATGTATGTGAAACTGCCGCGCGGCCGCTGTTGTCAGTTTTTGCTGCAGCGCGGCTGGGACTTGTGGTACGCCGGGGACTTCCGCGCTGGCCGTGCATATATCACGGCCGCGCTTATTACTAGAGTCCCCGGCTTTTGCGGCCTAGTTTCACTTCGTTCCCGCCCCCAGGCCTGCCAGTCAGGGGAAGGGCGGGACGCTGTACAGATTGTCAGCGCAGAGGGCTGGAGTCTGCTTTGCATACTCCAGCCCTCACACTGGGCACAGTGGGACGCCAGTTTCCCGCACTTTTGTTTGAGGCACGCCCACGATCCACCTCTCTTCTCAGGACGCCGGCAGCCATTCCTGTGTGCAGTCTGAGCTGGAGAGAGGAGGCTGGGAGACCCAGACACGGGATTCTGGTGCCCACACACCCGCTTTTCAGCGGGCGGTAAGCTGCCCTCAAGGGCTGACCCCCACTGGTGCCGAAGTGTATATTGTATTTTATGCTTACAGTTTTACATTGCACTGTACGGTCGCTAGGGATCCTCTGCTATATACTCTCCTAGATTCTCAGAGGACACAACAGCATGTCGACCGCAAAAAGCAAAGGTGCCAAGGCACAGGCTTTCTATGCTGCTTGTACCGCTTGTGGGGCTGTTCTACCGGCAGGTTCCACTGACCCCCATTGTGTGCAGTGCTCAGCCCCTGTGGCACTTGCTCGGCCGGGGCCTCTGCTGGAGGTGACCCAGGCAGAACCTCCTGTAAATACTGTCCAGGTGACAGGGACGGAATTTGCAGTCTTTGCTGACAGATTGTCTGTGACTATGACTAAAATTCTTGAAACATTGCAGTCTAGACCAGTACCTCAGGCCATGGGCACTGTTAACTCATTGCTCCCTGGTCCCCCTCAGTCGGAACAGCTCCTGGTTCCGGGGGTGTCTCTTGCATCCCAGGGTGATGGCTCTGACACGGACGACAGTCCCAGACAGCCTAAACGAGCTCGCTATGAGCGACCCTCAACTTCATCACACTGGTCAGGGTCTCAGCAGGACTCTCTGTATGATGAGGCGGAGATAGCTGATCAGGATTCTGATCCTGAAACCGCTCTCAATTTGGATACACCAGATGGTGACGCCATAGTGAATGATCTTATAGCGTCCATCAATAAAATGTTGGACATTTCTCCCCCTGCTCCTCCTGTGGAGGAGACAGCTTCACAGCAGGAGAAATTCCATTTCAGGTATCCCAAGCGTAAATTAAGTGTATTTCTGGACCACTCTGACTTTAGAGAGGCAATCCAGAAACACCACGCTTATCCGGATAAGCGTTTTTCCAAGCGGCTTAAGGATACACGTTATCCTTTTCCCCCAGACGTGGTCAAGGGCTGGACCCAGTGTCCCAAGGTGGACCCTCCAATCTCCAGGCTTGCAGCTAGATCCTTAGTTGCAGTGGAAGATGGGGCGGCACTTAAAGATGCCACTGACAGGCAGATGGAGCTCTGGTTGAAATCCATCTATGAAGCTATCGGCGCGTCGTTTGCTCCAGCATTCGCAGCCGTATGGGCACTCCAAGCTATTTCAGCTGGTCTTGCACAGGTTGACACGGTCACTCGTGCATCTGCTCCGCAGGTGGCACCCTTAACCTCTCAAATGTCTGCATTTGCGTCTTACGCGATTAATGCTGTCCTAGACTCTACGAGCCGTACGGCAGTGGCGTCCGCCAACTCCGTAGTTTTACGCAGAGCCTTGTGGTTAAGAGAATGGAAGGCAGATTCTGCTTCCAAAAAGTGTTTAACCAGTTTGCCATTTTCTAGTGACCGACTGTTTGGGGAGCGCTTAGATGAGATCATTAAACACTCCAAGGGTAAAGATTCATCTTTACCTCAGCCCAGACAAAATAAACCCCAACAGAGGAGAGGACAGTCGGGGTTTCGGTCCTTTCGAGGCTCAGGCAGGTCCCAATTCTCCTCGTCCAAAAGGTCTCAAAAGGATCAGAGGAGCTCAGATTCTTGGCGAACTCAGTCACGCCCAAAAAAGACAGCCGGAAGACCCGCTACCAAGGCGGCTTCCTCATGACTTTCGGCCTCCTCTCTCCGCATCCTCAGTCGGTGGCAGGCTCTCCCGCTTTGGCGACATTTGGCTGCCACAGGTCACAGACCGTTGGGTGAGAGACATTCTGTCTCACGGGTACAGGATAGAGTTCAGTTCTCGTCCTCCAACTCGCTTCTTCAGAACTTCTCCACCTCCCGACCGAGCCGATGCTCTGCGGCTAGCGGTGGCCACTCTAAGAGCGGAAGGAGTGGTGACCCCCGTTCCTCTTCTGGAACAAGGTCACGGTTTTTACTCCAATTTGTTTGTGGTGCCAAAAAAGGACGGGTCTTTCCGTCCTGTTCTGGACCTAAAACTGCTCAACAAGCATGTGAAGACCAGGCGGTTCCGGATGGAATCCCTCCGTTCCGTCATCGCCTCAATGTCTCAAGGAGATTTCCTAGCATCAATAGACATCAAAGATGCTTATCTCCACGTGCCGATTGCTCCAGAGCACCAGCGTTTTCTACGCTTCGTTATAGGAGAGGAACACCTTCAGTTCGTAGCCCTGTCTTTCGGTTTGGCGACAGCTCCAAGGGTCTTCACCAAGGTCATGGCAGCAGTAGTTGCAGTCCTGCACTCTCAGGGTCACTCTGTGATCCCTTACCTGGACGATCTACTTGTCAAGGCACCCTCTCAAGAGGCATGCCAAAACAGCCTGAACGTTGCACTGGAGACTCTCCAGAGTTTCGGATGGATCATCAACTTTTCAAAGTCAAATCTCACCCCGACCCAATCGATAACATACCTTGGCATGGAGTTTCATACTCTATCAGCGATAGTGAAGCTTCCGCTGGACAAACAGCGTTCACTACAGACAGGGGTGCAATCTCTCCTTCAAGGCCAGTCGCACCCCTTGAGACGCCTCATGCACTTCCTAGGGAAGATGGTAGCAGCAATGGAGGCAGTCCCTTTCGCGCAGTTTCATCTGCGTCCACTACAATGGGACATTCTCCGTCAATGGGACGGGAAGTCGACGTCCCTCGACAGGAACGTCTCCCTTTCTCAGGCGGCCAAGGAATCCCTTCAGTGGTGGCTTCTTCCCACCTCATTGTCAAAGGGAAAGTCCTTCCTACCCCCATCCTGGGCGGTGGTCACGACGGACGCGAGCCTGTCAGGGTGGGGAGCGGTTTTTCTCCACCACAGGGCTCAGGGTACGTGGACTCAGCAAGAGTCCACCCTTCAGATCAATGTTCTAGAAATCAGAGCAGTGTATCTTGCCCTACAAGCCTTCCAACAATGGCTGGAAGGCAAGCAGATCCGAATTCAGTCGGACAACTCCACAGCGGTAGCACGCAGTCGGCAAGCCTTCCAGGAAGTCCGACGGATTCTAACGTGGGTGGAAGACACGGCTTCCACCATTTCCGCAGTTCACATCCCAGGCGTGGAAAACTGGGAAGCAGACTTCCTCAGTCGCCAGGGTATGGACGCAGGGGAATGGTCCCTTCACCCGGACGTGTTTCAGGAGATCTGTCGCCGCTGGGGGGTGCCGGACGTCGACCTGATGGCGTCACGGTACAACAACAAGGTCCCGGCTTTCATGGCACGGTCTCACGATCACCGAGCTCTGGCGGCGGACGCCTTAGTTCAAGATTGGTCGCAATTCCGGCTACCTTATGTGTTCCCACCTCTGGCATTGTTACCCAGAGTGCTGCGCAAGATCAGGGCCGCCTGCCGTCGCGCCATCCTAGTCGCTCCAGACTGGCCGAGGAGATCGTGGTACCCAGATCTGTGGCACCTCGCGGTAGGCCAACCATGGGCACTACCAGAACGACCAGACTTGCTATCTCAAGGGCCGTTTTTCCACCTGAATTCTGCGGCCCTGAACCTGACTGTGTGGCCATTGAGTCCTGGATCCTAGCGTCTTCAGGATTATCTCGAAATGTTATTACCACCATGAGGCAGGCTAGAAAACCATCTGTGAGGCAAATCCCGGGATATGAAGATGAATTATGACTCCAGTCATAATCCCTCATCACTCCCTGGCAGTGCCCCCTCCCTTCTTGTTCTCAGTGTTCCACTTACACCTCCATGGCCATGTCCTGTGATATGGAAATTAGGTGGCTTGGGGACAATGGACACAGGATGACTCCCTGCCGTGACCCTGTAGTGGGGGCTGCTAGCTAGTTAGCAAGGCTATGGAAATAGCCAGACAGAACGACTCCAGTAAAAAATGGTTCATATCTCGCAAGCCATATTTCCGATAAATATGGCAACCATAAAAATGGTGTCTCTGCATGCGGACGATGCCGGCACACCCTTTTTATGGGAGCAGGACATTGGGAAATGCCCCAGGCGTGATATCAGCCAATGGGGAACTGGCAGACAGGTCATGAGTCCCCTCGTTCTGTAGCTAAATTCATAACTGTCACAATGAGAGCATTGGCGTCCGCCTACGACGCTCCCAGGCAAAGTTATGGCCCATATTCCATGTTGTGGATTGTCCATAACTCAAGCCAGGGGTGGAGCAGTGCTCCCTCTGAGGTCACTAAGGTAGGAGGGGACCTGGATTTGCCCAGGTTGATAACCCTACTTCGGCCATTTTCCAGTGTTCTTTTCGCTGGGGGCACGTGTAGGAAACATCTGTGGGAAGGATCCTAGAAACCTGGGTACAGCGCCCCCCTGTGGCCAGACGCAACAAGGTAACTGCTGGAACTGTGTATGCCTGTTTGTAACCCATGCTTTGATTGTAACTGTACTCTGACATATGTATATTCTGTAGATTCCCTATTGTATATATTGTAGTTTCTAGTGTGCTTTAGGCTGATTAAATTATATAATTAATCTTGGGCTGTTCTGTTATCTCGATCTTGAATCCCACGTCTGTGTGTTCGGCTAATAGTTACCGTAAATCGGTTGGTGGCAGCGAATTGTGCCAAGGATTATTGTGGGGAGGCCAGTGAGATTCGGGGAGATTTTATATATTCCGCCCGCGGAGGTCGGGGGAATATATACCTTACTCTCACCGGGGACCCTTCAATAATCGGCATAAGTAGTATAGCGGCCTCCTTGCTTATGGTCGGGCAATTCCATAATTGGCCTGACTATAAGAGGGGCGCTAGAGAGCGCGTCACGTGCTCTGTCTGTCGGTCGGGAGGTATAAAGGAGGGGTGACCCCCACTTGTTACCCCCCGATTGTGACGTACTGGTAGCCAGCGCGGGGGATTTCTGAGTGACCCCCCCGGTGGTTTGTGACACCATCCTCCGCCAAGATCTACCACAGGACGTGGAAGATATTCTTATCTTGGTGCGCGGCTCAGGGAGTTCCTCCCTGGCCTTTTGCATTGCCTACTTTTCTTTCCTTCCTGCAATCCGGGTTGGAAAAAGGTTTGTCGCTCAGCTCCCTTAAAGGACAAGTCTCAGCGCTATCTGTATTTTTTCAGAAGCGACTAGCACGACTTCCTCAGGTACGCACGTTCCTGCAAGGGGTTTGTCATATCGTCCCTCCTTACAAGCGGCCGTTAGAGCCCTGGGATCTGAACAAGGTTTTGATTGCTCTCCAGAAGCCGCCTTTCGAGCCTATGAAGGATGTTTCCCTTTCTCGTCTTTCACAGAAAGTGGCTTTTCTAGTAGCGGTCACGTCTCTTCGGAGAGTGTCCGAGCTAGCGGCGCTCTCATGCAAATCTCCCTTCCTGGTGTTTCACCAGGACAAGGTGGTTCTACGTCCGGTCCCTGAGTTTCTCCCTAAGGTGGTATCTCCCTTTCATCTCAATCAGGATGTCACATTACCTTCCTTGTGTCCTCATCCAGTTCATCAATTTGAGAAAGGTTTGCATTTGTTGGATCTGGTCAGAGCACTCAGGATCTACATTTCCCGCACGGCGCCCATACGCCGCTCGGATGCACTCTTTGTCCTTGTCGCTGGTCAGCGTAAAGGGTCGCAAGCTTCCAAATCCACCCTAGCTCGGTGGCTCAAGGAACCAATTCTTGAAACCTACCGTTCTGCGGGGCTTCCGGTTCCTTCAGGGCTGAAGGCCCATTCTACCAGAGCCGTGGGTGCGTCCTGGGCTTTACGGCACCAGGCTACGGCTCAGCAGGTGTGCCAGGCGGCTACCTGGTCGAGTCTGCACACCTTTACCAAGCATTATCAGGTGCATACCTACGCTTCGGCGGACGCCAGCCTAGGTAGACAAGTCCTTCAGGCGGCGGTTGCCCACCTGTAGGACAGGGCTGTTTGACGGCCCTATCACGAGGTATTCTTTTACCCACCCAGGGACTGCTTTTGGACGTCCCAATTGTCTGGGTCTCCCAATTAGGAGCGATAAAGAAGAAGGGAATTTTGTTTACTTACCGTAAATTCCTTTTCTTCTAGCTCCAATTGGGAGACCCAGCACCCGCCCTGTCTTCTTAGGGATTTTTGGGTTTTTGCGAGTACACATGTTGTTCATGTTGAATGGTTTCAGTTCTCCGATGTTTCTTCGGATTGAATTTGTCTTTAAACCTGTTATTGGCTTTCCTCCTTCTTGCTTTTGCACTAAAACTGAGGAGCCCGTGATCTCACGGGAGGGTGTATAGCCAGAAGGGGAGGGGCCTTACACTTTTAAGTGTAATACTTTGTGTGGCCTCCGGAGGCAGTAGCTATACACCCAATTGTCTGGGTCTCCCAATTGGAGCTAGAAGAAAAGGAATTTACGGTAAGTAAACAAAATTCCCTTCTTCTTCTAGCTCCTATTGGGAGACCCAGCACCCGCCCCTGTTCCCTTCGGGCTGGTTGTTCTTTTGTGTACACATGTTGTTCATGTTGAATGGTTCTTTTGGTTCATGGTTTTCAGTTCTCCGAACATCCTTCGGATTGAATTTACCCTAGACCAATTTATAAGTTTTCTCCTTCCTGCTTTTGCACCAAAACTGAGGAGCCCGTGATCCACGGGAGGGTGTATAGGCAGAGGGGAGGGGTTACACTTTTTTAAGTGTAATACTTTGTGTGGCCTCCGGAGGCAGAAGCTATACACCCAATTGTCTGGGTCTCCCAATAGGAGCTAGAAGAAAAGGAATTTACGGTAAGTAAACAAAATTCCCTTCTTCCTTTATCTGCTTCTGATCAGAGATGATCTTGAATTTCAGATTTTACTCTGCTGCCTCCTCCTTTGTGCTCTGCTACAATTTCCATTATGCCTCCGCATGGGATCACATGGGCATCTTGAGCTCGTCATTCCCTCTACAAGCAGGGAGGATACGTATTCTTTTCTATTTTCCCCCGGGGGAAAGAAAACTGTAAGGCAACATAAGTATAGAGGCAGGATGCCAAAGTGTTGTCTTGTCTATCATAATACATGTGACAGGAGTCAGTGAGAAGTGAGAGCCCATGTAATTTCATCATCAGAAGAATACTTTGGTGAAATCAATCATTTCTGTGCACCACTCATTTCCAGATCAAGCAATGACCACTTCACAGATTAATCTATATTTGGCTTTTAACACCTTTCTTGATATCTGCTGCATGTTTATAGTGAATGGTGGGAGGGAATGGATGAACTAGGTTCAAAAGTTCGACTAATATCTGGTCTCGGACATTTTAATCATTTTAGTCGCTGCGATCAATAGCGACATCCTTTTCCTAATATCCAGTTGAGGGTTGCCGATATAGTGTCGATGAGCGGAGCCATGGATGTCCGTGTTTAGCTGCACTTGAGTTAAAAGTTCGGTACCAGCACTTGACCCTGGACTCCAAAACCTCATGAGAGTCAATAGGGACCTGAACATTGGTGCTGTACAATGGTCGTAGCAAAAGCTAGGGGGCTGAAGAATGGGGGGGGGAGGGGAGAGCTGGACAAGTGCCCTGCTAACAAATGTGGATAGTAATAAGTAAAAAAATGAAAATAATGGTGTCACTCATGTTTTTGATATCCAGCCAAGGTAAAGAAGAAAGCTGGGGGCTGGGAAGGGCCATGGTTATTTGGCTCTTCCCAGCCTAACCATAGCAGCCTGCAGCTGCCCCAGGAGTGGAGCATCCATTGGATGTTCCAATTCTTGCACTTTGCCCCAGCTCTTCCCGATTGCCCTGGTGCGGTGGCAATTGGGTAATGTTTTCGGGGTTGATGTCAGCTGCCTAGGGGTTAGTAATGGAGAGGGGTTTATCAGACACCCCAATTACTAATCCAGCAAGTGTAAAGTTAAAACTGACCTGTCAGTATGATTCTCCAGGTGAGTAAGAGAATGTAGATACTAAGCATATATATTGTTTTCTTTAATTGGTAAAAAAAAAAATCAGAAGCTTGTAAAGAAGAAGAAAAAAAAAATCACTTTTGGTGCCTTTTTTTTTTTCGAGACTCATAACCCATTTGTTTTTCTGGGGCTGTGTGACTGCTTGTTCCCTGCCAGAGCGTGTTAAATCCTGCTGTCAGATTGACATCTGGATGTAACAGCTTTCGGCAGATCTCCGATTTGTCAATGATACAATAGAGATAAAAGGATTTTAGGTACTCACCGCAAAAATCTCTTTCTCAGATGTTTCATTGGGGAAACAGCACCCACCTTTTGTTTGTGCTTTGTTGGGCCTGTGTAAGGCCCTGTGCGCACACTGTGTTATTGCTGCAGAATTGGTGCGGTTTTTGTTCATAAGCTTCATGCAGTCCTTCCCTAGCAAAGTCTGAGAAATCCAAAATGCTGTGCGCATGTTGCATTTTTTCCTTACAGATTTTGCTGCAGAATTTCTGCAGCAAAAAGAAGCAGAATGAGGGGCACTGCAGCCAGAAACTTGAGATGCTGCCCCCTGACTGCTGGCCCCTCTGCATGTTAAAATAGAGTTCTCCCCCCTGGAAAGACACTGACCTGCCGCCCCCGCCTCCTGTGGTGTGACTGGCCTAAGCCCCGCCTCCTGGATACATATCATCGTGCTGCCCAGCTTCCAGCCTCTCGGCTGCAGGACCCGGACCTGTTTGGACAGCCGGACACAGGGACCCGCTCCTGGATGCGGAATGAGAGCTATCAGCAGGGAGGTAAGCATTTCAGCTCACAGCGCTGTTAGCTGTGAGCGGCTCCCTCTCTGCTGAGGCACAAGCGATGTGTGCCGGTGAGCGCGGCGTTCTATGGGAACTACCCGCCCGCTGGTCCGCTTGTGCTTGTCATTCTTTAAACACCCTTAACCCCCTCCCTCCCTCCAGCCTTCCCAAAAATCAGCATGGAGGAAAGCGTCCTGCTCACGGCGCTTTTAGCTGTGAGCGGCTCCCTCCATGCTGAGGCTCAAGCTATGGGCGCCGGCGAGCGGCGTTCTGAGGGAACTACCCGCCCGCCGGTCAGCTTGAGCCGCCATTAAGTTTTTTAAAAAAAAAAGAGCGCTTCGCGCTTTTTGTCTTTGGCCCCGCCTACCCGCCGCCCAGCCACCGCCGCCCAGCCACTGCCGCCAGTACTGAGAAGGAGCAGGGTAGGGCTGTGTGCGCTCTGCACGGCACCTAAAAGGTGTGCCTCAGAGCGCAGCTGAAAAGCTCCGTTCTGAGGCGCATGGTGCCGGCAGAGAACGTGCGCTCAGCCTGCAGCTTCTGCCATAGACAGAGCAGGAGCTGCTGGCGGAGCGCACGGAAGAAGTGACATGTCACTTCTTAGAACACAGGGATTCGGGCAACAGCTGAATAGCTGCGTTCTACTATGCAACGTGCGTACGGCCTCTGCACAGTCTCCATAGACTGTGCAGGGAACGCAGGACGCATGAATTACGCACACAGCCTAATTGAAGTGCAGACTCAGTGCAGTCCCTGTCACAGCGCAGGTTGGAGGCACGGTAGGGGGGAATGTAGTATGCAGGCACTAACCTGCAAGAGTTCAAATCACCCCATACCACACGCAATGAACTTCCCCTCCCCTCCGTTTGTATGCCCCAGGAATGCCAAGGGGGCTAGCCTGGGAATGAACCGGGGACCAGGTGGGTCTCCCAGTGAGCGGGCGGGTTAAGGGATACTATTAGGACTTCAATGTTCAAATTGAGGGGGGCTGGTAGTGAACAGGGGCAAGAAGCAACAGTCAGCAGGTGGCATGTTTTCCCTCCTGCTGATACCCCACCTACACCGAGCCCCCTCCCAGGCCAAAACACACTCCATTTGACATTATGACAATGGTGACTGTTAACAGCCCCTTCCCGTTGTCAAACAGTGGATTTCAGCATGTTATGGCGGCGGTGGGTGCGGTGCCGACCATCGCGTTGTACGGTCATGTGCAGGGGTTACGGTAGCAAGCTTTGGCATGGGTAGCCACCATGTTCGGAGTCTGTCATCTTAACCCTTGGATAGGTGTGAGCGTCGTCGTAGCAGGCGTTACGTGGGTAGATCTAGATCCAGTCGTCTTGTCATTTCCTGAATCACCAGGTGAGTACCCTGATGGGGAATGCGGGGTGGGATAAGTCCCCCTTGGGAGGATAACGTGATGTCACAGGTAACAGGCTTCCCGCCCAGCTCTACATGTTGTCACTAAGTTATTTATAACAAACAATGTTATTGGTGCTGAGGGAATCGCCCTTCCCCCGTTTCTGGTAAAAGCTGTGATGGTATCTAGCATTCCTACCCCTTGTAGACAGCATTCCACAATCTACCCGCTCTAACTGTAACGAAGCTTCCCCTATTTCGGAGGATTAAGTTTGGTGCCAGTTTATTTATATTGACCACACGGGTATTTTTACAAATTATTATTATTTATTATAGCGCCATATAATTCATGGCGCTTTGCATGGGACAGGGGTTTACATAATACGTACCAGTATACTAATCATAGACCATACAAGGCACAGTCTGGTACAGGAGGAGAGAGGTCCCTGCCTGCGAGGGCTCACTGTCTACAGGGATAGGTGAGGAGACAGTAGATGAGGGCAGAGCTGATTGTGCGGCGCTGTATCAGACTGAGGGTTACGGCAGCTTGTAGGCTTGTTGGAAGAGGTACAAATGAGATATCCTCTGAGACGTCTTTCCAAACTTAAACATATCTTATTTTTTCAACCTTAGTTTAATACAGGCGGCCTCCATTCCTTGTAATAATCTTGTTGCCACCGGTCAACTGACCCTTCAAGTGATTTATTGATTAGTGACAATATTATGGGATCATGGGATCTAACACCCCTGTTTTACCCCTAATTTCATGGTGTAATTGAAAGAAGGGATCTATATTGGCCACAGATAGTTTTATCAAAATGTGAGAAGTATATTTCTGTACAGTTGCATGGTTTGACTGTTTTTTTTTTTTAAATTGCTTCTCTTTTGTAGTGAAGTAATTTTCATCCTTTTGTACTAAGATTTTCCCTCTTTGGTTAATTACGTATGTTTTAGTTGGTTTTCCTTACCGTAGGAACTGAAAATAAACAAGTGAGATGGGAAAACCGGCAAGGTTAGCTATTCGCAGAATAATTAGGCTCGCTAATATTTTTGGACAATTACTTCCACTTAAATATTCTAAAAGGTATAAATTCACTTTTAGTTTTTGTGTGCGTTGCATGGATTGGGGACGCTGCCCCATCGGGGCTTACGGTCTGGATTTCATACCTGTATGTTTATGGGGGTGTGGGAGGAGGCCAGAGTGCCCGGAGTAGACCCACGCAGTCACGGGAAGAACGTACAGGCTCTTTGCGGATGGTGTCCTTGGTGGGATTTGGGCCCAGGACCCCAGGGCTGCAGCTAGCCATTGAGCCACCGTGCCAGGCCAAAATAGTTTCAAGAGGAGGAACAGACAGATTTTTAGATGGAGTATTAAGGTGTTGCAGGGCCAGCTGTTTGGGATCATTCGCGATACAAAGTGTTTCTAAGTATATATATAAAAAAAAAAAAAAAAATGCTCCTTATGCTGGGCCCGGGGGGGGGCATGGTCTATTAACCTAACTTTGATTGCGCCTTCCCACTATTTCGGTTCCAGCTACACAATAAGGGGGGTGGACTGGGAAATAGGAGAATGACCAGTGGTCCGACGATGCCGGTGGGTAAAAGCCTTAACCAACTACAGCCCTTTCCTCGAATAAGTAATCAGGCTGATTAGGTTTTTTTTGTGGCTTGGAATGTTTATGGGTCAGCGCAGGGTTGGAGGCAAAACAGGCATCTGGGTTCCGGGTTAGTATCGGGCACCTTATTGCAATCCCAATCTCAGGTATTTTGGTAACTCAACCCACCAGCAGGATCAAGGTTTGGAGTTCTCAGCTAGATGGTGGGGTGTTTGGTGAAGTTAGGCCTATGATCCGGGCCCCCGTTTTGCATTGACCTGACGGTTCTATGGTACGTTATGCAGCGGGTATTGCTTCGGTGGTTGATGTGCGTGATGATTTCCCAAGCCACCCTCTAGTAATACACACCCGGCAGTATTCAGCGAACGTGCACCATGTTCGGTTGCAAGCAACCTGTGACGAGGTCGGTCTTCCCATTTTAAATTGTGGAACGGTACTGAAGCGATGAGGGCTTGTGGGGTGTAAGGTATTGAAGGGTTGGATGTTTAGCGGCAAGCGAGTGCATCACAGTAGGCCTATTCTTATCTAGCCGTAGATTGTTTCAAAAAAAAAAAAGGGGGGTTTTGTGGATTGTTCGCCCCATTGCAAATCTATACATTGATGTTTTGGATCTCTTTTTCCATCACTCGGTCATGTCTATTAAGCGAGCGTGTGTGATGGGACCAGTTTTTACCCACGACGACGGCCCTTCATTTTAGCGTCACGGATTTAGTCCTCCTTTTCGTGGGCTGGTTTTGGTCGGTAATGCGACGGTTCCTGGTTATTTCGGTGTTTGTCAGCCGTGGTACCCGGTACGTACTCTCCCAGAGTTGGGGTGTTCCAAGGCTTCGGGGGCCAGCATACATGAGCACAGTTTCAGTGGTTTTGGTGACTGCAATTGAAATGCATTGTGAGGGACGTTAGTACTGAGTTGTTTTTGAAATCGGGTTTTATCAGGCACGTAAAAAGATTCAGAACAGCGTACAGGGCTAATGTAAAATGATATGATTGTGATTTGTTTCTTTTTATAAAAAAAAAAAAAAAAAAAAAAAAAAAGGGGGTTTTCGGTTTTGCCAGTAACACCTTGGAAAAAAGAGGTGTTTGATGGTTACGAGAATTCTCTATTTGACAGTGTTTTTCCTTTCAGATCTAAGTCGGCCTAGTGACTGGGTCCGAGGTTACTTCCGTATATGTTGGCTGCGAGGAGAGCGGAACTTCGCCTCTTCGCCTTGGTGGTCGGTCCTTGGTTCCCTTTACAGTGGATGTAATTGGAGAGGTTGCCGGAGCTTGGCTCAGCTGTGGGTCTATCAGAGGCGATCAAGATTGTGTGAGCTCTCTTTTCTCCAACCGACTTGGTGATACACATAGGCTTCAAGTATCTGGTACAAGGCCGTTTGGCTAGGCCTCTTACCCTTATCTGGTCACAGAGGTACAAGTTTCCCTGTTTTCGTTAGGAGTGTTACAACGATCCGGCCGAAGGTAACCCTCTGGCCCAGGGGGCAAGGCACTAAGGAAGAATGTGATATGGATCTCTCATGGTGCATGAGCGATCAGGGCCTACCCAAGTTGTGCTGTTAATAAAGTGTTTTAAAAAAAAAAAAAAAAAAAGGTTGGAGGTCTGGCACCGCCAGCTGGAAGGCAATATTTGGCTGTCCTTAAGCTCAGATGGGTACATCCCGAATGATGATGTTGTGGATATGGTGGTTGCGGAAATTCCTGGGACGGCTCAGGTATTTCAGTTTTTTGGGTGGGGTCGCAGCTTGCTGGCGCTGTGCTGCTCCTTGGCGGAAGGGGTAGGAAAAGTGGTGGTGAAATACCCGCGCCGGACGGCCGGATGGCGGTACATTTGCCTGAACCCCGTGATGTTGGCAAGTTAATGCCTGGTTAAAAGCTGCGACCAAATTTTATGCCAAAAGATGAGAGTGGTTTTTTCCCCATACCTCTCTCCAAAAATGGAAAATTCAAATAAAAGTATTTTAATTTATAAGAGAACGGTGTTGTGTCTTTCTAGGGGGGGAAAAATGGTGGTTGTTGGGTCCTGGCAGTCTGAGGGGCACTGCAGCCAGAAACTTGAGATGCTGCCCCCTGACTGCTGGCCCCTCTGCATGTTAAAATAGAGTTCTCCCCCCTGGAAAGACACTGACCTGCCGCCCCCGCCTCCTGTGGTGTGACTGGCCTAAGCCCCGCCTCCTGGATACATATCATCGTGCTGCCCAGCTTCCAGCCTCTCGGCTGCAGGACCCGGACCTGTTTCGCACCCTCCCTCCCTTTTGTTTTCCAAGTTTGTTGGAGTTTACTGTGTTTTAAGTCGCAGCAGCGGAAGGGGTAGGAAAAGTGGTGGTGAAATACCCGCGCCGGACGGCCGGAAGGCGGTACATTTGCCTGAACCCCATGATGTTGGCAAGTTAATGCCTGGTTAAAAGCTGCGACCAAATTTTATGCCAAAAGATGAGAGTGGTTTTTTCCCCATACCTCTCTCCAAAAATGGAAAATTCAAATAAAAGTATTTTAATTTATAAGAGAACGGTGTTGTGTCTTTCTAGGGGGGGAAAAATGGTGGTTGTTGGGTCCTGGCAGTCTGTGACGACTTTTCTGCATTTTTCCCTGAGTTCAATGTTAAAAAAAAACAAAAACGCGGTAAATCCACACTAAAATGCACCAAACCGCATGTGTTTTTGGTGCGGTTTTTCCACGGGTAGGTGCGTTTTTCACTGTAGAAACATTTCTGCAGTGTGCACATATAGCCTAAAGGTGGTTTTTATGTCTCTTCTCCTACTGTTTTCTCACAAACTGATTTAGCTTCCTGCCAATTGGTGGCTGTACCCAGCGAGGAAGGAGTTAACTTTTTTTTTTGCCTAGTGTTTAGCTTCCTAGCGACAGCAGCAAATACCCATGGCTACTTGTGTCCCCCCCACCAATGGAGGCTTCTAGAGAGTTTTTACGCTGAGTACTAAAAATCCTCTTTTGGGGCATCCTATTCTTAAAAACAGGTCAACTATTCTTGTGATAATAGTAATGGAGGTAATATACTCTAAACAAAAATAATGGCTTCTAACAGTTTGTGGAGAAATTCTTTGGTTTTGTACTGATTGTTGCAGCCATTGTCTGGGTGGCCGGTCTCACACGATCTTTAAAGTGAAGATGCCGGATGTGGAGGTCCTGGGCCGGTGCGGTTACATGTGGTCTGTGGTTGGATGTTCTGCCAAATTTTTTGAAAGGCCTTTGGAGACGACTTATGGTAGAGAAATGAACATTCAAGTCATGGACAACAGCTCTGGAGGACATTGCTGCCGTCACCAAGCCAACTGCACACTCCCTCAAAACGCGTGACATCTGTGGCATTGTGCTGTATGATAAGTGAACATTTTAGAGTCTCCTTTTATTGTGGCCAGCCTAAGGGTGCCTTCACACTTTAGCGATGCAGCAGCGATCCGACCAGCGATCTGACCTGGTCAGGATCGCTGCTGCATCGCTACATGGTCGCTGGTGAGCTGTCAAACAGGCAGATCTCACCAGTGACCAGCCCCCAGCCAGCAGCGACGTGCAAGCGACGCTGCGCTTGCACGGAGCCGGCATCTGGAAGCTGTGGACACTGGTAACTAAGGTAAACATCGGGTATGGTTACCCGATGTTTACATTAGTTACCAGCGCACACCGCTTAGCTGTGTGTGCAGGGAGCAGGAGCTGGCACCGGCAGCGTGAGAGCTGCGGAGGCTGGTAACGAAGGTAAATATCGGGTAACCACCTTGGTTACCCGATGTTTACCTTGGTTAAAGCTTACCGCAGGCTGTCAGACGCCGGCTCCTGCTCCCTGGACATTCAGGATTGTTGCTCTCGCTGTCACACACAGCGATGTGTGCTTATCAGCGGGAGAGCAACAATAAAAAAACGAACCAGGGCTGTGTGTAACGAGCAGCGATCTCACAGCAGCGGCCAGATCGCTGCTCAGTGTCACACACCGCGAGATCGCTAATGAGGTCACAAAAACCGTGACTCAGCAGCGATCTCAGTAGCGATCTCGCTATGTGTGAAGCACCCCTAAGTCACACCTGTGTAATAATCATACTGTCTAATCAGAATCTTGATATGCTACACCTGTGAGGTGGATGGATTGTCTCAGCAAAGGAGAAGTACTCTCATTGGTTTAGATAAATTTGTGAACAATATTTGAGAAAGTTCTTGATCTTTTGAGTTCAGCTCATGAAAAAGGGGAGCAAAATATGTTGGGTTTATATTTTTGGTCTGTGTACCATGAGTTCATAGTTCTAATCTAGAAAAGTTGATGAAAAAATCAATAGATTTTGCCCTATAACATGACATCAACCTGTTAGCTTTCCTAAGGAAGAAGTGAGGACAGCTCCGAAACGCGTAGAATAAACCACCTTTGATATAGTTTCCAAGCATTCGGCTATTTGATTTCTTCCAGCACTGCAGAAAGAAGCCACATTATACTCTGGTTCCTTTTATGACATCAGCTTTGACTCTGGTTGAAGTAAGATTGGCAAAGAGAACAGGTACAGTTGTTTGAGGAATCTGGGCACAGGATCAGGATAATACGTAGAGTCGGACATCACCATTAGGGCGCTGATGGCTTTTTATGTTGATATTATCAATCTGCTTGTGAAGACAATCTAGTTAGAGGACTAGGAGAACGCCAAAAGTCAGACACCACCTCTAAGGGCTTTCCAAGTGGATGTTAAAGCCAAATTTGTGGAGACAAATCAGACAGAGGAACAGGAGACTGCCCAGAGGAAAACCAGAGACAACCAAGTCCTGAATGGCACTCTGTAAGGGCTTTCTACGTAGCTATTATAGACCAGCTTGTGAAGGGAATCTTGTCATCGGACCAGGAGACTGCCCAGAATCAGACTTTTAGGTGGTTCTTACACCCAAGTTTATGCAGGTAATCCAGTTAGAGGACCTGGCATCTCCGAAATCTACTATATCGAGCCAAAGGACTTGGGAGACCTCACCATAGGGGGACCAAGTCCTTCAACGTTGCTGATGCAATTTAAACACTGATACCTGTTTAATTGTGTGAGACTACCATAAGACCACTCGCACTTGGGGTGAATAGAGAAACCATCTTTCTCTATCGTTTCATTGGGGGACACAGGACCATGGGACACATGGTCCCAATGAAGACTCAGAGAAAGAGATTTTACGGTGAGTACACAAAAATCCTTCTTTATGGACCAAGGGTCTTCAAAGTGGATGAAACCCTGTAAGGTCTGATGTCTACTAAATCAAGTCAGAGGACCTGAAAACAGACATGAAGATAAGACACTACCTTAGAAGCCAAAGACCTTCATTGTGGATGCCTCTCTACTAATTAAAGTGCCCTCAACGGGTAACGGGGATTTGAAATAAGTTATTAGCTGTTCACTTATAGTCAGAACATACCAGGAGTAAGGGATACTTTGCACATTGCGACATCGCTAGCATCGGCTAGCGATACCGAGCGCGATAGTACCCGCCTCCGTCGCACATGCGATATGTGGTGATTGCTGCCGTAGCGAACATTATCGCTACGGCAGCTTCACACGCACATACCTGGTCGGCGACGTCGCTGTGACCGCCGAACTATCCCTCCTTCAAGGGGGAGGTGCGTTCGGTGTCACAGCGACATCACTAATCGGCCGGCCAATAGAAGCGGAGGGGCGGAGATGAGCGGGACATAACATCCCGCCCACCTTCTCCCTTCCGCATTGCCGGCGGGAGGCAGATAAGGAGATGTTTGTCGCTCCTGCGGGTTTACTTACAGCGATGTGTGGTGCAGCAGGAGCTACAAACAAAACCGTACCTGCGGTCGACCCGACATTATGAAAATGTCCGACGCTACACAGATCACCGACTTTCGACGCTTTTGTGATCGTTTATCGGCGCATCTAGGATTTACACGTTGCGATGTCGTTACCGGTACCGGATGTGCATCACTAACGACGTGACCCAGACGATATTCCAGATGCGATGTTGCAGTGTGTAAAGTACCCCTAACTCTCTAAGACCCTATAAACGTTAGACTGAGGTCAGCCAAGCCCGCAGATATCAACGGATTTAATGGACAGTCTAATGGGTGTATGGCCCCCCTCCGGACAGATGATCTGGCATGACTGATCTCAGACAGACGATCTTTTTGTTTTTTAGAGATAAGCCACCAAAGATGACTGGCCTTGGCTCACTGATGAAGAACACAGCGTGAGCCCTCCTGTGTATGGGAGTCTTGATGTGACTGGTATGGGAGATTAGGTCTGGTGCTAAAAGTGCACTCACCTGATAGGTTTGTGCCAGTCACAACTCCTTTCTGCACATATAGCGGTGGTGGTCAGCAGCGGCCCCGAAGATTAATAGTATCATAAGCGAGGAGAGGAATATGGGTGTAAGCCGCGCTAAAACCACAAGCTCCAGAAGATATAAATAAATCCCTTTATTTTCACAGGTCTACGCGTTTCAGAGATATAGCCATCTCCTTCATCAGGACAAAAGGAATCATACCTTTAGTCCTGATGAAGGAGATGGATATATCTCTGAAACGCGTAGACATGTGAAAATAAAGGGATTTATTTATATCTTCTGGACCTTGTGGTTTTAGCGCGGCTTACACCCGTATTCCTCTCCTCGTGTATAGGAGTCTGGTAGCTGATGGCCGAAAAACAGTTACTGCAAGCTAAAGTGTGTGGGGAGGGGGGTCTAATTCATTTCCATGTAGATTGAAGAGGAATTTGGGGGAGGGGGATTGCTTATTGATAACACATTTAATATAGTTTGTGGTTTGTAGAGATTATTGATGAGCTTTGTTGGCCCAAGGAAGTCAATGAGCATTATCTGGTGAATGTGCTTGTCCAGACTCTGAGCCTCATCTGAGATCCAGAATGAAATAACAACATTCCATAGGTATCCAATACCTGGGGTAAATAACGCACTCAGAATATTTTACTGTATCGTCCCATCAAACTCAGATTATTTACAGTACCAGCAAAAGTAATGAGGTTCAGAAATCTGACGCACGTGCAGCTTTTTTTTTCCCCTGACTGTATTTGAGAATGGCAGCACGTCAATTCTTTCAGGGCTTTGCACCATTTTTTGCAATGGTTTTGGTTTTTTTTACATTGAAAGTAATGAAAAACTTCAAAATCGCTGCCTATCATTTGTGCTTTGCTATTGCAATATTTTTTTTTGTTTCAGCATTTTGGATAATGTAGTTTACTCCGCAATGTTTTTACTGCCAGAATCAAGATTTTGACTGCAGAAACAAAAGTTGCAAAAATGACACATGAACATCCCCTAAGTGTGAGAGAAGAGCAATAAAAAGAATAATTAATGAATAAAAATAACTCTAAAGCATATACAGTATATCACAAAAGTGAGTACACCCCACACATGTATGTAAATATTTTATATAATTTCCCGGGATAACATTGACAATCTGACCCTGTGATACAATGTACAGTGTCAGTGTGCAGCTTGATTAACAGTGTAAATTTGGTGTCCTCTAAATAACGCAACACAGCCATTAATGTCTAAACCACTGGCAAGAGTGTTTACACCCCTAAATGACAATGGCCAGATTGTGCCCAAGGTGTGACTATTTTGTGTGGCCACCATTATTTTAATGCACTGCCTTAACTCTCTTGGGCATGGAGATCACTAGCGCTTCAGAGGAGCTGCTGGATCCTCTTCCATCCTCCATGACGACATCACGGAGCTGGTGGATGTTAGCTTTGTTGAGCTTCCGTTTGAGGAGTCTCCACTGCTGCTCCATAGGGTTTAGGTCTGGAGACACTTGGCCAGTCCAGTACCTATACCCTGAATTTCTTTAACAAGGCAGTGGTTGTCTTGGAAGTGTGTTTGAGGTTGTTATAATGTTATAATAATGCACTGTATCCCAGTTTCCGAATGCAGGGGATCAGGCTCTACTTCAGTATGGACTGTAGGTCCCCACAGCCATTTGCACTCCTGCAGCCCCAAACAATGACCCTTCACCACCATGCCGGCCTGTAGGCAGGACACACTTGTCTTTATCCTCCTCACCTGATTGCTGCTACCCATGCTTGACATCTAAACCAAATATGTTTATCTTGGTCTCATCAGACCAAAGGATGGTTCCATTAATCCATGTCCTTCTTCTGCTTGTCTCTAGGACACTGTTTGCGGCTTTAATGTGCATCACCTTTTGAAGAGGCTTCCTTCTGGGACGACAGCCATGCACACCAATTTGATGCAGTATGTGGCGTATGGTCTGAACACTGACAGGTGGACACACCCCCCCTCCCCCCTCCTGTAACCTCTGCAGCAATGCTGGCAGGACTCGTACGTCTATTCTGAAAAGACGACCTCTGGATATGACACTGAGCAATTGCACTAAACCTCTTTAGTTGAACATGGCGAGACCTGTTCTGCGTGGATCCTGTCTTTTTAAACCGCTGTATGGTCTTGGCCTTCGTGCTGCAGCTCAGTGTAAGGGTGTTGGCAATCTTCTTATAGCCTTTATGTAGAGCAACAATATTTTTTTTCGGATCCTCAGAGAATTCTTGGCCATGAGGAGCCATGTTGAGCTTCCAGTGACCAGTATGAGAGAGTGTGTGAGCGATAACACCAAATGTAACACTCCTGCCCCCCATTCACACCTGAGACCTTGTAACACTAATGAGTCACGTGACACCGGCAAGGAAAAATGGCTAATTGGGCAACATTTGGTCATTTTCACTTAGGGATGTACTCACTTTTGTTGCCAGCAGTTTAGACAGTAATGGCTGTGTGTTAAGTTATTTAGAGGTCACCACATGTACTCTCTTATACAAGCCTGAGATTTGATGTCTCTTGGTTCCTTACGGTCCTGAGGAAGGGAGCTTGACTCCTGAAACGCGTAGACCTATGCTAATAAAGATACGTTAATCTTATTGTTCCTGAAGTGATCTGTGGCGCGGCATTATCACCTATCTCTATTGTTCTCTGTTATACAAGCCTGACACTGTACATTGTACAGTGTTGTCCTAGGAAAATATATAATAAAATATTTACAAAAATGTGACGGGTGTACTCACTTTTGTGAGATACTGTGAAAGCATATAAAAAATATCCTTGTTGATGCCTACTGTTGAACTTCCGAGCTCAAAAATTCATCTAGACTCCTTGCATAGTAAACTTTGCAACGTAGACTTTGTGGCAAGGGCAAATAAAAAAACGTTACAAAAGTTATAGTCACATAACGAAATGTTCTGTGTGAAGATCATTAGTAAACACTTCCGTGAGTACATAAACACACAAACGGTGCAGTCGCCACAAGAAAAACAAACCTTCACTCTTATACCTTGATATTTTGTAGGTCATGCAAAATTAATACGGGACGAACAATCCTTTAGTTTCTTGCCTATTTACCAATAAAATATGGGTGATCTGAAATATCTGTATTTAAACATTAATTACTCTATAAGATATTCCAATTCAAAATTCCATAAAGTGCTTGAGATTGATTGTTATTAAGAGTGGATATTAACTAACGGCTTTTATTGAACCAGTCTAAAAGAATAGCACATCGTCTACGTAGCGGGATCTTCTATACACAAATTTGGTAAAGGTCCAAAGGAAGCTTTGTCTCCTCCTACCAATTCAAAAATAGGTTACTGTAAATTATTCCTTGCAGTAATTCCTTATTTATTTTTGTATATTTACTTGTTATTATTATTTTATTATTATAGCGCCATTTATTCCATGGCGCTTTACAAGTGAAAGAGGGTATACGTACAACAATCATTAACAGTACAAGACAGACTGGTACAGGAGGAGAGAGGACCCTGCCCGCGAGGGCTCACAGTCTACAGGAAATGGGTGATGGTACAATAGGTGAGGACAGAGCTGGTTGCGCAGTGGTGTACTGGACTGAGGGCTATTGTAGGTTGTAGGCTTGTTGGAAGAGGTGGGTCTTGAGGTTCCTCTTGAAGCTTTCCACAGTAGGTGAGAGTCTGATGTGCTGAGGTAGAGCATTCCAGAGTATGGGGGGAGGCACGGGAGAAATCTTGTACGCGATTGTGGGAAGAGGAGATAAGAGAGGAGCAGAGAAGGAGATCTTGTGAGGGTCTGAGGTTGCGTGCAGGTAGGTACCGGGAGACTAGGTCACAGATGTAGGGAGGAGACAGGTTGTGCATGGCTTTGTATGTCATTGTTAATGTTTTGAACTGGAGTCGTTTTGTGATGGGAAGCCAGTGAAGGGATTGGTAGAGTGGCGAGGCTGGTGAGTAGCGAGAGGAGAGGTGGATTAAGCGGGCCGCAGAGTATAGGATAGATTGGAGGGGTGCAAGAGTGTTGGAAGGGAGGCCACAGAGCAAGAGGTTGCAGTAGGCGGGAGATGATGAGGGCATGCACTAATGTTTTTGCTGATGTTCTTGTTCTTCTTTTCTGTGCAGGTTTTCTCTACTTGATACACAGTTGTTGCCTTTCTGCGGCGCTTGATGTATTTCTTCCTTCATATTTGACCATCCCCTGGGAAAAAAAAAGTGTCTATTCTCACAAAATTTCATGGAAGAAGTTAAAAGAGAAGAATAAAAAGTTTTAGTAGAAGAAAACAAGAAGACTACGAAGAAACTTATTTTGGACTTTGTAAATGGACCTTTTATCCTTGAACTATATGTGGGATTAATGAACACAATAAACCAATCGTTTGCAACATTTTTTTGACAATTCTTGTAACAAAACTGTTATTTTTTGTTGAACTTTAGCAAAATGTGTTATCATGATCGGTGTGGGCTTTTGTCTTTAGGTAAACAATTCTTATGCATAGCCACATACAATATATCACAAAAGTAAGTACACCCCTCACATTTTATTATATATTTTCCTGGGACAACACTGAAGATCTGACCCTGTGATAAAATGTACAGTGTCAGTGTGCAGGTTGTATAAAGGGGGCTTTACACGCAGCAATATCGCTAGCGATAGCACCCGCCCCCGTCGTTTGTGCGCCACGGGCAAATCGCTGCCCGTGGTGCACAATATCGTTAGGAGTTACTTGCCTAGCGACGTCGTTGTTGCCGGCGAACCGCCTCCTTTCTAAGGGGGCGGTTCGTGCGGCGTCACTAAGCGGCCGCCCAATAGAAGCGGAGGGGTGGAGATGAGCGGCCGTAACATTCCGCCCACCTCCTTCCTTCCGCATTGCCGGCGGCTGCAGGAGGTGTCACACGTAGCGATGTGTGCTGCCTCGGGAACGACGAACAACCTGCGTCCTCAACAATCAACGATTTTTTGAAAATGAACGACGTGTCAACGATGGACGATTTGGTGAGTATTTTCCATCATTAACGGCCGTTCGTTGGTGTCACATGCAACGACGTCGCTAACAATGCCGGATGTGCGTCCCAGAATCCGTGACCCCGGCGATATATCGTTAGATACGTCGTTGCGTGTAACGGGGCCTTAACAGTGGAAACTTGATCTCCTCTAAATAACTCAATAAACAGCCATTAATGTCAAAAACGCTGGTAACAAAAGTAAGTACACCCCTAAGTGAAAATGGCAAAATTGTACCCAATTAGTCATTTTCCCTCCCTGGTGTTATGTGACTCATTAGTGTTACAAGGTGTCAGGTGTGAATGGGAAGCAGGTGTGTTACATTTGGTGTTATTGCTCACACTCTACAGAAAATGTTGACGTAGCAGCGACGTCGTTGTCGCCGTCGCTGTGTGTGACACTACCTTAAGGATGGAGGATACCATGGAATCTGCTACTGATCTTTTATGTCCACTTAAACTGGATAGGTGATTTGTTGTTTTCACTGGACAAGCTGCAGCTATTATGTTCAACTTTTACTGCGCCTCTTAGGCCCCTTTCACATTGCGGGCCATTGACTATAAAGTTACCGTCACAATAAGCGACGCTCCAGCGATCCCACCAGCAACCTGACCTGGCCGGGATCGCTGGAGCGTCACTACACGGGTTGTTGGTGATCTGTCAAACAGGCAGATCTCACCAGCAACCAGTGACCAGCCCCCAGCCAGCAGTGACGCGTGGAAGCGATGCTGCGCTTGGTAACTAAGGTAAATATCGGGTAACCAACCCGATATTTACCTTGGTTACCAGCGCACACCGCTTAGCACTGGCTCCCTGCACTCCTAGCCAGAGTACATATTGGGTTAATTACCCGATGTGTAGTCTGGCTATGTGAGCAGGGAGCCGGCACTGACAGCTGAGAGCGGCGGACGCTGGTAACGAAGGTAAATATCGGGTAACCAAGAAAAGGGCTTCTTGGTTACCCGGTATTTACATTGGTTACCAGCGTCCACAGAAGCCGGCTCCCTGCACATTCAGTTGTTGCTCTGTCGCTGTTACACACAGCGATGTGTGCTTCACAGCGGGAGAGCAACAACTAAAAAATGGTCCAGAACATTCATCAACAACCGGCGACCTGACAGCAGGGGCCAGGTTGTTGCTGGATGTCACACACAGTAACATCGCTAGCAACATCGCTGTTGCGTCACAAAAGTCGTGCCTCAGCAGCGATGTTGCTAGTGATGTTGCTTAGTGAGACGTGGCCTTAAGCTATGTGTCCACGAGAGAATGTAGCTGCGGATTTTTCTGCATCAAAATCCGCGGATTTGATGCGGATTTTGGTGCGGATTTTTTTTTTTTTTCCCCCAATTTTAAAGCCAAAATCCGGATGAAAATCCGCAACAATAATTGACATGTTGCAGATTTTTCCGGATCAAAATCCGCACGAAATCCGCTGCGGAAAAATCCGCAGCGTGGGCACAGCATTTCCAAAATGCCATAGAAATGGCTGGGAAGTGCCTGAGCTGCAGATTTTCGGGAAATCCGCGGCTTTTCCGCGAGAAATCCGCGGTAAAATCCGCACATTTTCCGCAGCGTGGGCACATAGCCTTAAGGTGCAGACGGAGTTATCATGTGCTCTGTCATGCACCATTTTTGAGAGTATACGCTTTCTGGAGGCGGACACACAGACGTAGTATACTATGGTGACACCGTCTGCACCATTATAGTCAAAGGTCCCATTGGCGCATAACTCCGAAACCCGTTCTGTGGGGATTTGGACAGAAGCCCCAATGGGACCACTGAACGGGCATCAGAACACACTGTGAAAGGGGCCTAAGACGCAAAAAAGTTTAAATTGGGTGAAATGACCCACTTTTAACTGCTTGACAAAGTACTGTCCTGCTGGATCCGGAAGGTTTGGAGGCATGTTTGTATTTATTTCATACAGTAACTATTCTGATTGGAGATGGGTGGACCCATAGAAGTTCGGTTAGTTGATTCAGCTGGACTTTAGCTAAACTTCAGTTCTGGGCCCAGACTTAACCTGAGCCTTATTGCAAGTCATTAATTGGGCAGTTCGGATCTCCGCACTCCACACACATGGAGCCAGCCATAAACTGATCACTTCCGGGGGGCCGGGTTTTTTCCATTTTTGGCAGGTTTGCAGCACACTACATCCGATCACGCTGTTGTTACCACCAGTGTTTGCCGTGCCAATACTGCAAGCGGCTCTCACAGGGCCGAACACTAAGCGTACCCGAGCACAGCATTGCCCGCACCAGTGGTCAGAATTCATAAAGCAACCGAACTCTGTGTTTTTTATATAAAGTCCGTGTTCGGTACCGACATCGAATTTCGGGTTCGCTCATCTCTAATTCTGAGACCAGTCTCTTTTTACAAGCTTTTCTTAGCCCTACCACAGTCATACAATGCTTCGCTGGCTTTGAGGGCCATTGGTGCGGTTTTTATTCTGGTGTTTTTATCTCATTTGTGTATTTTGTTTCAATAAAATTTCCTTTATCCATAATGGACTCCTTCTAATACATACTACACGTTTTGTCTTCTTTTCTTGATTATTAGTCTCGGCGGCATAAATTGTACATGTCTATAACAGTCTAATTGAAAATTATGATTGGTTCAACTCTGCGCCATGCTCAACGTTAAACCACGAGCGATCTTCAGATAACATAGGCCGACATTGTACTTGGCAACTCAGGTGCTGGACCATTGACGATCTTTGGTAAAAGATTATTTCACCTGACGAACAAGCAGTTTCTTTGCTCGTTCGTTGGTTGATGGGCAGCTGTTTAGATTACTAGGTTATCAAAAAATGAGTGTTGTTTTTTTCTTGATAATTTTGAGATGTACAGTATAGACCAAAAGTTTGGACACACCTCATTCAAAGAGTTTTCTTTATTTTCAGGACTCTGAAAATTGTAGATTCACATTGAAGGCATCAAAACTATGAATTAAAACATGTGGAATGAAATACTTAAAGTGTGAAACAACTGAAAATATGTCTTATATTCTAGGTTCTTCACAGTAGCCACCTTTTGCTTTGATGACTGCTTTGCACACTCTTGGCATTCTCTTGATGAGCTTCAAGAGGTAGTCCCCGGAAATAGTTTTCCAACAGTCTTGAAGGAGTTCCCAGAGATGCTTAGCACTTGTTGTCCCTTTTGCCTTCAGTCTGCGGTCCAGCTCACCCCAAACCATCTCGATTGGGTTCAGGTCTGGTGACTGTGGAGGCCAGGTCATCTGGCGTAGCACCCCATCACTCTCCTTCTTAGTCAAATAGCCCTTACACAGCCTGGAGGTGTGTTTGGGGTCAATGTCCTGTTGAGAAATAAATGTTGGTCCAACTAAACGCAAACCGGATGGAATAGCACGCCGCTGCAAGATTCTGTGGTAGCCATGCTGGTTTAGTATGCCTTCAATTTTGAATAAATCCCCAACAGTGTCACCAGCAAAGCCCCCCACACCATCACACCTCCTCCTCCATGCCTCACGGTGGGAACCAGTCATATAGAGTCCATCCGTTCACCTTTTCTACAAAGACACGGTGGTTGGATCCAAAGATCTCAAATTTGGACTCCTCAGACCTAAGCACAGATTTCCACTGGTCTAATGTCCATTCCTTGTGTTCTTTAGCCCAAACAAGTCTCTTCTGCTTGTTGCCTGTCCTTAGCAGTGGTTTCCTAGCAGCTATTTTACCATGAAGGCTGCTGCACAAAGTCTCCTCTTAACAGTTGTTCTAGAGATGAGAAGGTGTGTCCAAACTTTTGGTCTGTACTGTAAATTAACATTCACGTTTAACTTTGGGAGGGTGTTATTTTTATTTGGCCTCTTTTGACAGGTCACACCCCGACCACACCCTGCGACGGTGCGTCCAGATGGAGCAGATGAGTCTGATGATGCCACACACCGGTGTAATAGTAAATGAAATGTTGGGGGTGGAGATGGTGCCCTGCAGGAGGTGTGTGGTACAGTCAAAGTTGATTTTTTTTTTTGGGAGGGCGGCTGGAGGGGGATGGGGGAGGGGTTACAGGTATTTCAGGAGAGTTGACAAATATGGAGCCTGACTAGATAACAAGTGACACTTCACATAACTGTCTGCAATTATTGGTTGAATGCAAATATGTATTTAGTCTTCATTTATGGTCCTAAATTGGGATGGATACAAAAGACATTAAAGATAACGCAGTGCAATGTACACACAGTGATAAAAGTTCTACAGTGATAAAAGTGTGCAGTTGCTAAGGAACACAGAAGAGCTCCATCAGGAATATATAGCTGTTGCTAAGGAAGGCCTAGCTGGTTGCTAGGGAGCCCCACAGCCTTTTTTCTGACTGACAGAGAAGCAGTCACGTGACAGTCATTGACCAGCGAGCTGGAGGGCGTGGTTACGATTTTAATACTAAAGCCTTTTTATACATTAACCAATCAACGGACGTGAAGAGCTGTCGCTAGGAAAGCGGTTGCCAGGCGGATGCGGTCTTGCCTTCGGTGATTGGAGGAAGCTGCTGTCATGTGGCCACGCCCCCTCTCCCCTCTCGCTCTTATCTGGAGCCGGTCTTCTTTTGTTTCGGGAGCGCGCAGCAGAGTGCGGCTCGGGGGCGCGCATCCTATGGACGCTGTATACAGGCGGCCCCTATAGGATGTATAGAGCCTGATGTGCGCGCCGCCCTGCACTGACGCTGCCGGCTGTGTCTGCAGGTGGAGGTAAGTCTGCCCAGAGCTGATGTATCCATATATATACATCATAGATTATCAGGGCTGGGAACCCCACAAAGTGCTGCAATGAGGGACCCCTGACCGCCCCTTTAATAGTGCACTGGTCTATTGTACCTCTGTGGGAGGGTCGGGCATAGTTTAGGGCGGGGGAGGGTACGTGTGGCCCTTGGATTTCCTATCATTGTGACTAGTATAGGATTATCGCAGTCACGTGACATCATACGCGCGCCTGTGATGTCATCGTGATGCGTTTGCTGCCATATTACACTGGACGGAGCCAATCTGAGCCGCACCCTTCTCCCCGGGCCCCAAAGCAACTGCGTGGGCTCCCGCTCTGGTATAACATGGGAGCGTACGCCGACATGTGTCCGTATGGCGGCATTTATTGCAGCTCCTAATGTGTACCCATGCCCGTCCCACCCTTCTGTCCTGTCCCATACAGGGGGCTCCGGATCTTTCCATAGGAGAAGACACCGGCGGGATATGACCCTAAATCCAGACTCCTCTTCTGGAACTGAACTATAGAGTCAGCCATGGAGTTCACGTTCGATATACACAAGATCTTCTTGGAGCCGATCACCAAGCTGGATAACAGCCTTCTCCCGCACCGACGGCCTCTGATCTCCAGGTATTTATGAGCATGGTGCTGCTGCAGGAATTCCTCAGGGGTGGGACTAACAAAACATGAGACTACCTGTTATGGCATTGGCTGCTGCAGTGACTCCTTGTGGGTGGGGCTAACAAGACATGCGACTACCTGTTAGGCAATAGGTTTTTGCAGGGATACCTTGGTGGTGTTGCTATCAAAACTCGATTACTTATGTTGGTTGTTGCAGTGATTCCTTGGGGGTTGGGCTAACGACTTTTGACTACCTATTAGGTCATTGGCTGCTGCAGGGATTCCACTGGGGTGGGGCCAACGAGACATTTGACTACGTGTTATGTCATTGACTGTTTCAGTGATTCCTCGGGGGTGGGGCTAACTAGACATGTGAGTACCTGTTATGCCATTGGTTGCTGCAGTGATTCATAAAAGATAAGGCGAATGGGACTTGTGACTACCTATGACGTCATTGGCTGCTGCAGGGATTCCATGGGGTGGAGCTATTGAGACATGTGACTACATGTTATGTCATTGGCTGCTGCAGTAATTTCTCGGGTGTGGGGCTATCAAGATGTGACTACCTGTTAGGTAATTGGTTGTTGCAGCGATTCCTTGGGGGTGGCGCTAACTAGACATGTGACTACCTGTTATGTCATTGGCTGCTACAGGGATTCCGCGGGGGTGGAGCTACCAAGACATGGCTACCTGTTATGTAATTGACTACTACATGGGGTTTCCTCAGAGGTGGGGCTAACTAAAGTTAACTACCTGTTATTGGATGCTGCAGAGATTCCTCAGGGGTGGGCTAATGAGACATGTGACTATCTGTTATGTCATTGGCTGCTGCAGGGATTTCTCGGGGGTGGGGCTAACAAGAGATGTGACTACCTGATATGTCAATGGCTGCTGCAATCTGGGCAGGCAGAGGCCAGGTCGGATTTCACATTGTTTACTCTTTGCTTTACTTTTGAGTTATTCTCTACTCCAATCGCAAACAAAAAAACTAGATTGTTACCCGTTGCAGGGTTTGCTAAAACATTTTGTAGATCTTAGCTGCTTGGTATGGAGCTTGCATAGGACTGCGCAGCGTGAATGCAGCCCCTGAGATGCCGGCTGCGTGGGGCACGTGACTTTCTGCAGCTTCACGACTATCACTGCACACAAGGATGTCTGTGAAGAGTTCATTATACGACTGACCACAGCCGGGGAACAATGCCCCTCATTATTTGGATTGCAGACATTAGCCGCCATTGTCCTCGTCTTCTGAGGAGGAAGCGTAGAAAATAAAGATCTTTGGTCAATTGTGTAATTTTCCTACGGTAATGGCTGATCATTATTTGATGATGAAACCGGCTCGAAGAGATCATTTTTCTCCGTGTTTGGGTGCAATTTACCTTGTAGTGCGGAGATGAGGACATCGCCTCCACGCTCGGCCATCTTTGCCCGTGTCATTGACTTTTGTCACAGCTCCTGGGACACTGGAGAAATAGCCGCACCACTGGTTCCACCACCAAATCAATGTAACGCCAACCTGATGGTTCACCTGGAATGAAGACTAGAGCGGTCCGGCCACCGACCGTTCTACCACCCGACACCATAATCCTGGGAGTAGGACCGCTGTGATGTTCTCACATGAAGGCCTCTTGGTGTTGCTCGTAGAAGAATAGTGCGTAATGATCCATGGGGGCTACAAGCCGGGTGTCCATTTACAGGTGTCCACTGACTACATGCCACCACTCTCAAAGGCGATCATGGTGCAGAGCAAGGGGGCAATGGAGGCTAGAGTGGAGGTCTGCCCTCCTCCGCAGTGAGCCCTAAGCTTGTCTTGGACGCAAAGATAGCTGGAGATTCTGGAGACAACATGGGCAACGCCATGAAGAAACCTTCGTAGGGGAACGTGAAAGTGTCTCAGGAGCTGCTTTTCAACTCTAGGTCGCATGTTGCTCATTCTACTGTGAGCATCTTGTGTGGCCTAAACGTGCTACCATGGCCTGCAGGGTCTCCGGACTTGTCTCCCATCAAACACATCACATGATTTCCATAATTCCACAACTTTTCCTTCTCGGACTTGCTATTGAGTTTTTATGCTTCAATATCCTTTTTAATAGTCAATAGGACCCTCCTCTATTAGCCAGAGACTGGGCGCAGCGTTTCTCTAGAGCCCTTCATCTCCTGCATTGCCCAGACATCACATTGCTTTCAGTAGAAGCTGTGTAGTACATAATTTTCCCTGTGGTGGCGCTGTTAGGAAATTCGACACTTACTGTGGGGGTTGATCACTGGAGATCTCTGATCTTGAACATGTGATTACCTTAGTGGCTCACAAAAAGGAATGATCAAAAGCATTGGGGTAAAGACTAGAAAACATGGCCGCTTTCTTGCCGAAACATTGCTACACCTGTCCACAGGTTGTGTTTGGAGTTACAGATCCCTTGAGTGGAGCTGAGCTGCCTTACCACAGATAACCCGTGGACAGGGGAGGCGCTGTTACTGGAAACAAAGAGGCCATTGTTTTCTAATCCTGGCTCTTGCCAACTCAAAGTTTTTAGACATCCATGTCTAGTCTGAGGAGCAGCCCCCATGCTGGATTGTGGGGGCTTCTTGGTCTCCCTCGTACTTACGCAGAGACTGCTAAACCCAATACTGTTAGGAGGGGATTCACCATGGCATGGACCACTGGCCCTGGCACTGAAGTCACTGGGAGGGCACTATAGGAATATCTACCAGGAGGGTACTGTAACCACCGAGAAGGTGCTATAACTGGCACTGAAGTAAATGGGTGCACCAGGGCCGTGGGCTGCGTATTTAGCACTAGTTATCACAAAGGCATTTTGGTTACTGAGGGGGCACTGTGGGTGGTTCTACGTGTGTGGCTGTATTATTAACTGATTGGGTTTATTACACCTTTTTATTTTCCAGCTCGGAGGCCCAGAAACAAATCACGGTGGTCATAGATGAGATTGGGAAGGCGTCAGCAAAGGTAGCGTTCTTATAATATGACCACCACATGGCGCAATGTACTACTTGTTTTCTCCACTAGAGGGCGCTCTTATCTGCCTCTTGTGTTTTAGGCCCAGCGATTACCTGCCCCCATAACCAGCGCTCCCCGGATGCAGACAAATCAGCATCACCTCTACATCCTGAAGGACTGCACCCCTAAAACGTGAGCGCTCTCTGAATCGTGCTTTGTCTTGTTCCAGCAGCAATTCCTCCTGAATTTCTATCTTCTTAGTTGTGTAATTTTCTTTATTCCACGCCTTACCTGCTGTCTTGACTCCTCCACCTTTCAGCAATTGGCCTCCTTCACTTGTCCTGACTCCTTGTGTTTCAGAGCTGGCCGCGGAGTCGTGATCGGGTTCCTCAAGGTCGGATATAAGAAGTTATTCGTGCTGGTAAGAGCTGAACCCTTGAGTCACCTGTTAGTCTTGTGTCCGGTGCACACTGCGTCTAACCCCTTGGCTGGCGTCCGTACCGGGGAAAGCTTTGGGATCGAACAGTTGGAAGTGATGACGTTGTGATGATTCCTTCTAGGACCACACAGGAGCCCACATAGAATTGGAACCGCTGTGTATCCTTGATTTCTACATCCATGAATCTCTTCAGCGTCACGGATTCGGGAAGGAACTGTTCGGCTTTATGCTCAGAGTAAGTACATGGCTGTTGTATATGGCGCTGCCATCCTGTTACTTCGCTTTGTGAATCTACATTATCCTTCTCCCATTCTAGGCCGAACAGGTTGAGCCTCAGCATCTCGCCATTGACCGACCATCCGAGAAGTTTCTCTCCTTCCTACGGAAACATTACAACCTTCGCTCAACAATCTCACAGGTGAGAAGAATGGAGATAAGGTGAATGTGGTCGGCAAAGAACGCACTAAATGTTTGGAAGGGTCTCGTGTCACTGCTGCAGCCTTCACATGGGTAGAAAAGAGGGGGGCCTGTTTGTGTCAAGGGAGGAATTTGGGTGAAGACTGGTAATGGAGTCTTCCTTTGGGATATCCAGAGACGGTGCCGTATTAGCTGTATACCAGTGCCGATATATCAATGTATCAGACAATGAATACATAAGACATGTTCTCCTTGAGCCAGCATCACCAACTGAACTCGTGTATTGCAAGACACCCAATTATACAGTTTGCATCTCTAACCTTGAAGCTAGAACAAAGAAGTAAGGAGTATTTCACTCCCTATTTTCTCCCAGCACATTGTTTGTTTCTTGTACATTCTTTCTGTGTGAAAGCTACTGATAAGACTTTGCAGCTTCACATTCTGGCTTCATTATCTTTGGTTAACTACTTCATGACTTATACAGCTTAGAATTATATTATGGGTCTATGCGATGGCTACATAGACAGACAGATAATTATGCAACTACATCTACATTTTGATTATTTATATACACAGATATTCTTATTACGTTTGAACAAACAAGCTATAGCTCAGGCGACCTCCACATTTGTCTCCTAGAATACTACCTGTGACCCAATTGCAGGTTTTGGATGCATGCGCTAAAAAAGTCACGTTCCCTTTGTCCAAAAGTTACTTTCTCCTTAGATGTCTGGCCCGCACAGGGTGAGACACGGGGCGAGTGTGGTCTTCGTGGCTCACCTGCGCGCTCCTTCCAGTTGCGTTTGCACAGTCTTTTTTACCGATGACAAATTATTTATACGTTTTCTCTTTATTTCAGGTGAACAATTTTGTCGTCTTTGAAGGCTTTTTCAGAGACCGGAAAGGTAAGGGATTATATGTACTGTAAATCGAGCAGATCGGTTCGAAGGTTTTTGTATGAGATTAGAGAGAGATTATTTGCTTATTTTCTATGAAGCCGGCGCCTCTCTTGTCCCGTAGGCGGTGTCTGGTATTGCAGATGAGACCCCGTCCCTTTTTTAGTGAGTGCTGTGATACCAAACCCAACGCATGTGTTTCAGTATTGAAATAAATCAAAGTTGCCCCAAAGTTAGACCCATGAATTAATCTTGGAACGTTGGGAGTACCCCTCAAAGTATTCATCAAGGTTCAGTAAAGCTCGAGTGAAGGTCTGAACGTCTTAACGGTTTTCACAATTTCAGGAGGTTCCATGAACCCCCTTAAGCAATTCAGGCCCGAAACAACCATTAAATTTAACCGACCATTGACGTGACACCCCCCCCCCTAGGGTTAATTAGACCACAGAAAGACCCCATGGCAAGAAAAAAAATATATAATTAGACTTCATGCTCCCTTTCCTGCTGCCATTGCATAAAACTCTTCCCTGTGGCTTATGTGAAGGTTTATGACGGGCTCGTACTTTCACCATAGTTTAGAAAGGTTCCCAAATCCCCATTATCCAGCCCCCAACACTTTCGTCCGGTCGGTCCAGATGGTGACTTCCATGTTTGGTTATTAGACTTTTTTGCTTCTTTATTTGTCGTTATAACCCTCTTTAACACAGGAAATGTCTTATTAGAGGGTCCGCTCAACTCATGACCCCGATCTCTTTATAACCCTCCAATCCCTCACTCCCTGCAGCTGACGACACTGGTCACAGGGACCTCGAAGATCGTCCTGCTGACTGGACAGTAAGGCATAAAAGCAAAACCTTACCCCCCCCTCCCCAATCCTAAAACTTCTCCACTACTTGCACCTTACCCCCTTTATTCCTTTCTTGTTCCTTTTGTGTGCGAGTTACAATTGTTCATTGACCAAGGCTGCGGGGGCCATTGTAAAGATGGAATGGATTCAGGGTTTGTTGTTTTTTTTTTTTTTTTTTTAAATGACCTTGCTGTCTACAAAATGTTTTTGTTTTTTGTTTTTTATAAAAAAATAATACAAAAATAACCAAACATTATTACAGAATCACAGTGGTTACCTTTTTCCACCACTAGAGGGCGAGCTGTATTTTGACTACTAGTTGCTGTATACAGATCGCCACCTAGTGGTTGCGCCAACATCTCTTTCCGCCACAACATGGGGCACAAACGAGGAAAACCACACAAGAGCAAATGAGAAAATCCACGGGCAGATATGGTTTTGTATTTCACAGACTCTTGGTACATTGGCCAGTCGTGCCAGGTGAGGAGGAAGATTATGTGGTGGTTATTTATTTTGGAAATGAGGAAAGTGGTGGACAGGGGGGTTCTAGGAGTCTCTTACCTCATGAGCAGGGCATTGCAGCTTATGTATCCATGGTTACAACCACCAGCAACTACCTATCACTAGGATGCTGCAATGCCCTGCACATGAGGTAAGACACATGGCTATATCAGGAGAACTATACTGCATTACTAATTCGAGGTATTTGCTAATATTATTATAATTACGTCTACTACCTATTGGGATAGGATCTTGAAGATGGGAATAGTCCTGTAAGCAGCTGGAGATTGTGGGATAAATTACCGTATTTTTCGTTTTATAACATGCACCAGATTATAAGACACACCAAATTTAGAGGAAAAAAAGTGGGGTCCGTCTTATACTCCGGTGGTGTCTTACCGGAGGGGAGCTGGAGCGTTGGTGGACCAGGGTCACAGGAGACAGGGGCGGTGCTGGAGCAGGGCGATGCTGCGGTGGGGGCTGTGCTGGCTGCGGTGGGGGCTGTGCTGGCTGCGGTGGGGGCTGTGCTGGCTGCGGTGGGGGCTGTGCTGGCTGCGGTGGGGGCTGTGCTGGCTGCGTAGGGGGCTGTGCTGGCTGCGGAGGGGGCTGTGCTGGCTGCGGAGGGGGCTGTGCTGGCTGCGAGTGGCATGGTGGCTATATGGAGCAGGGCGGAGTGCCGGGTTTTCCCAGATACTCTATCGGCGGTGCAGGCTTCAATGAAATGGCTCCCAGAGTCGGCGTGTGCGCAGATTGAGCTCTCGTCTCAGTGACAAGCTGAGATCTTATCTGTGCACGCGCCAGCTCAGGGCACCTTTTTCCTTAAGTCTGCTTATGGGAGGTCAATGGTCCAGAGGTGGTGCGTGCACAGATGAGATCTTGAGACAAGAGCTCCATCTGCACATGCGCCGACTCCGGGTGCCATTATTTGAAGCCCGCACCGCCGACAGAGCATCCGGGACACCCGCCGCATGGCCCCCGTAGCCAGCACAGCCGCTGACACCAGCTGACCCCCATTTTACACCTCCCAGTAAGCTACATTCGGTTTCTAAGACTCACCCCTCATTTTCCTCCCAAATTTTTTTGGGAGGAAAAGTGCCACTTCTAATCCGAGAAATACGGTACACTGTCTGAGTCTGGACAGTCCAAGAGGGCCACGATTAATTTGAGAAAATATAAAATGAAAACAGCCGCCCAGAAGCCATCATGGCAAGGCCTCTTAGATGACACGGGGACATCTCTGTAACTGCGGGGAAGGGAAATCTGTTTTTATTCCCATAGCAACCAATGAGAGCTCACCTTTCATCTAGTATACTGCTGATATAAAATGAAAGCTGCGCTGTGATTGGTTGCCACGGGTGACCAGACAGTACATGAGGCCTAGTGAATTTTGCTCAGTATCACTGACCTGTAAAGCTGTTCCCTTCCTTTCCTTAGGGTGGACTCCGGGCGCCCCTCTCTTTTTCTCCTAATACAGACTTCCCTCCCCCTAGTATAGTACCCTGAAGTATGGATGGGACAAAGGAGGGACCCCCAACACACACATCTAAGTTTCCTTCTGTTTTTTTACTTTGTCTTTCAGTCCCAGGAAGGAAATTACCCCCCAAACGAACAGAAGGCGAGATCAAACCGTACTCCCTGTCTGAGAGAGACTGTAAGGACTGGTGAATGGGGGGTAACTGGGGATCTAATGGGCCTCATCTATCAAAACTGTCTGTGTTGCCCATAGCAACCAATTACAACAGCTTTCATTTTTAAAATAGGTTTTGTAAAATGAAAGCTGCCCTGTGATTGGTTCTTCAGGACCAACAAAGACATTTTCGATAAATCTGTCCCCGGAGCGGCGGGCGGGCTGTGTCCATTGTGCTCAATGATGCTTCACTCTTTTGAATTCCAGTTTTGAAGCACGAGGAGGGTCTTCCTTGGCCCTTCAGCCAGGCGCAGGCGTCCCTTAACCGCGCCGGTAGTCTAGGATCTTCTCCCACTAGAGCCTGCTCCAGACCCATTCCTGGAGAAGATGACTTTGTGAGGTCCCTCAGAAACTGCAGACCACACTCCCTTCAAAGAGCAGCCAATGGTGATCAGGAGGATCCATCCCAGAGGAGAAGGACCAGGTACAGGGGAAGCTTTGTGAGGACCATCTCCTGAGCTGTACGCCGGCTCTTAGGGGTGTCCTCGTGCACGTTTATGGTTGTTCTCTCAGTTAATGGTCCTTTTAGACGTGCGGTCATAGGAATACTTGTTCCTGGTAATTGCCTGACAAACATCACCCTGTGGATACAGGAAATGTGCTGTCAATAACGATGGTATTTTATGAGCACAGGACGACCCTTTTAACAATCGTTTTGTGCATGTAGAATTCCAGTAAATAACCGCTGATCGGCCGGTATATCTCTGATCACTGGTTGTTTCATGGCCTGGAAACGCCCGTCTAGAAGGTCCATAACAAGGTTGTTGTTGTTGGAGACTTACTGAACACAACTGGATCCACATAGACTGGCCAGAGAAAGGGGTCTTTACAGTCCTGTGGAGGAATCGGTCATTATCATGTGTTAACACAACAGACCCCTTTAACATTGGGAAGTCAAAAGATTAAAGGGGTTCATTTTAATCAATAGATCTTGGAATAAGTTCCACAATTGGATATTTCTTCGGCGCTCCATTGGGAGACCCAGACGATTGGGTGTATAGTACTGCCTCCGGAGGCCACACAAAGCATTACACTAAAAAGTGTAAGGCCCCTCCCCTTCTGGCTATACACCCCCGTGGGATCACTGGCTCACCAGTTTTCTGCTTTGTGCGAAGGAGGTCAGACATCCACGCATAGCTCCACTGTTTAGTCAGCAGCAGCTGCTGACTATGTCGGATGGAAGAAAAGAGGGCCCATACTAGGGCCCCCAGCATGCTCCCTTCTCACCCCACTTTTGTCGGGTGTTTGTTAAGGTTGAGGTACCCATTGCGGGTACGGAGGCTGGAGCCCACATGCTGTTTTCCTTCCCCATCCCCCCTCAGGGCTCTGGGCGAAGTGGGATCTTACAGGTCTCCAGGCACTGAGACCAGGCTCCATCCACAGACCCAGAGAACCTGCTGGATATGGAGCTGAGTATCGTCAGGGACAGGCCCTGCTACATTAAGGTACTCTGTGTCCCCGGGCAAGCGCGCACACACACACCAGCATTGCTGGGAGTGTTAGTGCGCCGGGGGCAACAGCGCGGAGCGCTCGTGCTATTATTCACTACAGCTTTGCTGAGTGACTTTATGTATTGGGAACTGCCGCGCCGGCCGCTGCTGGGTGTTTTTTACATTGTGGCGCGGCTGGGACTTGTGGTGCGCCGGGGACTTCCGCGCTGGCCGTGCACATGGACGGCCGCGCTTATTACTCGAGTCCCCGGCTTTGCGGCCTAGTTTTCGTTTCGTTCCCGCCTCCAGCCCTGCCAGTCAGGGGTGAGGCGGGACGCTGTACAGACAGTCAGCGCCGAGGGCTGGAGTCTGCTTTGCATTCTCCAGCCCCCTTCACTGGACACAGTGGGACGCCAGTTTCCCGCTCTTGTCTGGGGCACGCCCACGGCCCGCCCCTCGTCACACGAGCTGGAGAAGGACGCCGGCAGCCATTCCTGCACGCAGTCCGAGCTGGGGAACGGAGACATGCTCTGGGCAACCACTCACAGGGCTCTGGCGACCACACACCCGCGTTATAGGCGGGCGGTAAGCAGCACCTGAAGTGCTGACCCCACTAAATACCGAAGTGTCCATTTGTATTTTATGCTTGTATGCTATACACTGCACTGTACGGTCGCTATCTTTGGCTATATGCCCTCCTAGATGGCGAGATAACAGCAGCAAAAAAGCAAGGGTGCTAAGGCACAGTTTTTCTAGGCTGCTTGTATTGCATGTGCTGAAGTGTTCATTTGTACTTATGCTTGTATGCTATACATTGCACTGTACGGTCGCTACTCTTGGCTATATTCTCCTAGATGGCTGGACAACAGCAGCAAAAAAGCATGGGTGCCAAGGCACAGGCTTTATAGGCTGCTTGTATTGCATGTGCCGAAGTGTTCATTTGTACTTATGCTTGTATGCTATACATTGCACTGTACGGTCGCTACTCTTGGCTATATTCTCCTAGATGGCTGGACAACAGCAGCAAAAAAGCAAGGGTGCCAAGGCACAGGCTTTCTATGCTGCTTGTATTGCATGTGCTGAAGTGTTTATGCTTGTATGCTATACATTGCATAGATGGCTAGAATACAGCAGCAAAAAAAGCAACACAGGCTTTCTATGCTGCTTTTCCTGCATGTGATACTGTTCCACCGGCAGGTTCCACTGACCCCCATTGTGTGCAATGCTCCCCTGTAGCACTTGGTCAGCCGGGGTCTCTACTAGAGGTGGCCAAAGGAACCACCTGTGAACCCTGTCCAGGGACAGGGACGGAGTTGCAGTTTCGGCTGATAGATTGTCATGGGATAGAGACTTTGCAGTCCAGACAGGCCATGGGCAATCTTGATTAATGCTCCCTGGCCACCCTCATTTGGAACATAATCAGTGCTCCGGGGGGGTCCCAGGCATTCCAGGGTGAAGGCTCTGACACGGACGGCAGTCCCAGACAGCCTAAGCGAGCTCGCTGGGTACGACACTCGGCTTCATCACTGGTCAAGGTCCCAGCAGGAGGACTCTCTGTATGATGAGGCAGACGTAGCTGATCAGGGCTTTGGTCCTGACACCGCTCTCAATCCGGATACACCGGATGGTGACGCCATAGTGAATGATCTTATAGCGTCCATCAATGGAATGTTGGATATTGCTCCCTCAGCTCCCCCAGTGGAGGAGTCAGCTTTACAGCAGGAGAAATCCTTTTTCAGTATCTCATGCGTATATTGAGTACTTTTCTGGCCACGCTGACTTCAGAGAAGCAGTTCAGAATCACCACGCTTACCAGATAAGCGTTTTCTCCAAACGTATTAAGGATACACGTTATCCCTTCCCCCTGACGTGGTAAAGCGCTGGACCCAGGGTCCAAAGGTGGATCCCCCAATCTCCAGGCTTGCGGCTAGATCCATAGTTGCAGTGGAGATGGGACGTCACTTAAAGATGCCATTGACAGACAGATGGACCTCTGGTTGAAATCTGTCTGTGAAGCTATCAGCGTGTCGGTTGCTCCGGCATTCGCAGCCGTATGGGCACTCTAAGCTATTTCAGCTGGTCTTGCGCAGCTGGTCTTGAGCACATGTACATCTGTGCCGCAGGTGGTGTCCTTAACCTCGCAATGTCTGCATTGCGACTTACCCTAGTAATGCTGTCCTGGGGGGACAGTCGAGGTTTCGGTCCTTCCCAGGCTCGGGCAGGTCCCAATTGTCCTCGTCCAAAAGGGCTCAAAAGGCTCAGAGGGGCTCAAATTCCGGCCGGGCTCAATCACGCCCAAGGAAGGCTGCAGGAGGAACCGCTACCAAGGCGGTCTCCTCATGACTTCAGCTCTCTCTCTCCGCATCCGCGGTTGGTGGCAGACTCTCCCGCTTGGCGACATTTAGCTGCCGCAGGTCACAGACCGGTGGGTGAGAGACATTGTGTCTCACGTGTACAGGACATTCCCCCCCCCCCCCACCGAGCCGATGCTCTTCTGCAGGCAGAAGGAGTGGTAATCCCTGTTCCTCTTCAGGAACAAGACACAGTTTTTTCCTCCAATCTGATTGGGGTGCCAAAAAAGGGTGGCTCTTTCCGTTCCGTTCTGGACCTAAAACTGCTCACCAAGCACGTGAAGGCCAGGCGGTTCCGGATGTAACCCTCCGCTCCGTCATTGCCTCAATGTCTCAAGGAGATTTCCTAGCATCAATAGATATCAGGATGCTTATCTCCACGTGCCGATTGCTCCAGAGCACCAGCGTTTGCTACGTTTCGTTATTGAAGACGAGCATCTTCAGTGCGTAGCCCTGCCCTTCGGTCTGGCGACAGCCCTACGGGTTTTCACCAAGTTCAGGGCAGCAGTGGGAGCAGTCCTGCACTCTCAGGGTCACTCTGTGATCCTTACTGGGACGATCCACTTGTCAAGGCACCCTCTCAAGAGGCATGCCAACACAGCCTGAACGGGGCGCTGGAGACTCTCCAGAGTTTCGGGTGGATCATCAACTTTTCAAGGTTACATCGGGCACCGACCCAATCGCTGACATATCTGGGCATGGAGTTTCACACTCCCTCAGCGATAGTGAAGCTTCCGCTGGACAAGCAGCGTTCACTACAGACGGGGGTGCAGTCTCTCCTTCAAGGCCAGTCACACCCCTTAAGACGCCTCATGCTGAGGCAGTCACTTTCGCGCAGTTTCATCTGCGTCCACTTCAATGGGACATGCTTTGCCAATGGGTTGGGGAGTCGACGTCCCTAGACAGGAACGTTTCCCTTCTCAGACGGTCAAGGACTCTCTTCAGAGGAGTCCATCCTTCAGATCAATGTTCTGGAAATCTGGGCAGTGTATCTTGCCCTGCAAGCCTTCCAGCAGTGGCTGGAAGGAAAACAGATCCGAATTCAGTCGGACAATTCCACAGCGGTGGCAGACATCGCCCACCAAGGCGGAACACGCATCGCCAAGCCTACCAGGCAATCCGGCGGATTCTGACGTGGGTGGAGGACAGAGCATCCACCATATCCGCAGTTCACATCCCGGGCGTAGAAAATTGGGAAGCAGACTTCCTCAGTCGCCTGGGCATGGACGCAGGGGAATGGCCTCTGCACCCAGAATGGTGTCAGGAAATCTGTAGCAGCTGGGGGATGCCGGACGTCGACCTAATGGCGTCTCGGCACAACAACAAGGTCCCGATTTTCATGGCGCGGTCTCACGAGCAAAGAGCTCTGGCGGCAGGCGCCCTAGTTCAGGATTGGTCGCAGTTCCAGCTACCCTATGTGTTTCCACCTCTGGCACTGTTGCCCAGAGTGCTACGCAAGCTCAGCTCCGCTTGCCGCCGCGCCATCCTCGTCGTCCCAGACTGGCCGAGGAGGTCGTGGTTCCCGGATCTGTGGCATCTCACGGTCGGCCAACCGTGGGCACTCTCAGACCGGCCAGACTTACTGTCCCAAGGGCCGTTTTTTCCACTGAATTCTACGGCCCTGATCCTGACTGTATGGCCATCGAGTCCGAGATCCTAGCGTCTTCAGGATTATCTCAAGACGTCATTGCCACCATGAGACGGGCTAGGAAGCCGACGTCTGCCAAGATCTACCACAAGACGTGGAAGTTATTCTTATCTTGGTGCTCTGCTTCGGGAGTGTCTCCCTGGCCATTTGCATCGTCTCCTTTTTCCTCCCTTCCTGCATCTGGATTGGGAAAAGGTTTGTCGCTCGGCTCCCTTAAAGGACAAGTCGCAGCGCTGTCGGTATTCTTTCAGAAGCGCCTAGTACGACTTCCTCAGGTACGCACGTTCCTGCAGGGGGGTTATCACATTGTCCCTCCGTACAAGAGGCCGTTAGACCCATGGGATCTGCACAGGGTATTAATTGCTCTCCAGGAGCCGCCCTTCGAGCCTCTGAGGGATGTTTTCACTTTCTCGACTTTCACAGAAAGTGGCCTTTCTGGTAGCGGTCACGTCTCTTCGGAGAGTGTCCGAACTAGCAGCGCGGTCATCCAAAGCTCCCTTCCTGGTGTTCACCAAGATAAGGTAGTGCTGCGTCCGATCCCAGAGTTTCTCCCTAAGGTGGTATCCCCTTTTTATCACAATCAGGATATCTCCTTACCTTCCTTTTATCCATTTCATCGATATGTAATGGCTTTGCATTGTTGGATCTGGTGTAGAGCACCCAGAATCTACATTCCCGCACGGCGCCCCTGCGCCGCTCGGATGCACTCTTCGTCCTTGTCACTGGTCAGCGCAAGGGATCGCAGGCTGCAAAATCCACCCTGGCTCGATGGATCAAGGAACCAATTCTTGAAGCCTACCGTTCTGCGGGGCTTCCGGTTCCATCAGGGCTGAAGGCCCATTCTACCAGAGCCGTGGGTGCGTCCTGGGCATTACGACACCAGGCTACGGCTCAACAGGTGTGCCAGGCAGCTACCTGGTCGAGTCTGCACACTTTCACCAATCATTATCAGGTGTATACCTATGCTTCGGCGGACGCCAGCCTAGGTAGAAGAGTCCTGCAGGCGGCAGTTGCCTCCCCGTAGGGGAGGGCTGTCTTTGCAGCCCTAACATGAGGTATTTCTTTACCCACCCAGGGACAGCTTTTGGACGTCCCAATCGTCTGGGTCTCCCAATGGAGCGCCGAAGAAGAAGGGAATTTTGTTACTTACCGTAAATTCCTTTTCTTCTAGCTCCTATTGGGAGACCCAGCACCCGCCCTGTTGTCCTTCGGGATTTTTGGTTGTTTTTCGGGTACACATGTTGTTCATGTTGAATGGTTTTCAGTTCTCCGATGTTACTTCGGAGTGAATTTGTTTAAACCAGTTATTGGCTTTCCTCCTTCTTGCTTTTGCACTAAAACTGGTGAGCCAGTGATCCCACTGGGGGTGTATAGCCAGAAGGGGAGGGGCCTTACACTTTTTAGTGTAATGCTTTGTGTGGCCTCCGGAGGCAGTACTATACACCCAATCGTCTGGGTCTCCCAATAGGAGCTAGAAGAAAAGGAATTTACGGTAAGTAACAAAATTCCCTTCTTTTAACCATTTAACGATGAATGACATACTATGTCCGTCATCTGTTGTCTCTCTGCCTTTGATGCGGGTTCCCATACCGGGCCCGCATCTTTCCATGCAGATGAAGGCTGAATTATTCAGCCTTCATCTGCCTTTATCAGCCGTGGGTGAAATGTCAATCTCTGACAGAGGTATTAACGCTCGCTGGCAGGTGGCTGCGCTCTTCTGGCCCATCATCGGTGCTCCCGCGTCGTGATTGCGAAATGCTAGTGAGCTATTGTGACAGCTGAGGGTCTGCTGATGACCCCTGTGTCTGTCATCTCAGTTCTCCTGTGAAAATCAGCCCGTGGCCGGCATCCATAGGAGACTGTTGAGTGCTTCTATATACAGCAATGCTTTGGCAGTACTGTATATAGAACAAGTGATCAGACCATTGCAGGTTCAAGTCACCTATGGAGACTATTAAATAAAGTAGAAGAAATTTTATTTTTTTTTAAAAAAATCTGAAAAAAATAAATATAAGTTCAAATCACCCCTTACCATATTAAAATTAAGGGGAAAAAATACAGATATTTGGTATGACTGCGTTCATAAAATTCTGATCTGTCAAAATATAAAATAAATTACCAGATCCGTAAATAGCATAAAAAGAAAAAAATCAAAACACCAGAATTGCAGGTTTTCAGCCGTCGCAACAACAGAAAAAAAATATAATAGGCGATCAAAACATCATATATACCCCAAAATAATATCAATAAATATATCAGCTTGGGGCACAAAAAACAGACCCTCACACGGCCCCAGATACAAAAAAGATTTAAAAGGGTTACGGCTCTTGGAAAGTCATGACACAAACAATATTTTATTTTTCTTTGTCGCTCCTATTGGGAGACCCAGACAATTGGGTGTATAGCTTCTGCCTCTGGAGGCCACACAAAGTAATTACACTTTAAAAAGTGTAACCCCTCCCCTCTGCTATACACCCTCCCGTGCATCACGGGCCCCTCAGTTTTTTGCTTTGTGTTGAAGGAGGCACACATTCACGCAAGCTCCACGTTTTAGTCAGCAGCAGCTGCTGACTTTATCGGATGGAAGAAAAGAGGGCCCCTATGGGGCCCCCGGCATGCTCCCTTCTCACCCCACTCAGGTCGGCGGTGTTGTTAAGGTTGAGGTACCCATTGCGGGTACACAGGCTGGAGCCACATGCCGCTTTCCTTCCCCATCCCTTAGGGGCTCTGGGGAAGTGGGATCCTATCCGGTCATCCAGACACTGGGATCGGTCTCCCTCCGCAGCCCCTGGGGGAATCTGCCGGACAGGAGACGGAGTATCGTCAGGGACATGGCCCTGCATCCACAGGTACTCTGTCCCCGTTGGGACGGCGCATAAAGCACCTTGGGCCCAGACGCTGCAGCGACTGCGACGTGGGTATGGGTCCGGGACTACCGCGCCGACCGTGCACTGCCGGCCGGCCGCGGTTTTAACTTTAGTCCCCGGCTTTTGCGGCCTAGTATAGTATTCTCCCGCCCCCAGGCCTGCCAGTCAGGGAAAAGGGCGGGACGGTCGGTATGACGCCGACAGTGAGGGCTGGAGTACACTGAGCTGTCCTCCGCCCCCCTCACTACTCACGCTGGGGCACCAGATTCCTGCACTTTTGTGACTACGCCCACGCCTCCCTCCTCCTCTGAGAACGCCGTCAGCCATTTTTTCAGCACATTCTGCGGTGGAGAACTTCTGGCTGCAGCTGAGGGAGACCCGGGGCAGGGAATCTGGTGGCCACACAGAGCGGTTGGTAAGCCACACCGGTCTGCCGGTGCTGGACCCCCCAGAGTGCCGAACTGTATATATATATCTTGTGTGTATACATTTGCTGGTTCGGCTGTACTGTTAACTTGAGGCTATACATATCCCTCAGTGATCACGGTGATCCCTTACTTATCTCTTGGAGGACAACAACATGTTGTCCGCAAAGAGCAAGGGTACCAAGGCACAGGCTTATTTTGCCACCTGTACCTCATGTGCGGCTATGCTACCTGCAGGTTCCACCTACCCTCATTGTGTGCAATGCTCGGCCCCTGTGACACTCACTCAGCCGGAGCCTCAGGCACTGGTGGGACCCCCGGCTCAGGTAGAGACACCGGTTCCTACTGTCTAGGTGACAGGGACAGAGTTTGCAGTTTTGGCTGACAAACTGTCTGAGTCGCTTTCACAGTCCATGGCTCAGTCTATGGACAAATGGTCTGCTAAGATACTAGAAGCCTTGCAGTCCAGACCAACAACACAGATGCAGGGCACTGTGCGTTCTTCGTCCCCAGGTCCCCCTCAGTTGGCGCAGCAATCTGCTCCTGAGGTGACACATAGGTCCCACGGTGAGGACTCCGACTCGGACCGCAGTCCCAGACCGGTGAAGCGGGCTCGCTGGGGACCTTCCTCCACTTCATCACGCTGCTCAGGGTCTCAGCATGAGGACTCTCTAGAGGATGAAGAGGAAGGCGCAGCTCAGGGCTCAGACCCTGATGGTGCTCTCAATCTAGATACACCTGAAGGGGACGCCATAGTAAATGACCTTATAGCGTCCATCAACCAGGTGCTAGAAATTTCTCCTCCAACTCCAGCTGTAGAGGAGGCGGCTTCACAGCAGGAGAAACACCAGTTTCGGTTTCCCAAACGTACACGGAGTGCCTTTGTCGATCACTCTAATTTCAGGGATGCTGTCCAGAAGCACAGAGCATACCCGGACAAGCGTTTTATGCGACGCCTGGTGGCCACATGTCCAAGACCGATGGGTGAGAGACATTCTGTCTCACGGTTACAGGATAGAGTTCAGCTCTCGTCCTCCAACTCGTTTCTTCACAACATCTCCGCCCCCAGAGCGAGCCGCTGCACTTTTTCAGGCGGTGAATGCTCTGAAGGCAGAAGGAGTGGTGATTCCCGTTCCCCCTCAGGAACATGGTCACGGCTTCTACTCCAACTTGTTCGTGGTGCCAAAAAAGGACGGATCTTTCCGTCCCGTTCTAGACCTCAAACTGCTCAACAAGCATGTCTGCACCAGGAGGTTTCGGATGGAATCTCTCCGCTCGGTCATCGCCTCAATGTCACAAGGAGACTTCCTAGCATCAATAGACATCAAGGATGCTTATCTCCATGTGCCGATCGCACCCGAACATCAACGCTTCTTGCGTTTCGCCATTGGGGACGAACACCTTCAGTTCGTGGCACTGCCTTTCGGCTTTGCGACAGCCCCACGGGTCTTCACCAAGATCATGGCAACAGTGGTGGTGGTCCTACACTCTCAGGGCCACTCAGTGATCCCTTACTTAGACGATCTCCTAGTCAAGGCACCCTCCTGGGTGGCTTGCCAGCACAGCCTGACCATTGCCCTGGAGACTCTCCAGAGGTTCGGGTGGATCATCAATTTCCCAAAGTCAAAATTGACACCGACCCAATCCCTGACTTACCTCGGGATGGAGTTTCATACTCTGTCAGCGATAGTGAAGCTTCCGCTGGACAAACAGCGTTCACTACAGACAGGGGTCCAATCTCTTCTTCGGGGTCAGTCACACTCTTTGAGACGCCTTATGCACTTCCTAGGGAAGATGGTGGCAGCAATGGAAGCAGTTCCCTTTGCGCAGTTTCATCTGCGTCCGCTTCAGTGGGACATTCTCCGCAAATGGGACAAGAGGTCGACGTCCCTAGACAGGAATGTTTCCCTGTCAAGAGCAGCCAAAACCTCCCTTCAGTGGTGGCTTCTTCCCACTTCTTTGTCGAAGGGAAAATCTTTCCTGCCCCCATCCTGGGCTGTGGTCACGACAGACGCGAGCCTGTCAGGGTGGGGAGCGGTCTTGCTCCACCACAGGGCTCAGGGAACCTGGACTCCGACGGAGTCCTCCCTGCAGATCAATGTTCTGGAGATAAGGGCAGTGTATCTAGCCCTACAGGCGTTCCAGCGGTGGCTGGAGGGCAGACAGATCCGAATACAATCAGACAACGCCACGGCGGTCGCATACATCAACCACCAGGGCGGCACACGCAGTCGTCAAGCATTCCAAGAAGTTCGGCGGATTCTGCTGTGGGCGGAAGCCACAGCCTCCACCATCTCCGCAGTTCACATCCCGGGCGTAGAAAACTGGGAAGCAGACTTTCTCAGTCGCCAGGGCATGGACGCAGGGGAATGGTCCCTTCACCCGGACGTGTTTCAAGAGATCTGTTGCCGCTGGGGAACGCCGGACGTCGATCTAATGGCGTCTCGGCACAACAACAAAGTCCCGGCATTCATGGCACGGTCTCAGGATCACAGGGCGCTGGCGGCAGATGCGTTAGTTCAGGACTGGTCGCAGTTTCGACTACCCTATGTGTTTCCTCCTCTGGCACTACTGCCCAGAGTGTTACGCAAGATCAGGTCCGACTGCAGCCGCGCCATCCTCGTCGCTCCAGACTGGCCGAGGAGGTCGTGGTACCCGGATCTGTGGCACCTCACGGTGGGGCAACCGTGGGCACTCCCAGACCGACCAGACTTGCTGTCTCAAGGGCCATTTTTCCATCTGAATTCTGCGGCCCTCAACCTGACTGTGTGGCCATTGAGTCTTGGCTCCTAGCGTCATCAGGGTTATCTCAAGATGTCATTGCCACCATGAGACAGGCCAGGAAATCAACGTCCGCCAAGATCTACCACAGGACTTGGAAGATCTTCTTAGCCTGGTGCTCGGATAGGGGTTTTGCTCCCTGGCCGTTTGCATTGCCCACTTTCCTTTCCTTTCTTCAATCAGGATTGGACAAGGGTTTGTCTCTTGCCTCTCTCAAGGGACAAGTGTCGGCGCTTTCAGTGTGTTTTCAAAAGCGTCTAGCCAGACTCTCGCAGGTCCGCACGTTCCTGCAGGGAGTTTGCCACATAGTCCCACCTTACAAGCGTCCGTTAGAACCCTGGGATCTTAACAAGGTGCTGACGGCTCTCCAGAAGCCACCTTTCGAGCCAATGCGGGAGATCTCTCTATCTCGCCTTTCACAGAAAGTGGCCTTCCTAGTGGCAGTCACTTCACTTAGGAGAGTGTCTGAGCTAGCAGCGCTGTCATGCAAAGTCCCCTTCCTGGTCTTTCACCAGGATAAGGTGGTCTTGCGTCCGGTCCCGGAATTTCTCCCCAAGGTGGTATCCCCTTTTCATCTCAATCAGGATATCTCCTTGCCTTCTTTTTGCCCTCATCCAGTTCACCAATGTGAAAAGGATTTGCACTTGTTAGACCTCGTGAGAGCACTCAGAATCTACATTTCTCGCACGGCGCCCCTGCGTCGTTCGGATGCGCTCTTTGTCCTTGTCGCTGGCCAGCGTAAGGGGTCTCAGGCTTCCAAGTCAACCTTGGCTCGGTGGATCAAGGAACCGATTCTTGAGGCCTACCGTTCATCGGGGCTTCAGATTCCTTCAGGGCTTAAAGCCCATTCTACCAGGGCCGTAGGCGCGTCCTGGACTTTGCGGCACCAGGCTACGGCTCAGCAGGTGTGTCAGGCGGCTACCTGGTCGAGTCTGCACACCTTCACAAAACACTATCAGGTGCATGCCTATGCTTCGGCAGACGCTAGCCTAGGTAGGCGAGTCCTTCAGGCGGCAGTTGCCCACCTGTAAGAGGGGGCCGGTTTCCGGCTCTTTTTATCGAGGTATTCTGTTACCCACCCAGGGATTGCTTTTGGACATCCCAATTGTCTGGGTATCCCAATGGAGCGACAAAGAAGAAGGGAATTTTGTTTACTTACCGTAAATTCCTTTTCTTCTAGCTCCTATTGGGAGACCCAGCACCCGCCCCTGTTCCCTTCGGGCTGTTGTTCTTTTGTGTACACATGTTGTTCATGTTGAATTGTTCTTTGGTTCATGGTTTCAGTTCTCCGAACATCCTTCGGATTGAATTACCTTAGACCAATTTATAAGTTTCCTCCTTCCTGCTTTGGCACCAAAACTGAGGGGCCCGTGATGCACGGGAGGGTGTATAGCAGAGGGGAGGGGTTACACTTTTTAAAGTGTAATTACTTTGTGTGGCCTCCGGAGGCAGAAGCTATACACCCAATTGTCTGGGTCTCCCAATAGGAGCTAGAAGAAAAGGAATTTACGGTAAGTAAACAAAATTCCCTTCTTTTGTTCATTTTTCAAAATTTCAGATATTTTTTTTTTTCCATTACTTAAAACAAAAACTATACTTGTTTGGTATCTACGTAATGTAAAATGAACGCTGTAAATAATAATATTTAAAAAAAAATTGCAGAATTTCACTTTATTGGCTATTTTGCCACACTTGGATTCCCCTCCCCCCCGCTTACCATTCCATCATATATAATAAAATAAATGGTGTCAATCAAAAGTACAACTCATCCCTCAACAAAACAAGCTATCATACGGCTATATCGATGGGAAAATAAAAAAAAATATGGCTCGTAGAATAAAGGGAGGGAAAAAACAGAAGTGGAGGAAAATAAATTGGAAATTCTCCCTGACCTTTAAAACAATAAAATTATTATTAATAATAATAATAATAAATAACGTATTTATCACCGATCCAAAGGAGATCCTCTCTTGACTTCTATAAGGCGAATGGGTCGTATGGCCATACACTGGGAGCGTACACCCCACATGGGCTGATGAGTTCACATACCGCGGCCGATCACCCTATGGAGATCCAGTTGTGCTGCCGGCGGTAGCCATGTATTTGTCACGTTGTGAGAGACCGCTAGTGATCCTGCCGCTCTCCGATCTACAGGTTTCCTTCTGTCTGTCACTATAGATTTCTCCTTCTTCTCTTTTCTTTTCCCTCTTCCCCTTTCTCCTGCCTTTCTCCCTCTCAGTTCCCTTACCCGTCCTCAGAGCATTCACCATTAACCTTTTCTACAGTCTGATCTCCATCGCCGTCGTACTCCCTCCCCGTCCTCCATCACTCCCCATAGACCCGCGGAGTTATTGAGTGTATTCTTATTGGATGTCTCACCTGTCTGATTCCTCCTCTTTCGTTCACAATGGATTATACATTTTTTTTTTTACTTTTTCACTTGGGGAACAAAAAAAAAATACAAAATTATCCACAGTGCGAAGCCAAATTGTGGGCGAGTGGGGCCAAATTGGGTATATACACCGCTATAGCACAGGCAATGAATGTCATGAGGTTAGGCCCTGGAGGTATTACCTGCAAATGGTGAGGAAATGAGTCTGTACTTAGGAGCCTGTCAGTATCCTATGGTAGCCATAGATGGCAGGATAGCAAGCATTCCCATCCCGTACACACAGGGAGGTTATTACATGCAGATTTTCCTATGGAAAATTGCTCAGTTGATTTTCATGTAATGCTTAAAGGGGTTGTAATAAATAAACCACATGTATCACCTATACACAGGATAGGGCATAAATATGTATGATTGATGGGGGTCAAACCGCGGAAAACGTCACCAATGTAAAGATTGAAGGTCTAAAAGTCTCCGGTGTGAATGAAGCAATAGTGAGCATGTGCAACCACCCTGAATAGAGCAATGGTCGCACATGCTCATTACCGCTTTACTCAGACGAGAATTGTGGTCCTGTTCTTGGGATCATGGGGCTTTCAATGCCACCGATTTATGAATTTATTAACTATTTAGTGGATAGGTAATAAATATTGCTTAAGTAGTTAACCCTTTAGGGGATTGTGTAAGATTAGAGATGAAGAGCTTATTTATTTGTGTATTTTTTTTTATTTTTTTTTTTTAAATTCTGGTCTTGTTTTTGCCAAAATATTTCAAATATTACAAAAAAGAGACAAAAAAATCCCGCTGTCATTTACAAAGCACAATTGCAATGCTGGTTAATGACCTTTGTCATAAGGGCGCAGTAACGAGTGCTTGCCACAGCACGGCGCCGCACACTTCAATGTGACTCACTTCTGCCTGATAAGTTAATTTACTATATCGGTTTGTGTATGTGTGTGTGTGTGTGTGTGTGTGTGTGTATATAATTATATATATATATATATAATATATAATTATTTTGTTAAGGTTTTTAGCAGTTTATTTATTCTGGTTTTTTTGGGGTTTTTTTTTTCTCCGGCCTAACTGATATTGCAGCTGTATTATGGAGGCAATCCCCAGCCTGACCCGGCGTGTTCAGGACCTGACTTCTCAGCCTTCAGCCTCAGTTCAATTTGCGTTTTGCACGGTCAAGCGCAATGTAATAAATCATCAGACTGCACTCGAACCAGCGCAAAACTATGGGGCAGCGTCCATCTACGATTGATTTCTCATGCCATAATGAATTGCAGCATGCTACGTTTGGCAGCGAGTCTCGGCTCATGCACCCCCATACAAGTCTATGGGAGCGTGTGAAACATCGTACTGCACTCGTATGTCATCCGACTGCAGAGCGATATACGCAGAGACAGACAGCAGAGGAGATGGAGAGAAAGTGCTCCCTCCCTCTTCTCTGCAGCTGTGATCTGATCACAAGATCACATCACAGTCACATGACCCTCGAATGATGCTCGCAGCAGAGGATCATTAGCATATCGCTATGCGCAAGTGGAACCAAGCCCTTCCTTTTAGTTCAGGGTATAAGCCCCCCTGAGTGGGACCCTCATGCCGTACCCTTCATATACTCCACACATGCCCAGTGCAGGATACTGTAGATTGATTAATAAGGGCTAATTATTTTGCACTTTAGAGAGGACTATCTATAGATTTGTCATGAGCAGAGGAGGAGATGGGCACCGCTGTGCACACGGCCAATGTCAGTGACATTTTGGATACTATATAATGGAAATGCACTTTAGCAGCCTGCGACTTGGTCACGCATCCACGGCTGGAATGGGCGCCCCCTCCACGACCTCATCATTGTGCAATGCATACATGGAGGGGGATGTGTTTTACGGTGAACCTTTTGATTTAAAAGGGACGTATAGCCTGAGAACCCTTATGTTCAGGATCCTTATACCTTGACCATCCCCCCCCCCTTGTCTTGTCCTGCACTGAAAACCCATTGATGTTAATGGGCACTGTGTAATACTTAATTCTACCTATTGGTGGTGCTGCTGAGCCAGCCAGGATTCCCCACAGATCACTAATCCCAGTAAAAGTATAACTTGAGATCCGCTTTTTTCATGTGATCCTTCTGATAAATTGGGATTTTTTTTCAAAGGTCAGCTTATTAAGGACATTCATAGAACGTGTCTAAACTAGAGGCTGCGATTACCTGTGCTGCTCACACATGTCCTTTCCAGCAGGATGACAGCCGTCCAGTATTACCTGTGCTGCTCACACATGTCCTTTCCAGCAGGATGACAGCCGTCCGGTCTGTCAGCCGCTCCCAGCCAATCAGAATAGTGAGGAGTGTCCTTTGCAAATTCTGATTGGCTGACCTGCGGCTCTGGCAGCAACTAGTCTACAAACAGATGCAAAACTGCAGCTATTGCCATGCCCTGAGCATCAGGTGGTGACCGGAGCTGTAGTTTTGGAGAGCGCGACTTTCACTGAGCAATACTTTAGATATCTCCAGACCACGTCACCCACTGAGCACTGCACAAATCACCATATAGCTTCATTAAATATAATTTATTGTTTCTTTTTGCATTAATTTATTTTTATTTTTTTTTTATTTTTAATCAGCAAAGTGACACAATCTTGTAGAACTTCTCATTTTCTGTCCAGTAGGGGTCACTGTTGACTCATTTAATCACCATTGACAGGTACTGGCCCCGGCGTCGCCTCCTTCTCAGAATGTGTTGCGCGTTTTATACATTTACCCATTTTATACACTTTTACAATGTTCAGTTTTGCACATTTTTGCCCCTCGAGGATAATCTGTTTACAGCGCAGCGGGAGAGGCCAGCGCCGCCGTGCGTGGCTGCCCGTGCAGGAGATGTGCGCGCCCTGTAAATAACTTATGGGGACAGATTGGCGGTTAATATTTTACTTGACTGGATCAATAAAAAGGCCGATGATAACGAGATCTGTGTGCTGCGGTGTCATATTTTTATACATCTGAATCACCTGAAAGGTTGAAGCTCACGGCGGCGTCTGGGAGGGGCCATCTACATTGCATAATGGACGGGGGGATCCACTTTATAAAAAAAAAAATAACTTTTAGGGTATCAATACTTTTACTGTAAACTTATGGTCATGTCACACCCAACGACAGCGACGATGACGTCGCTGCTAAGTCACCATTTTCTGTGACGTAGCAGCGACCTTGCTAGCGATGTCGCTGTGTGTGACATCCAGCAACGACCTGGCCCCTGCTGTGAGGTCGCCGGTTGTTGCTGAATGTCCTGGACCATTTTTTGGACGTTGCTCTCCCGCTGTAAAGCACAGATCGCTGTGTGTGACAGCGACAGAGCAACAACTAAATGTGCAGGGAGCATGGAGCCGGCTTCTGGCAGCCTGCGGTCAGCTGTAACCAAGGTAAACATCGGGTAACCAAGCGAAGTGCTTTGCTTGGTTACCCAATATTTACCTTAGTTACTAGCGTCCGCCGCTCTCAGGCTGCCAGTGCCGGCTCCCTGTTCCCTGCACGCGTAGCCAGAGTACACATCGGGTAAATAAGCAAAGGTTTGCTTATTAACCCGATGTGTACTCTGGCTACGAGTGCAGGGAGCCAGCGCTAAGCGGTGTGCGCTGGTAACCAAGGTAAATATCGGGTAAGCAAGCGAAGCACTTTGCTTGGTTACCCGATATTTACCTTAGTTACCAAGAGTAGCATCGCTTCCACGTGTGGCTGGGGGCTGGTCACTGGTCGCTGTGTGACAGCTCACCAGCGGCCATGTAACGACGCAGCAGCGATCCTGATAAGGTCAAATCGTCGTCGTGATCACTGCTGCGTCGCTATGCGTGACCTAGGCTTTAGTATTGCTCAGATGCATTTAAAATGAAGGCTGAACCAGCTTTCCAAGGTTTACACAGGGACTGTATACATAACATGGTAGATGTAAACAAAACTGTGTCACCATGGTTACAGACTACAAACAAAACTTGTAGTCAGATTCCTCAGTTATGTGATGGTCCGGGGAAGTATAGCAACACAGGATTTCTTTGCCATTCATAACCTTGGGTGCACATAGATGTGTATTAGAGCTGCATGCACAAGAGGGAAGGTTTATAATCCTAAGCAAAGGTTTTATTTATTTTTTTTTTTGGCTTCTATGGATTGGTGGAAGTTTACATATATGGACAACTGTTTTGAAGGAGTTATCTCTGAGGCAGGTTTGACAAGATCGCCAAAGTGTGGCGACTAGTGATGAGTGGGCACTACCATGCTCGGGTGCTCAATACTAGTAACTAGTGATGAGTGGGCACTACCATGCTCAGGTGCTCAGTACTGGTAACTAGTGATGAGCGGGCACTACCATGCTCGGGTGCTCAGTTCTGGTAACTAGTGATGAGCGGGCACTACCATGCTCAGGTGCTGGGTACTGGTAACTAGTGATGAGCGGGCACTACCATGCTCAGGTGCTGGGTACTGGTAACTAGTGATGAGCGGGCACTACCATGGTAGTGCCCGCTCATCACTAGTTACTAGTACTGAGCACCTGAGAATGGTAGTGCTCGCTCATCACTAGTTATCAGTACCCAGCACCTGAGCATGGTAGTGCACGCTCATCACTAGTTACTAGTATTGAGCACCTGAGTATGGTAGTGCCCGCTCATCACTAGTTACCAGTACTGAGCACCTGAGCATGGTAGTGCCCGCTCATCACTAGTTACCAGTACTGAGCACCTGAGTATGGTAGTGCCCGCTCATCACTAGTTACCAGTACTGAGCACCTGAGCATGGTAGTGCTCACTCATCACTAGTTACTAGTATTGAGCACCTGAGCATGGTAGTGCCCGATCATCACTAGTTACCAGTACTGAGCACCTGAGTATGGTAGTGCCCGCTCATCACTAGTTACCAGTACTGAGCACCTGAGCATGGTAGTGCCCGCTCATCACTAGTTACCAGTACTGAGCACCTGAGCACGGTAGTGCCCGCTCATCACTAGTTACCAGTACTGAGCACCTGAGAATGGTAGTGCCCGCTCATCACTAGTTACCAGTACTGAGCACCTGAGTATGGTAGTGCCCGCTCATCACTAGTTACCAGTACTGAGCACCTGAGCATGGTAGTGCTCACTCATCACTAGTTACTAGTATTGAGCACCTGAGCATGGTAGTGCCCGATCATCACTAGTTACCAGTACTGAGCACCTGAGTATGGTAGTGCCCGCTCATCACTAGTTACCAGTACTGAGCACCTGAGCACGGTAGTGCCCGCTCATCACTAGTTACCAGTACTGAGCACCTGAGCATGGTAGTGCCCGCTCATCACTAGTTACCAGTACTGAGCACCCGAGCATGGTAGTGTCCGCTCATCACTAGTTATCAGTACCCAGCACCTGAGCATGGTAGTGCCCGCTCATCACTAGTTACTAGTATTGAGCACCTGAGCATGGTAGTGCCCGCTCATCACTAGTTGCTAGTATTGAGCACCTGAGCATGGTAGTGCCCGCTCATCACTATTGCTGCCAGCTACATATTTCGGTCATGAAGGGTGACCGCTCCATGCACAGGCGCCGCGTAACCAGATCAGTAGAAATACCTGTGGTCAAAAGAGACTAATCCTAGGGTCCTAGTCATGTAGCTGGGCCTGAGCGGTCGCTCTGCAGGAATATTATTAGATCATATTGGGTAATTGCTCAAAATGTAATTACTTTAATGTAGTATTTAAAAGGCAACTACCCAGCATGAAATAAAAGACCCTTTAATGTACATAAGACCACCGGCCGTGCACAGGAGGAGCTGGAGCAGTTTCGAGCACTGACATTGCAGATCAGATGGACATTGTCCCTATGGGGGACTATTATGGTTTTCAGTTTCTGATTTTCATCCCATAGAATTCCTTCTCTCTTGGGGTAACGGTTTTATATTGGTGTGTGTCGGGGGGTCCTGGACGCTCGGGTTTTCTAGGCCCATTTGTTAATCTAGAATATTTACCTGATATCAGACTCCATTGCAAGGAATTTACACTTGATTTCGTTGTATTCCCCCTCCTCACCTTCACCTATTAAGACCAGATATCCCTACATAAAACCTCCTGGTATCTCTTAGGCTATGTGCGCACGTTGCGTTTTTTTCCGCGGAAACGCTGCGTTTTGAAAGTCTATGAGAAAGCCGAAAAATCAATGCACACACTGCGTTTGTAAACGCAGCGTTTTGGATGTCCAAGATCGCTGCGGAAAAAAAAGCAGCATGTCGCTTCTTTTGTGCGTTGTAGCTGCGTTCTCCACCCATTGAAATCAATGATGTGGGTCAAAACGCAACCAAAATGCACTTGGACTGCATTTTTGTTGCGTTACGCATTCTTTTTTGACAAAACGCAGGTCTTTTCAGTCTCTCTGTCAATGTCTGTCAATCTCCCTCTGTCTGTCGGTCGGTCTCTTTCTCTGTCGGTTGGTCGCTCTGTCTGTCCCTCTCTCTGTCTGTCGGTCAGTCTCTCCCCCTCTCTCATACTCACTGATCCCCGATCACCGGTGCGGCGCTGCACGGCATTCTCACTGCTCCAGTGTCTTTTCCTCTTTTGAAAATGCCGGCTGCTCATTATTCAATCTCGTATTCCCTGCTTTCCACGCCCACCGGCGCCTATGATTGGTTGCAGGCAGACACGCCCCCACGCTGAGTGACAAGTGTCTCACTGAAACCAATCACAGCCGCAGGTGGGCAGGTCTATATCGTGCAGTGAAATAAATAAATAATTAAAAAAAAAACCCCATGTGTGGCCCCCCCCCAATTTTGATACCAGCCAGGGTAAAGCCATACGGCTGAAGGCTGGTATTCTCAGGATGGGGAGCGCCATGTCATGGGGAGCCACCCAGCCTAACAATATCAGCCAGCAACCGCCTGGAATTGCCGCATCCTTTAGATGCCACAGTCCCGGGACTCTACCTGGCTCATCTCAAATTGCCCTGGTGCGGTGGCAAATGGGGTAATAAGGAGTTAATGGCAGCAGCCCATTGCTGCCATTAAGTCCTAGGTTAATCATGGCAGGCGTCTCCCCGAGATACCTTCCATGATTAACCTGTAAGTTAAAGAAAATAAACACACACATCCAAAAATCCTTTATTTTGGAATAAAAGACAAAAAAACCCACCCTTTTTCACCACTTTATCAAAATCCTCAAATACCCCTCCAGGTCTGACGTAATCCACAGAGGTCCCACGACACTCTCAGCTCTGCTACATGAAGCTTACAAGAGCGGTCACAGACCAGACTGCTCTCTATCAGCTCCACGGAGCAACTGAAGTGAGCCGCGCGATCAGCGATGAAGTCACAGGTGAGTTGCGGTCTCTGGTGGAGGACTCCAGCTAGCCGCGGGTAACCTGAGTGACGGCAGCGCGAATCGCGCTGCTCACTTCAGTCACTCAGGGGAATAGCGGTCACCGGTGAGTCCTTCACAGGTGACCGCTAATCAGGACGCCACAAACAGACAGAGCCGTGGTATGACAATGAAGTCGGGTCAAGTTCACCCGAGTTCATTCTCATCGCGCGACTCTGTCTGTGTCTGCTGTCAGCGGGCATGTAGCAAAGCTGAATTGCCGGGGGAAAGCACTGTCAAAAATGCATCCAAAACGCATGGAAAAAGCATCCAAAATGCATGCGTTGTGGATGCATTTTTTTTTTTTTTTTTACAAACGCAGTGTCCAGTCTGCCAGAGGGTGCGTTCTTTTCTGCACTGCAGAGAACGCAACGTGCGCACATAGCCTTACACTAAACATAAGTCGCTCATTCTATTTGAATTTATCTTCCTTTCTTTATTTTTCTCGCTTCCTCTCGATCTTTCCACCGCTGCAGACATCTATAGATAGGTATTGCGCTTGCTCTGGCGTTGCCATGGAGAAAAATAATGTGCACGTACATCCACTGTAATTTTTTATGAGGGCAGGTTATATGACTGGATGTTTACCTGTTGAGGCTACTATGGCAACCCCAGAGCAAGCGCAAGTTTGTATGTGTTTTTGTTTCTGAGGTTTTAAAGGTACAAAACCCTCTTTATGCCTATGAGGAGTTTACCAAGCATTTCTGTCCTGTTATTAGGAACATGTTTATAGATCTGATTTATTTTGTAACCTCTTAGAGAAGGACGTCTTGGGCTGATGACGTCATTTGTCTTTTCATTTTCTACTCTCCACGCATTTTACATCACTTCACTTTAATTTCCTGCAACTCCATCCTCCTGCCGTCTTCTCTCCACCTTCCCCCCATCCTCCTTCCGTCTTCTCTCCACCCTCCGCTCCCTCTTCCTGCCGTCTTCTCTCCGCCCTCCCCTCCATCCTCCATCCTCCTGCCGTCTTCTCTCCACCTTCCCCCCATCTTCCTGCTGTCCTCTCTCCACCCTCCGCTCCCTCTTCCTGCCGTCTTCTCTCCGCCCTCCCCTCCATCCTCCATCCTCCTGCCGTCTTCTCTCCGCCCTCCCCTCCATCCTCCATCCTCCTGCCGTCTTCTCTCCGCCCTCCCCTCCATCCTCCATCCTCCTGCCGTCTTCTCCCCACCCTCCCCTCCATCCTCCTGCCGTCTTCTCTCCACCCTCCCCTCCATCCTCCTGCCGTCTTCTCTCCACCCTCCCCTCCATCCTCCTGCCGTCTTCTCTCCACCCTCCCCTCCATCCTCCTGCCGTCTTCTCTCCCCCCTTGGCTCCATCCTCCTGCCGTCTTCTCTCCACCTTCCCTTCCATCTTCCTGCCGTCTTCTCTCCACCTTCCCCCTCCATCCCCCTGCCGTCTTCTCTCCACCTTCCCCTCCATCCTCCTGCCGTCTTCCCTCCACCCTCCTCCCCATCCTCCTGCCGTCTTCTCTCCGCCCTCCGCTCCATCCTCCTGTCGTCTTCTCTCCACCCTCCGCCCCATCCTCCTGCCGTCTTTTCTCCACCCTCGGCTCCATCCTCCTGCCGTCTTCTCTCCACCCTCCGCCCCATCCTCCTGCCGTCTTCTCTCCACCTTCCCCTCCATCCTCCTGCCGTCTTCTCTCCACCCTCCGCTCCATCCTCCTGCCGTCTTCTCTCCACCCTCCGCTCCATCCTCCTTCCGTCTTCTCTCCGCCCTCCGCTCCATCCTCCTGCCGTCTTCTCTCCACCCTCGGCTCCATCCTCCTGCCGTCTTCTCTCCACCCTCGGCTCCATCCTCCTGCCGTCTTCTCTCCACCCTCCGCCCCATCCTCCTGCCGTCTTTTCTCCACCCTCCGCCCCATCCTCCTGCCGTCTTTTCTCCACCCTCGGCTCCATCCTCCTGCCGTCTTCTCACCCTCCGCCCCATCCTCCTGCCGTCTTCTCTCCACCCTCCGCCCCATCCTCCTGCCGTCTTCTCTCCACCCTCCGCCCCATCCTCCTGCCGTCTTCTCTCCACCTTCCCCTCCATCCTCCTGCCGTCTTCTCTCCACCCTCCGCTCCATCCTCCTGCCGTCTTCTCTCCGCCCTCCGCTCCATCCTCCTGCCGTCTTCTCTCCGCCCTCGGCTCCATCCTCCTGCCGTCTTCTCTCCACCCTCGGCTCCATCCTCCTGCCGTCTTCTCTCCACCCTCCGCCCCATCCTCCTGCCGTTTTCTCTCCACCCTCCGCCCCATCCTCCTGCCGTCTTTTCTCCACCCTCCGCCTCATCCTCCTGCCGTCTTTTCTCCACCCTCGGCTCCATCCTCCTGCCGTCTTCTCTCCACCCTCCGCCCCATCCTCCTGCCGTCTTCTCTCCACCCTCTGCCCCATCCTCCTGCCGTCTTCTCTCCACCCTCCGCCCCATCCTCCTGCCGTCTTCTCTCCACCCTCCGCCCCATCCTCCTGCCGTCTTTTCTCCACCCTCCGCCCCATCCTCCTGCCGTCTTTTCTCCACCCTCGGCTCCATCCTCCTGCCGTCTTCTCTCCACCCTCCGCTCCATCCTCCTGCCGTCTTCTCTCCACCCTCTGCCCCATCCTCCTGCCGTCTTCTCTCCACCCTCCGCCCCATCCTCCTGCCGTCTTCTCTCCACCCTCCGCCCCATCCTCCTGCTGTCTTCTCTCCACCCTCGGCTCCATCCTCCTGCTGTCTTCTCCCCACCCTCGGCTCCATCCTCCCGCCGTCTTCTCTCCACCCTCCGACCCATCCTCCTGCCGTCTTCTCTCCACCCTCCGCCCCATCCTCCTGCCGTCTTCTCTCCACCCTCCCCTCCATCCTTTCCTCCCTTTTTTCCCCTCTTTCTCTGTCACTTTTATCTCAGCGATGTGAATCTGTCCCGCGGACTCATGGCGCAGAGGAGCTGCTACAGCCGCCACTCGTGTGTCTCCCCTCCGCTTCTCTCCAGGGCGCCACCTACAGGTACGTGCAGGTCTATCCTCTACTGCATCACACATATAATGATGACCTGAATTCATAAATGTTGTAAATGGGTTAATTCTGACCCACTGGGTCACTGGGCAAACACCAGGCGGGTCATGGGACCACCAATCTCCACTTGGGTGCAGACTTCCCACAGGTCTTAAACTGAAGGTCTATGCTGATGATTTACCATCAATATTCTGATCCTAGAAAACCCCTTTTTAAGATTTATCTGCATAAAATATGACATAAAAAAAAAATCTATAAATGGCTGCACTTCATATTTCTCCATTTAGGTGGCGCTGTGGAGTAGTCACATGTGGCCAAATTAGTGTTAATATTTCCATGTAACAGCGCACCGTGTGGTCAGCCGAGGTACTGCAAGTAAAAGGGTTATGACGCAAAGTGCCCCTGTGTCAGTGTTTACATGGTGCAGTGTTATATACATACACCACAAGTTTACCTCAAGGGGGTCACAGATTTACTATAGTGGATAGCTCTTTGCAGCACCAAAATGTTTTGGGGGGCTCACGGGAGACTTGTGACCTGTTTATCTGAGGATTTTCAGGGTTTAAGGATTAAGTTATTTGCTTTCTATACTCCTGGATTAAGCATTGTTATATTTTTCTCCCTCCAGTGGACGATCGAGAAGAACAGGATGAAGACGCTGGAGGGTAAGACATTGTAGCATCTGTTGGGTCTAGGGCACTAGAGGGAGCTCACTACATACAGATTTATACAGCCACCACTAGAGGGAGCTCACTACATACAGATTTATACAGCCACCACTAGAGGGAGCTCTCTGCATACAGATTTATACATCCACCACTAGGGGGAGCTCACTACATACAGATTTATACAGCCACCACTAGAGGGAGCTCACTACATACAGATTTATACAGCCACCACTAGAGGGAGCTCAGTACATACAGATTTATACAGCCACCACTAGAGGGAGCTCACTGCATACAGATTTATACAGCCACCACTAGAGGGAGCTCACTACATACAGATTTATACAGTCACCACTAGAGGGAGCTCACTACATACAGGTTTATACAGCCACCACTAGAGGGAGCTCACTGCATACAGATTTATACAGCCACCACGAGAGGGAGCTCACTATATACAGATTTATACAGCCACCACTAGAGGGAGATCGCTACATACAGATTTATACAGCCACCACTAGGGGGAGTGCTTTGTATAAAGATTTATACAGCCACCACTAGGGGGAGCTCACTACATACAGATTGATACAGTCACCACTAGGGGGAGCTCACTACATACAGATTTATACAGTCACCACTAGGGGGAGCTCACTACATACAGATTTATACAGGCGCCACTAGAGGGAGCTCACTATATACAGATTTATACAGCCACCACTAGAGGGAGCTCACTACATACAGATTTATACAGTCACCACTAGAGGGAGCTCACTACATACAGATTTATACAGACACCACTAGAGGGAGCTCACTACATACAGATTTATAGTCATTACTATGTTGGCTGTTTCAGGACTCTGTCTTAGGCTAGTTTCACACTTGCGTTGGACGGCTTCTGTAGCATTGCGTTGTGTGACAGATGCAATGGATATGTTGCATATAGTGGCACAACGGATGCTACGGATCGTACAAAACAACGGAAAGTTGTTTTTTTTTTTATTTTTTTTTTTATTCTTTACAGTTTTACCGGCAGCAGACTTTTGTGAACGATCAGCTGATCGCTCTCAATAGTCGTCGGGCGGGTGCTCAGCTGAGCGCTCTCACTTGCCGGCGACCGGGCATGCCGGCGAGCGGGCGCTCAGCTGAGCGTTGTCACTTGCCGGCGGCTTCGCATGCCGGCGGGCGGGCGCTCTGCTGAACGTTCGGCCACCGCGAGACAAAATAAAGTTTGTGATTTTATTTAAAAAAAAAAAGAGCATGCGCAGTGAAATCCTAAGGAGTCCGCTGCTCAAAACAACGTTACATGCTGCGTTCCTCCCGCTGGGCGGAAGCAACGGAGCGTCGCCCAGCGGAAGCAACGCAGGTCCTTTTGGCACAATCTGTCATCCATACAAGTCTATGGGAAACAACGGAATCCGTTAACGGATTCCGCTGTTTTCCAAAAGGGCGGATTGTAACGGAAGGAAAATAACGCAAGTGTGAAAGTACCCTTAGGGGGTTGTTAATGCCAAATTAACGTGTTGTTTATTTTCATCTCGATCATCACACACAGGGGTAACAGAGTTGTGGCCAGAGAAGCCGTCCACCACAATGGGAATGTTCAGGCCAAGAACAATCTGCAAACACAAAAGTCATTCAGTGACCGGCCACCGGGAGGAATAAAAAGCCCAGTAAGAAGCTTTGGGCAGGATAAGCCCTGCCGCCTCGATGATTTCACAGCCCCTTGGTTGGAGACTCCATCATGGACGGTGCTGGGAACAGTCATGGACGCACAGTGGGTGAAGCGCAAGCAGGAGGTGCGGGGAACACGGCCGTGGTGACAGGAGAGGCCGCTCAGCACTGACACTTTAATTATAAATGTATTTTATAGCAGGGTGAATTTTTTTTTTCTTTTTTTTTTTTAATTTTAGTTAATAAATTGTACATTGTTATTAACGGACTACAGATTAGACCAATATTCAGTATTCTTAATCTATAGGGGTTAGCAATGGTCTGTATACAGCAGCTCCCCCTAGTGGTGACTGCAGGCAGACAAAATGTAATTATAAAGGGATTGACCAGTTTGAACACCTATATAAGATAACCCAACTGACAGCGCGGAGCAGTGTGCTGTGATCTTTGCCGCTGATGTGATCTGTGCTGATTGGACTGATACAAGGGATTATTTAAAGCCGTAAAACACTTTGGCTGCGTTCACACATCGCAGCCACAATTATATATTGTTTCATTATTATTACTTTTTTTGCCGTTATCGGAACGTTTTTGTCTGTATTTTGGAAACCAGGGCCACAACCTGTGAGTGAAGCCCGAGGGCCCCCATAGACTAAAGTGGTGATAATGCGTTTTCCTACAAGGCTGCCCCCTGATTATCGGCCTGTGTAAGCGATCCAGCAATGGGAGGGTTATTATGGCCGGATTCACACTGTGATTTTCCAGTCTGCTTCATTTATCCGATTGTGCTATATATATATATAATATAATTATAAGTTTTATAAGAGGCATTTACATAGAATATAATGGGGAAAATATGTGTCCAATGGTGTCTTGACGCACCTTTGTGCAAAATCCTTCACACGATGCTTGGTTTAACCCCTTCATGACCACATGTGTTTTGGGGGGGGGGGGGTTTCCATCCTTAGCCTTATGAGGTTTGGGCGTGGGGTTTTTTTTGTACGACAGGTTGTAATTTTGAACACCATTCATGTTACCATATCATGTAGTGAGAAATCTGATTAAAAATGAAAAAAAAAAACAGTTTTGTTTTTTCCTTTTACAACATTCACTATACAATAGAAATAACTGACAGGTCCCAAGCCTTTTTTTTTCTTAGATGTAAGTATATTTATCCTGAGACTCGCTTCTAAGGCTATGTTCGCACGTTGCGTCGTAGTACCTGCAGTTTATTCTGCACGTTTTCCTTCCCTTGGTTTTTGACCAAATGGCTTTTGACCATTTTTTAGCGCTAAAAACGCATGCATTTTTACTGCGTTTTTACTGCGTTTTCTTTTTCGCTCCTAATTGGGAGACCCAGACAATTGGGTGTATAGCTACTGCCTCCGGAGGCCGCACAAAGTACTACACTTAAAAGTGTAAGGCCCCTCCCCTTCTGGCTATACACCCTCCCGTGGGAGCACGGGTCCCTCAGTTTTTTGCTTTGTGCTAAGGAGGTCAGACACGCACGCATAGCTCCACTGTTTAGTCAGCAGCAGCTGCTGACTATGTCGGATGGAAGAAAAGAGGGCCCATACAGGGCTCCCAGCATGCTCCCTTCTCACCCCACTTTCTGTCGGCGGTGTTTGTTAAGGTTGAGGTACCCATTGCGGGTACGGAGGCTGGAGCCCACATGCTGATTCCTTCTCCATCCCCATTAGGGCTCTGGCTGAAGTGGGATTTTACCGGTCTCCAGGCACTGAGACCGTGCTCCATCCGCAGCCCCTGGAGAAGCCGCATGGAGCTGAGTATCGTCAGGGACAGGGCCCTGCTCCGTCAAGGTACTCTGTGTCCCCGTGCATACGCGCGCACACCGCAGCATTGCTGGGTGTGTTAGTGCGCCGGGGACATCAGCGCTGCTGCGCTTGTGCCATTTCCTCACTACAGCTCAGCTGAGTGGGTAGACTAGGGCGAACGGTCGCGCCAGGCCGCTGGGGTCAGTCGCACTGCGACACTGCTGTGACTTGTGGTGCGCCGGGGACTTCCGCGCTGGCCGTGCATATATCACGGCCGCGCTTATTACTACAGTCCCCGGCTTTTGCGGCCTAGTTTGTCTCGTTCCCGCCTCCGCACCTGCCAGTCAGGAGGAGGGCGGGACGCTGTATAGAGCATCAGCGCTGAGGGCTGGAGTCTTTTTTTACATACTCCAGCCCTCACACTAGGCACAGGGGGACGCAGTTTCCCGCACTTTTGTTTGGGCACGCCCACGGTCCGCCCCTCTGCACACAACGCCGGCAGCCATTCCTGCCTGCACGCTGAGCTGCAGAGGGAAGACGGGGAGACCCAGACACGGGATTCTGCGGCCTCATACCCGCTGTTCAGCGGGCGGTAAGCAGCCCTCAAGGGCTCACCCCCACTTGTGCCGTTTGTGTACTTAGTATTTTGTGTTTGCAAATACTTTGCACTGTGCGGTCGCTGGTGTTTTCTCGGCTATATACCCTCCTAGATTACAAGGAGGCAACAGCATGTCGTCCGCAAAACGCAAGGGTGCCAAGGCACAGACGTTATATGCTGCCTGTACCGCATGTGGGGCTGTTCTACCGGCAGGTTCCGCTAACCCCCATTGTGTGCAGTGCTCGGCCCCTGTGGCAATTGCTCAGCCGGGGCCTCTGCTAGACGTGACCCAGGGGGTATCACCTGTGAATGCTGTCCAGGTGACAGGAACAGAGTTTGCAGCTTTTGCTGACAGATTGTCTATGACTATGTCTAAAATTCTTGAAACATTACAGTCTAGACCAGTTACTCAGACCATGGACACGGTTGAATCATTGCTCCCTGGTCCCCCTCAGCTGGAACACTTCCGTGCTCCGGGGGTGTCACACGCACCCCAGGGTGACGACTCTGACTCGGACGACAGTCCCAGACAACCTAAACGGGCTCGCTATGAGGGGCCCTCAACTTCGTCTCACTGGTCAGGATCCCAGCGGGATGAATCTATGTGTGATGAGGCGGATGTATCTGATCAGGATTCTGATCCTGGGACCGCTCTCAATCTAGATACACCGGATGGTGACGCCATAGTGAATGATCTTATAGCGTCCATCAATAAGATGCTAGATATTTCTCCGCCAGCTCCTTCTGCGGAGGAGTCAGCTTCACAGCAGGAGAAATTCCATTTCAGGTATCCCAAGCGTAAATTAAGCTCCTTTCTGGACCATGCTGACTTTAGAGACGCAATCCAGAAACACCACGCTTATCCTGATAAGCGGTTTTCCAAAAGGCTTAAAGATACACGCTATCCTTTCCCCCCTGACGTTGTCAAGGGCTGGACCCAGTGTCCCAAGGTGGATCCTCCAATCTCCAGGCTTGCGGCTAGATCCTTAGTTGCAGTAGAAGATGGAGCGGCACTTAAAGATGCCACTGATAGACAGATGGAGCTCTGGTTGAAATCCATCTATGAAGCTATTGGAGCGTCGTTGGCGCCAGCATTCGCAGCCGTATGGGCACTCCAAGCTATTTCAGCTGGGCTTACACAAGTCGACTCAGTCACACGTACATCTGCTCCGCAGGTGGCACCATTGACCTCTCAGATGTCTGCATTCGCGTCTTACGCGATTAATGCTGTCCTGGACTCTACGGGCCGTACGGCGGTGGCGTCAGCCAACTCCGTGGTTTTACGCAGAGCCCTGTGGTTGAGAGAATGGAAGGCAGATTCTGCTTCCAAGAAGTGCTTAACCAGTTTGCCTTTTTCTCGTGACCGACTGTTTGGTGAGCGTTTGGATGAAATCATTAAACACTCCAAGGGTAAGGATTCATCCTTACCTCAACACAGACAAAACAAACCCCAACAAAGGAGGGGTCAGTCTAGTTTTCGGTCCTTTCGAGGCTCAGGTAGGTCCCAATTCTCCTCGTCCAAGAGGACTCAAAAGGATCAGAGAGGCTCAGATTCTTGGCGGACTCAATCACGCCCAAAAAAGCCAGCAGGAAGAACCGTTACCAAGACGGCTTCCTCATGACTCTCAGTCTCCTCTTTCCGCATCCTCGGTCGGTGGCAGGCTCTCCCGCTTTGGCGACATTTGGCTGTCACAGGTCAAAGACCGTTGGGTGAGGGACATTCTGTCTCACGGGTACAGGATAGAGTTCAGCTCTCGTCCTCCAACTCGTTTCTTCAGAACTTCTCCACCGCCCGACCGGGCCGATGCTCTGCTGCAGGCGGTGGCCGCTCTAAAGGCGGAATGCGTGGTGACTTCTGTTCCTCTTCAAGAACAAGGTCACGGTTTTTACTCCAATTTGTTTGTGGTACCAAAAAAGGACGGATCGTTTCGTCCCGTCCTGGATCTAAAGTTGCTCAACAAACACGTAAAAACCAGGAGATTCCGGATGGAATCTCTCCGCTCCGTCATCGCCTCAATGTCTCAAGGAGATTTCCTAGCATCAATAGACATCAAAGATGCTTATCTCCACGTGCCGATTGCGCCAGAGCATCAGCGTTTTCTACGCTTCGTTATAGGAAGCGAACACCTGCAGTTCGTAGCGCTACCTTTCGGGCTGGCAACAGCCCCTCGGGTCTTCACCAAGGTCATGGCAGCAGTAGTAGCAGTCCTGCACTCGCAGGGTCACTCTGTGATCCCGTATCTGGACGATCTACTGATAAAGGCACCCTCTCAAGAGGCATGCCAACACAGTCTGAACGTGGCACTGAAGACTCTCCAGAGGTTCGGGTGGATTATCAACTTTTCAAAGTCAAATCTAACCCCGACCCAATCACTAACATATCTTGGCATGGAGTTTCATACTCTCTCAGCGATAGTGAAACTTCCACTGGACAAGCAGTGCTCGCTGCAGACAGGGGTGCAATCTCTCCTTCAGAGCCAGTCGCACTCCTTGAGGCGCCTCATGCATTTCCTAGGGAAAATGGTGGCAGCAATGGAAGCAGTCCCTTTCGCGCAGTTTCATCTGCGCCCCCTACAATGGGACATTCTCCGCCAATGGGACGGGAAATCGACGTCCCTCGACAGAGACGTCTCCCTCTCTCAGACAGCCAAGGACTCTCTCCGGTGGTGGCTTCTTCCCACCTCATTGTCAACAGGAAGGTCGTTTCTACCCCCATCCTGGGCGGTGGTCACGACAGATGCGAGCCTATCAGGGTGGGGAGCAGTGTTTCTTCACCACAGGGCTCAGGGTACGTGGACTCAGAAAGAGTCCACCCTGCAGATCAATGTTCTGGAAATCAGAGCAATCTATCTTGCCCTGCGAGCCTTCCAACAGTGGCTGGAAGGCAAGCAGATCCGGATTCAGTCGGACAATTCCACAGCGGTGGCGTACATCAACCACCAAGGGGGAACACGCAGTCGGCAAGCCTTCCAGGAAGTCCGGCGGATTCTAACGTGGGTAGAGAACACAGCATCCACCATATCCGCAGTTCACATCCCAGGCGTGGAAAACTGGGAAGCAGACTTTCTCAGTCGCCAGGGCATGGACGCAGGAGAATGGTCCCTCCACCCGGACGTGTTTCAGGAGATCTGTCGCCGCTGGGGGACGCCGGACGTCGACCTGATGGCGTCACGGCACAACAACAAAGCTCCGGTTTTCATGGCACGGTCTCACGATCACCGAGCTCTGGCGGCAGACGCCCTAGTTCAAGATTGGTCGCAGTTCCGGCTACCTTATGTTTTCCCACCTCTGGCATTGTTGCCCAGAGTGCTCCGCAAAATCAGGTCCGACTGCCGCCGCGCCATTCTCGTCGCTCCAGACTGGCCAAGGAGGTCGTGGTACCTGGATCTGTGGCATCTCACGGTAGGCCAACCGTGGGCGCTACCAGACCGTCCAGACTTGCTGTCTCAAGGGCCGTTTTTCCATCTGAATTCTGCGGCCCTGAACCTGACTGTGTGGCCATTGAGTCCTGGATCCTAGGGACCTCAAGTTTATCTCATGAAGTTGTTGCCACCATGAAACAGGCTAGGAAACCATCCTCCGCCAAAATCTACCACAGGACGTGGAAGATATTCCTATTGTGGTGCTCTGCTCAGGGAGTTTCTCCCTGGCCATTTGCATTGCCTATTTTTCTTTCCTTCCTGCAGTCTGGGTTGGAAAAAGGTTTGTCGCTTAGCTCTCTTAAAGGTCAAGTCTCCGCGCTATCCGTATTTTTTCAGAAACGCCTAGCGCGACTTCCTAAAGTACGCACGTTCATGCAAGGGGTTTGTCATATTGTCCCCCCTTACAAGCGGCCATTGGAACCCTGGGATCTGAACAAGGTTCTAATTGCTCTCCAGAAGCCGCCTTTCGAGCCTATGAAAGAGATTTCCTTTTCTCGGCTTTCTCAGAAAGTGGCCTTTCTAGTGGCGGTCACGTCTCTTCGGAGAGTGTCAGAGCTGGCGGCGTTATCTTGCAAATCTCCCTTCCTGGTGTTTCACCAGGACAAGGTAGTTCTGCGTCCAATTCCAGAGTTTCTTCCCAAGGTGGTATCTTCCTTTCATCTCAATCAGGATATCACTTTACCATCTTTGTGTCCGCATCCAGTTCACCAATTTGAAAAGGGTTTACATCTGTTGGACCTGGTGAGGGCACTCAGGATCTACATTTCCCGCACGGCGCCTCTGCGCCGTTCGGATGCACTCTTTATCCTGGTCGCTGGTCAGCATAAAGGGTCGCAGGCTTCCAAATCCACCCTTGCGCGGTGGATCAAGGAACCAATTCTTCACGCCTACCGTTCTGCTGGGCTTCCGATTCCTTCTGGACTGAAGGCCCATTCTACCAGAGCCGTAGGTGCATCCTGGGCATTACGGCATCAGGCTACGGCTCAGCAGGTGTGCCAGGCGGCTACCTGGTCGAGTCTGCACACCTTTACCAAGCATTATCAGGTGCATACCTATGCTTCGGCAGATGCCAGCCTAGGTAGACAAGTCCTTCAGGCGGCGGTAGCCCACCTGTAAGAAAGGGCTGCTTGACAGCCCTATCACGAGGTATTCTTTTACCCACCCAGGGACTGTTTTTGGACGTCCCAATTGTCTGGGTCTCCCAATTAGGAGCGAAAAAGAAGAAGGGAATTTTGTTTACTTACCGTAAATTCCTTTTCTTCTAGCTCCAATTGGGAGACCCAGCACCCGCCCTGTTTTTCTTAGGGTATTGGTTTTTCGGGTGCACATGTTGTTCATGTTGATAAGTTCTGTTCTCCGATATTGTCTGTCGGATTGAATTTGGTTTTTGAAACAGTTATTGGCTTTCCTCCTTCTTGCTTTTGCACTAAAACTGAGGGACCCGTGCTCCCACGGGAGGGTGTATAGCCAGAAGGGGAGGGGCCTTACACTTTTAAGTGTAGTACTTTGTGCGGCCTCCGGACGCAGTAGCTATACACCCAATTGTCTGGGTCTCCCAATTGGAGCTAGAAGAAAAGGAATTTACGGTAAGTAAACAAAATTCCCTTCTTTAGCGCTTTTTACCTGCGTTTTCACCTGCGTTTCTGCAGATGCGTTTTTGAGATCAAGACACTGAGAAATAAAGTTGAATTAGTCAAAACTAATGAAAAAAGAGAAAAAAAGTATAAAATTAACTTTTAATAAATTTATATGGGAAATTATCAATTTTAATGTAATTATAGTGGTTATGCACATTTTAACAGAAAAATAGCTAAAGTTTATTATTTTTTTACATTTAAATTGTCAGTTATTGTGTGTGTGTAAAGAAACATTAGAACCCATTAATTTTTGCCCAGAAAAGCATGCGTTTTTGGAGCCAAAAACGCAGTTGAAAAGCAGGTAAAAAGCATGAAAAACGCTCGAATTGTGATTTTGGTTGCTTTTTGCCATTTCTCATTGACTCCAATGTTAAGGAAACGCTGCAGAAATGGCAAAAACAACTGACATGCTGCTTCTTTTTCAGCATGGTTTTTGACCACAAATATGCAAATAAAACGCTGCTGAAAAAAAAGCAAAGTGCAGACAGGATTTCAGCTTTTCCCACAGACTTTGCTGGAAAACAAAAACGCATGCGTTTTTGACCAAAAACGCTGCAGCTAAAAACGCTGCAGAAACGCGGGAAAAAACGCAACGTGCGAACATAGCCTAACAGTTTGGGTTTTTTTTGTTTTTTTTTTTTTTCCATGGAGAGCAGCTTTCATTGGTACCAGTTTGTTGTACATTTGACGTTTTCGATCACAATTTAATCTGGTTTATTGATTTTCTGCCGGCTTAATGGCATTTGGTGATTTTTATTTTATATTTTTTTTTAGATTTTCATTAGGCTTTTATGACAGCGGCGGTACCAACAACCAAAAACAAAAATATATATATTTATACTGCTCAAAAAAACAAAGGGAACACTTAAACAACACAATAGTATTTTAATGTTCCCTTTATTTTTTTGAGCAATATATATGTACAGTGTGTCCACCCATATCCTGTCCATATACAGTGTGTCCACCCATCTCCTGTCCATATACAGTGTGTCCACCCATCTCCTGTCCATATACAGTGTGTCCACCCATATCCTGTCCATATACAGTGTGTCCACCCATCTCCTGTCCATATACAGTGTGTCCACCCATATCCTGTCCATATACAGTGTGTCCACCGCCATTAACTTGAGATCAGCGGCAGCTATAGGCATAAAAGTGGTGTCTAGGTATAGTAAAGTAGCCATGCGCTACGCAATGAAACCACCTATAGCGCCACCTGGTGGAAAACAACGGAGTTAGCATTTTTATCTTGAAAACAGAACGAGATAGAGAAAAAAAGTGAATTACAAAGTTGTAGGGCATCATCAATTCAATATGAATCAACACCTTGCATACAGAAATGCTATGATATGAAACCCATGACCCCCCCAAAACATTGAATGCTGGTCACGCATATGGCACTCATTAGTGGCCACCGTCAGCTGCAATGCACATCTGGACTCTGCACAGCATACTGTATCTTGCTGCACGTTGTGCAATATGGTAGGTGACACGTTTGCACAAGCATCTGTGATACGTCGTCGTAGGTCCTGCAATGTTGGTGGAGGGGTCGCATACACCTGCTGTGTGATGTGACCTCACAGAAAGAAGTCCAATGCGGTCAGGTCAGGTGAGCGGAGGCCACTCCACACAGCCACCATACCCAATGACTTGTAGGAAGGTCTCCATGAGGCATCGCTTCATGTCCGCAGCCTTGTGAGTTTTACACCTTCTAATCATAGCATTTCTGTATGCAAGGTGTCGATTCGTATTGAATTGATGATGCCCTACAACTTTGTATTTCACTTTTTTTTTTCTCTATCTCGTTCCGTTTTCGAGATATATATGCTAACGCCGTTGTTTTCCAGCAGGTGGCGCTATAGGTGGTTTCATTACGTAGCGCATGGCTACTTTACTATACCTAGACACCACTTCTATGCCTATAGCTGCCGCCGTTCTCAAGTTAATGGCGGTGGACAGGATATGGGTGGACACACTGTGTATATATTAGTGTATACACACATACTGTATACACATACAAAAAAGTGTCAAACCCACTTATCCCAGTTTAAAAATAAAGTAAGAAAAAAAAGGTTTTATTTTTGAACTGGGATAAGTGGGTTTCACGTGTGTGTGTGTGTGTGTGTGTGTGTGTGTGTATAATTTTATTTATTTTTAATTTAGACTGGAGACTTGAACCTGCAATTGGTGAATGCACTACAACCCATAGACGCGGCACAGTCGGGTTCTGGGGGAGGAGATGGAAAACAATCACGCTATGCAGTTGCCAACACAAGGCTGCATTCACACATTACCATCAGGGAGCACTTTTATTTTAACTCACGATGTTGCAGCAAAAGATCACACTGTGGCTGCACAATGTGAACATGGTCAAAGATGATCTAGTGTACTACTGAGTTCTCAGGACTCGTTCATATGATCGCCCATGTTTACCATGCACTGAACCCTGGGACCACATGGCCCCATTATATTATTATCTTGTGGACAATATTCTGCTGATCTGCATGGAAATCTTTGCAGCCTGCACCATTGTGGTCCGTTTTCTAGACCAGAACAATACATGAAGTATGTAAAGGCGGCTCCAGCACACGGCTGCAATGTGGAGGAGCGCATGGAGCCACTCATGGCTGCAATATGCCTAATTGTTTTTCCAATAAGGTCATCTAATCACAACCTCAGGGTAATTAAATGCTTTTGGGGGTTTTTTTGCTCTTGTTTTGGTGGTGACTTTTCTTCTGGAATGCAGAGAAGCCGGAAACTCCTGTGTAGAGCTTTGTTATGTGTAAAAGATAAGTGTCTCTGAGATGGCGCGATCAAAGGAAGCCACAATGAGATCCCAGGAGCCGCAGGTGTCGTCACAGCACCAAGAACAATGACACCACCTGGCCCCGAAATTCCCATATAGACAACAAGATCTTATCCTTTATCCCATTGTTAGAGGTTACACAAAGCCCAGGTGCCCATAGCTCCCACCATTGTGCCATCATCTGCCATTACTCCCAGCAGGATAGAGTCTGGGCTGATCCTTTAGGCGGTTTCCACATGTCCAGTAATTAGTATGGATCCAGCAGCAATCATTGGTGCAGACACAACTTTCTTGTCCGTTTTTTAAAAAAAAATATTTTCGCCGGATCCATTTTTTTTTTTTTTTTTTTTTTAACCATGGGAGTCTATGGAGTATGGTTCCGTTAAATGACTGCTATTTAGTCATCTGTTTTCCTTCCATTCCATTCCTGTGTTTTTTTTCTTACTGGATCAGTTTCAAATTCAAGCTAAATAGCGATCCATTAATGGATCTGTTTTCCATAGATTCCAATGTTACTAAAACAGATCCTGCAAAAATATTTTATTTTCAAAACTGACAAAAAAGTTGTGTTTCCAGAACGGATCGCAACTGGATCCATTCTAACGGATGATTACCAGACATGTGAATATAGCCCTATTATTCCCCCAGATCAGGCAGGAGTCAGAGCTGAAATCATGGACCCCAGAGTAGGTGGCTCCCCTTAGATGAGTGGGTCGTGGGTCCTGGGTCCCTGCGGGCGAAACGGTGGCTCAGTGGTTAGCACTGCAGTCTTGCAGCGCTGGGGTCCTGGGTTCGAATCCCACCAAGGACACCATCTGCAAGGAGTTTGTATGTTCTCCCCGTGTTTGCGTGGGTTTCCTCCGGGTTCTCCGGTTTCCTCCCACACTCCAAAGACATACAGTTAGGGACTCTAGATTGTGAGCCCCAATGGGGACAGTGTTGCCAATGTATGTAAAGCACTGTGGAACTAATAGCGCTATATAAATGAATAAAATTATTATTATTATTATTATTATTATCTGTGATGCTGGCTGTACAGGGGCTCACACCATCCCCCTCCACGTATCAGCACCACATCCCTGCACTCACAGTGTCCTCTCTGCTTGTCATTGAAGGACATGTGCTTTGCCCTCAGTAAAGATGGCTGCCATATATAACACGCCCTATTTATTCTCTCGACCAATCACATTAGGCTTTAGGTGGTCACGTGATAAAATAGCCAATGAGGTGCTGGCTATGGTATAAGTCTTAATTTGAAGCGCTGGAACGCAGACCACGGAAGTGCAGCCGAGAGCTGCGCGTCTATTGGTCAAGAGCTCGGTAGGGCGGATACCTGGCAGCTACGGATTTCCTCATTGGATATTATACACACACCTTTGAGCTCTGTTTGGTCGGTTAGGATTTTCGGGCATTTCTATTGGCTGGTATGGATTTACGTCTTCTTCCTCTATTGGACGTCGGTCACTCCTCGGGTGCGATCTGTCCTCGGCGGTTGCCGGTTTTCCTTGAGTGACGTCACGCCCGTTTAGCGGTGCGGCGCTGTGCTGGGTGCCATGGCACTGTGTGTGAGGCGGCTCCGCGGAGCTCCTGGTGTTGGGAGTCGGTGGAAAGGCGGGATACGCAGCGCGGGTGGAGCGACGGGCAGACTGCGGGAGAGTATGCGGGTAAGTGCAGGGGATGGGCGGCTATTGCTGCACCCATGGCTACCGCGAAACCACTAATTCCCATTTGCCCCGTATAACTCCCTCCAGGCTTCAGCCTCTATCTTTTTCTATCATCCCCTCCTCCCTGACTGTGAACCACGTGTCAGAGCAATGAGACTTGTTGCCTATAGCAACCAATCAGGATGCGGCTTTCATTGTGCCAGCCCCTGTTTAAAAACGCAAGCTAAGTTACTGATTGGTTACCACCAGCAGAATATATGTCTAGCAACCAATCACAGCGCAGCTTTAATTCATGATTGTGCCCTTCCAAATTGAATCCTGGGCTTTGGTTGGTTGTCATAACTGGCAACCAATCACAACACAACTTTCATTTATTATGGTGCAACTTGAAAAATAATAGCTAAGAGCTGATTGGTTCTCGCTATGTATATTGCCTGTGGTAACCAATCACTACATGGCTTTCATTTATTATAGTGCTCTTGAATAATGAAAGCTGCTCTGTGATTGGTTGCTTTGGGCAATAATGGGATTTTGTCTTCTAATGAAGGCCGTGCTGCGTCTGGTTATGAAGCAGCTGCTCTGTCACATGACAGCTCCTGTGATTTCGGGCCGGGCAGTGAGATGAATGGAGACCTTCCCCTCTGTGTCCTCGTACTATGTGGTGGGGTAATATCCCGTATCCTTCGCATTCGCTCATATCTGCCCTCACCTGTTTTTTTTCTTTTGTTTTGTCCTAGGCTCGAGACGCCATCTTGCTCCGGGATCTGCGGCCCTGTCCTCGCCTCGCTGCTCCTCTTAGGCGACCGCTGCCATCCCCCACGCCTGCGCTGTCCACGCGGATCCGGCCCACGGGCCCTCACATGTGTCCACCGCCAGCGCCCAAGCAGGGCCCAGCCACGTGGGACTGTTTACTGCAGAATTTACCACCACAGCCTGTAGGATGTCCACCCCGTGCCACGCCCGGCAGCGGGCACCGCCGAGGGCACGAGTCCTGGCACCTCACTGCTGCTCAGCTGGACTGTTTTAGAAGCTTGTTCGAGCCTGGAGTTTGCAGGACCCCGTACCAGGCTCTAGTGTTACCCCGACCTCCAGCACATGAAGGGTTATTAGTGTTTACACCCAGCAAGAGGGTCCGGACCGCCCAGGCCCCCGGCAGCGACAAATCTGACATGGAGCAACACCTGGCAGTGATGTATGAGAAGCTAAGGGACGAGGTGAGTGAATAGGGAAGGGGGTGATAAAGAGGGGCGTCAGGAGTCACCACCACGTTATATTAACCCCTTCCCAACACGTGCTGATGTATTGTGGTGGAAGCCAGGAAGTTACTAAAAACAGCGACCACCGCCGCTCAAATTCATGACTGTCTGCGGCGGTCACTGAGCCACAAGTCTTACACCAGGAGGGACAGGAGCAGGATTTGTGTTGAGGGGCAAAGGATGTAAGTGACGTGTCTGATGATCCCGATTCATGAAGAGACCTACAGCTCGTGAACAGTGGACTCTGTGTTATCTACTGTATACAAAGGTGTTATCAGTTATTGTACAGGAGGAGGAGGAGGTGAGCTGTGACCACCTATTGTGAATGGTGGATTCTATTTTATCTACTGTATATAGAGTTATCAGTCATTGCACAGGAGGAGGAGGTGAGCTGTGACATCACTTATTGTGAATGGTGGATCATATATTATCTTCTGTATATAGAGGTGTTATCAGTTATTGTACAAGTGGTAAAGGTGAGCTGTGATAACCTCCTATTGTGAATGGTGGATTCTGTTATCTACTGTATATAGAGGTATCATTCATTGTACAGGAGGAGGAGGTGAGCTGTGACTTCCCCTATTGTGAATTGGTGGATCCGGTGTTATCTGTTGTATAAAGAGGTGTTATCAGTAATTGTACTGGAGCAGGAGGAGGTGAGCTGTGATACCTCCTATAGTAGATTCTGTTTAGGGTACCGTCTCACTAAACAACGTACCAGTTATTCCGACCTCGATTTGACCTGGTCAGGATCGCTGGTGCGTCGCTACATAGTCGTTGGTGAGCTGTCAATCAGGCAGATCTCACCAGCGACTCTGCGCTTGGTAACCAAGGTACACTTTGGGTTACTAAGCAAAGCGCTTTGCTTAGTTACCCGGGTTACGTGTGCAGGGAGCCAGCGCTAAGCGGTGTACGCTGGTAACCCAGGTAAATATCTGGTAACTAAGCAAAGCGCTTTGCTTGGTTACCCGATATTTACCCTGGTTCTCAGCGTACACCGCTTAGCACTGGCTCCCTGCACATTTAGCCAGGGTACACATCGGGTTACTAAGCAAAGCGCTTTGCTTAGTAACCCAATGTTTACCCTGGTTACATGTGCAGGGAGCTAGCGCTTAGCGGTGTACGCTGGTAACCAGGGTAAATATCGGGTAAGCAAGCAAAGCGCTTTGCTTAGTTACCCGATATTTACCCTGGTTACCAGCGTACGCTGCTGACACAAGAGTCGGTGCTCGTTGGTCTCCCGCCGTCAAACATGCCGATGTGTGCTGCACAGCGGGAGACCAACGAGCAAAAAATGAACCAGAACAGTGTGCAACGATCAGCGATTTCCACACTCAGCGAGATCGCTGATGAGGTCACTGGTACATCACAAAACCTGTAACTCAGCAGCGATCTCGCTATGTGAGAAGTACCCCTTATTTACTGCATATTGAGGTTTTATCAGGTATTGTACAGGAGAGAGGAGGCGAGCTGTGATACCTCCTATTGTGAATGGTGGATCCTGTGTTATCTATCTATCTATATCTATATATATATCTAATCTATATCTATATCTAATCTCTATCTCTCTCTCTCTCTATATATATATATATATATATATATATATATATATATATATATATCTATATATCTATCTATATATATCTATATATATATATATATATATATATATATCTATCTATATATATATATCTATATATCTATCTATATATATATATATCTATATATATCTATATATATATATATATATATCTATCTATCTATATATATCTATATATCTATCTATCTATCTATATATCTCTCTCTATCTCTCTCTATCTCTCTCTATCTCTCTCTATCTCTCTCTATCTCTCTCTATCTCTCTCTATCTCTCTCTATCTCTCTCTAATGTGTGTGTTATCAATCATTGTACAGGAGGAGGTGAGCTGTGCCTCACCTATTGTGAATGGTGACTCATGTGTTATCTACTGTATATAGAGGTGTTATCAGTCAAATATCATGATTATAGGAGGTTTTCTGGCCTCGTCCCTTATCATGGTGTCTGTGTTGAATATTAGACTGCTGAAAAATCTTCCGTAAAGAGCAGGACGAGTGCGTCTGAAACTTCATGAGTCCTATTTATTTTTCATTCAGATTGTGAGATGATGCGTCCTTTGATCCTGACTCCGCGCTCATTTTTGACCATTCTACTGTTTTCTTTCAGTTGCCGAATTTCCTATGGAAGCCGGCAAATTATTCATTATACAGGAAGGACATGGAGTTCGTCAGTAACGTGATGCACATGCACTTACAGTAAGAGCGGAGCTAACGTGTATCATGTCAGTAAGCTCTACCGTAGGCGATGGCGGCCAGTGGTGACCGCCCGTGTTTTGTCTTCTCTCGCAGCGGCCTGACGAAGTACCAGCTTCTTCTGACCATCACCCGCCTGCTGCTCCTGAGTTATTTTACCAACTCGCGGATCTCGGTGCTGAAGCTGACGTCCCACCCTGAGAACAGCACCATCCAGGCGCGCTGGTCGTTCTCCGGCCTCCCGCTGCACCTGCTCCTACTCTACTTCTTCCGCAGGGACAAGAGTGACCTCTACAGGTGATGACATCTCTGCTGCCCGACCACTGGGGAGCAGAAGCCAGAAATGGCCGAGCGGAGGGATGAGGAGGGCGCAGTAAGAAATACATGGCTGCTTTCCAGCAAAAACAGCGCCACTCTTGCGCAGTCTGAATGAGGCAGAGCTGCAGTTTAGTAATGTGGACAGGAGTGGCGCTGTTTCTGCTCTGCAGCCATGTTTTTCTAATCTTATGCTCCTTTTTTAACCCCTTCGCTTCTGCTACATGACATTATAAAGTCATGTAGCAGGTACAGGAGTTCCACACAGGGCAGGTGGCGACTGTTTTATACAGCCGCCACCAGCATTAACTAGAGCTGGACTCCGCTCACTGCTGTGTCACCCCTTAAAGGGAATCTGTCACCAGGTTTTTGCCACCTAATCTGAAAGCAGCATAACATAGGGGGCAGAGACCCTGATTCCAGTGATGTGCCACTTACTAGGCTGCTTAGTGTAATTGTGATAATCTACTGCTGATTTAAGTGATTTTATCACTACAGGACTACTTGGCGTGCTGCAGGTAGTCCAGCATATTTATGAGCTCTGTACAACTGCTAGATCTGCAGCAGAGAAAACAGTGATTTTATTAAAATAACAGCAAACAGCTCAGTAAGTGACACATCGCTGGAATCAGGGTCTCTGTCTCTACATTATGCTGCTCTCAGATCAGGGAGCAAAAACCTGGTGACAGATTCCCGTTAAATGCTGCGGTTTAATATTGACTGCAGTATTTTGATCGCATCATCATGGTGTCAGGTCTATCCGGGCGTCAGTAAACGTAACGAAGGGAATTTTGTTACTTACCGTAAATTCCTTTTCTTCTAGCTCTTATTGGGAGACCCAGACGATTACGATTGGGGTATAGCTACTGCCCTCCGGAGGCCACACAAAGCACTACACTAAAAAGTGCAAGGCCCCTCCCCCTCTGGCTATACCCCCCCCGTGGTATCACGGGTTCTCCAGTTTTAGTGCCAAAGCAAGAAGGAGGAAAGCCAATGAAGGGAATTTTGTTTACTTACCGTAAATTCCTTTTCTTCTAGCTCCAATTGGGAGACCCAGACAGTGGTGTATAGCTACTGCCCTCTGGAGGCCGCACAAAGAACTACACTTAAAAGTGTAAGGCCCCTCCCCTTCTGGCTATACACCCTCCCGTAGGAGTACAGATTCCTCAGTTTTAGTACCAAAGCAAGAAGGAGGAAAGCCAATAACAGTTTCAAAAACAAATTCAATCCGATAACACGATCGGAGAACTTAAGAAACAACATGAACAACATGTGCACCCGAAAAAACGAAACCCTAAGAACAAATAGGGCGGGTGCTGGGTCTCCCAATTGGAGCTAGAAGAAAAGGAATTTACGGTAAGTAAACAAAATTCCCTTCTTCTTTTTCGCTCCTAATTGGGAGACCCAGACAGTGGGACGTCCAAAAGCAGTCCCTGGGTGGGTAAAAAGATACCACATGAACGGGCTGTCAGACAGCCTCTTCCTACAGGTGGGCCACCGCCGCCTGAAGGACCTGTCTACCTAGGCTGGCATCTGCCGAAGCGTAGGTATGCACTTGATAGTGTTTGGTAAACGTGTGCAGACTCGACCAGGTAGCCGCCTGGCACACTTGCTGAGCCGTAGCCTGATGCCGTAATGCCCAGGACGCACCCACGGCTCTGGTAGAATGGGCCTTCAGTCCAGATGGAATCGGAAGCCCAGCAGAACGGTATGTGTGAAGAATTGGTTCCTTGATCCACCGCGCCAGGGTGGATTTGGAAGCTTGCGATCCCTTATGCTGACCAGCGACTAGGACAAAGAGCGCATCCGAACGGCGTAGAGCCGCCGTGCGAGAAATGTAAATCCTGAGTGCTCTCACCAGGTCCAACAGATGTAAACCCTTTTCAAATTGGTGAACTGGATGCGGACACAAAGATGGTAAGGTGATATCCTGATTGAGATGAAAGGAAGAAACCACCTTGGGAGAAAACTCTGGAATTGGACGCAGTACTACCTTGTCTTGGTGAAACACCAGGAAGGGAGATTTGCAAGATAACGCCGCTAGCTCGGACACTCTTCGAAGAGACGTGACCGCCACAAGAAAAACTACCTTTTGTGAAAGCCGAGAAAGGGGAACCTCTTTCAAAGGCTCGAAAGGCGGCTTCTGGAGAGCAATGAGAACCTTGTTCAGATCCCAGGGTTCCAATGGCCGTCTGTAAGGAGGAACGATATGACAAACTCCTTGGAGAAACGTGCGTACTTTAGAAAGCTGTGCCAAGCGCTTCTGAAAGAATACGGATAGCGCGGAGACTTGACCCTTAAGAGAGCTAAGCGACAAACCTTTTTCCAACCCAGACTGCAGGAAGGAAAGAAAAATTGGCAATGCAAATGGCCAGGGAGAAAACCCTTGAGCCAAGCACCACGCTAAGAATATCTTCCACGTTCTGTGATAGATCTTAGCTGAGGATGGTTTTCTAGCCTGTCTCATTGTGGCAACAACCTCCTGAGATAAACCTGAGGCCGCTAGGATCCAGGACTCAATGGCCACACAGTCAGGTTCAGGGCCGCAGAATTCAGATGGAAAAACGGCCCTTGAGACAGCAAATCTGGACGGTCTGGTAGTGTCCACGGTTGGCCTACCGTGAGATGCCACAGATCCGGGTACCACGACCTTCTTGGCCAATCTGGAGCGACGAGTATGGCTCGATGGCAGTCGGACCTGATTTTCCGGAGAACTCTGGGTAACAATGCTAGAGGTGGGAACACATAGGGGAGACGGAATTGCGACCAATCCTGAACCAAGGCGTCTGCCGCCAGTGCTCGGTGATCGTGAGACCGTGCCATGAAAACTGGGACCTTGTTGTTGTGCCGTGACGCCATCAGATCGACGTCCGGCGTCCCCCAGCGGCAACAGATCTGCTGAAACACGTCCGGGTGAAGTGACCATTCTCCTGCGTCCATGCCCTGGCGACTGAGAAAGTCTGCTTCCCAGTTTTCCACGCCTGGGATGTGAACTGCGGATATGGTGGACGCTCTGCTTTCCACCCACGTCAAAATCCGTTGGACTTCTTGAAAAGCTTGGCGACTGCGTGTTCCCCCTTGGTGGTTGATGTAAGCCACCGCCGTAGAATTGTCCGACTGAATCCGAATCTGCTTGCCTTCCAGCCATTGTTGGAAGGCTCGCAGGGCAAGATAGATTGCTCTGATTTCCAGAACATTGATCTGCAGGGTGGACTCTTCCAGAGTCCACATCCCCTGAGCCCTGTGGTGGAGATACACCGCTCCCCACCCTGATAGGCTCGCATCCGTCGTGACCACTGCCCAGGACGGGGGAAGGAACGACTTTCCCTGTGACAATGAGTTGGGGAGAAGCCACCAACGGAGAGAGTCCTTGGCAGTCTGAGAGAGGGAGACAGTCCTGTCGAGGGACGTCGATTTCCCGTCCCATTGGCGTAGAATGTCCCATTGTAGAGGGCGCAGATGAAACTGCGCGAACGGGACTGCCTCCATTGCTGCTACCATCTTTCCTAGGAAATGCATGAGGCGCCTCAGTGAGTGCGAGTGGCTCTGAAGGAGAGATTGCACTCCAGTCCGTAGCGAGCACTGCTTGTCCAGTGGAAGTTTCACTATCGCTGATAGAGTATGAAACTCCATGCCAAGATAAGTCAGAGATTGGGTCGGGGTTAGATGAGACTTTGGAAAGTTGATAATCCACCCGAAACTCTGGAGAGTGTCTAGTGCCACCTTCAGACTGTGTTGGCATGCCTCTTGAGAGGGTGCCTTTATAAGCAGGTCGTCTAGATACGGGATGACCGAGTGACCCTGCGAGTGCAGAACAGCTACTACTGCTGCCATGACCTTGGTGAAGACCCGGGGGGCTGTTGCCAGACCGAAAGGTAACGCTACGAACTGTAGGTGTTCGTCGTGTATGACGAAGCGTAGGAAACGCTGATGCTCTGGTGCGATCGGCACGTGGAGATACGCATCCTTGATATCTATTGATGCTAGAAAATCTCCTTGAGACATTGAGGCTATGACGGAGCGTAGGGATTCCATCCGGAACCTCCTGACTTTTACGTGTCTGTTGAGCAACTTTAGATCCAGGACGGGCCGATACGATCCGTCCTTTTTTGGGACCACAAACAGATTGGAGTAAAAACCGTGACCTTGTTCCTGAAGCGGGACGGAGGTCACCACTCCTTCCGCCTTTAGAGCGGCCACCGCCTGCAACAGAGCATCGGCTCGGTCTGGTGGTGGAGAAGTTCTGAAGAAACGAGTTGGCGGACGAGAACTGAACTCTATCCTGTACCCGTGAGACAGAATATCCCTCACCCAACGGTCTTTGACGTGTGACAGCCAGATGTCGCCAAAGTGGGAAAGCCTCCCACCGACCGCGGGTGTGGGAATCAGAGACCGCAAGTCAGGAGGACGCCGTTTTGGCAACGGTTCCTCCGGCTGCCCTTTTTGGGCGTGACTGAGACCTCCAAGAATCTGAGCGTCTCTGGTCCTTTTGAGTCTTTTTTGACGATGCGAATTGGGACCTGCCCGGTCCTCGAAAGGACCGATAACCAGACTGACCCTTCCTTTGTTGGGGTTTGTTTTGTCTGTGTTGCGGTAAGGATGAGTCCTTACCCTTGGAGTGTTTGATGATTTCATCCAAACGCTCTCCAAACAATCGGTCACGAGAAAAAGGCAAATTGGTTAAGCACTTCTTGGAATGAGAATCTGCTTTCCAATGTCTCAACCACAGGGCCCTACGCAAAACAACGGAGTTGGCTGACGCCACTGCCGTGCGGCTTGTAGCGTCAAGAACAGCATTAATCGCGTACGACGCGAATGCCGCCATTTGCGAGGTCAATGGTGCTACCTGCGGGGCACATGCACGTGTGACGGAGTCAACTCGCGCAAGCCCGGCTGAGATAGCTTGGAGTGCCCATACGGCCGCAAAAGAAGGCGCTAATGACGCTCCAATCGCTTCATAGATGGATTTCAGCCAGAGCTCCATCTGCCTGTCAGTGGCATCTTTAAGTGCCGCTCCATCTTCAACTGCAACCAAGGACCTAGCTGCAAGCCTGGAAATTGGAGGATCCACTTTTGGACACTGGGTCCAACCCTTGACCACCTCAGGGGGAAAAGGATAGCGTGTATCTTTAAGCCGTTTAGGAAAACGCCTTTCAGGATAAGCGTGGGGTTTCTGGATTGCGTCTCTAAAGTCAGCGTGGTCCAGAAAAGTGCTTAAAGTACGCTTAGGGTATCTGAAATGGATTCTCTCGTGCTGCGAAGCTGACTCCTCCACAAGAGGAGCTGGTGGGGAAATATTTAACATCTTATTGATGTTAAATATAAGATCATTAACTATGGCGTCACCATCTGGTGTATCTAGATTGAGAGCGGTCCCAGGATCAGAATCCTGATCAGTTACGTCCGCCTCATCACCCATAGATTCATCTCGCTGGGATTCTGACCATTGAGATGAATGTGAAGGCCCGTCATAGCGAGCCCGCTTAGGCTGCCCGGGGCCATCGTCCGAGTCAGAGTCTTCACCCTGAGGTGTATATGCCCGTCCCGGAGCTTGGAGCTGAGGGGGACCAGGGGGCAATGATTGCACAGTGTCCGTGGCCTGAAGTACAGGCCTAGCTCGCAATGTGTCAAGAATTTGTGACATAGTGAGAGACATTCTGTCAGCAAAAGCTGCAAACTCAGTTCCTGTCACCTGGACAGCATTCACAGGTGGTACACCCTGGGTCACGTCCAGCAGAGGTCCCGACTGTGCAAGCGCCGCAGGGGCCGAGCACTGCACACAATGGGGGTCCGTGGAGCCTGCTGGTAGAAAAGTCCCACAAGCGGTGCAGGAAGCATATAACGTCTGTGCCTTGGCACCCTTGCGTTTTACGGACGACATGTTGCTGGCTCTCTGCAATGTGAGAGAGTCTATAGCCAAAGGGCGACCAGCGCTATGCAGTACAAAGTATTTGTATAAACAAAATACTAAGAATAATACTGGCACAAGAGGGGGCTTACCGCCCGCTGAATAGCGGGTAAGAGGCTGCAGATTCCCTGTCTGGGTCTCCCCGGCTCCCCTCTGCAGCTCAGCGTGTCAGCAGGAATGGCTGCCGGCGTCTGTGGAGAGGGGCGGTCCGTGGGAGTTCCCAAACAAAAGTGCGGGAACAGTGTCCCCTCTGTGCCGAATGTGAGGGCTGGAGTATGTAAAAACGACTCCAGCCCTCAGCGCTGATGCCCTGGCCAGCGTCCCGCCCCTCTCCTGACTGGCAGGTCTGGGGGCGGGAACGAACGGAAGCAGGCCGCAAAAGCAGGGGACTCGAGTTATCAGCGCGGCCGCCGTAAAAGCGCGGGCCGCGCTGAAGTCCCCGGCGCACCACAAGTGTCAGCCGCGCCGCAGTCCCAGCGGCCGGCATGACCGTTCCTAGACGTGGCCAGCGTCCCGCCCCTCTCCTGACTGGCAGGTCCGGGGGCGGGAACGAACGGAAGGAGGCCGCAAAAGCCGGGGACTCGAGTTATCAGCGCGGCCGCCGTAAAAGCGCGGGCCGCGCTGAAGTCCCCGGCGCACCACAAGTGCCAGCCGCGCCGCAGTCCCAGCGGCCGGCGCGACCGTTTCCCGCTAGTGTGCCTGCTTCAGCGAAGCTGAATGAGGCCTGGCACAAGCGCCGTAGCGCTGATGTCCCCCGGCGCACTACAACACCCAGCAAGCTGCGGTGTGAGCGCCTGCACGGGGACACAGAGTACCTTGAGGATGCAGGGCCATGTCCCTGATGTACTCCGCTCCATCCAGCATCTTCTCCAGGGGCTGTAGATGGAGCACGGTCTCAGTGCCTGGAGACCGGTAAATCCCACTTCACCCAGAGCCCTGTAAAAAGGGATGGGGAAGGAATCAGCATGTGGGCTCCTGCCGCCGTACCCGCAATGGGTACCTCAACCTTACAAACACCTCCGACATACAGTGGGGTGAGAAGGGAGCATGCTGGGGACACTATATGTGTCCTCTTTTCTTCCATCCGATATAGTCAGCAGCTGCTGCTGACTAAAAACAATGGAGCTATGCGTGCGTGTCTGACCTCCTTGCGCACAAAGCTAAAACTGAGGAATCTGTACTCCTACGGGAGGGTGTATAGCCAGAAGGGGAGGGGCCTTACACTTTTAAGTGTAGTTCTTTGTGCGGCCTCCAGAGGGCAGTAGCTATACACCACTGTCTGGGTCTCCCAATTAGGAGCGAAAAAGAAAACTGGTTTAAACAAATTAACTCCGAATAACGTCGGAGAACTGAAAAACCGTTCAACATGAACAACATGTGTACCCGCAAACAACAAAAAAATCCCGAAGGACAACAGGGCGGGTGCTGGGTCTCCCAATAAGAGCTAGAAGAAAAGGAATTTACGGTAAGTAACAAAATTCCCTTCTTCTTCAGCGCTCTATTGGGAGACCCAGACGATTGGGACGTCCAAAAGCTGTCCCTGGGTGGGTAAAGAGATACCTCATGTTAGAGCTGCAAAACAGCCCTCCCCTACGGGGGTGTCACTGCCGCCTGCAGGACTCTTCTACCTAAGCTGGCATCCGCCGAAGCATAGGTATGCACCTGATAATGCTTGGTGAAAGTGTGCAGACTCGACCAGGTAGCTGCCTGGCACACTTGTTGAGCCGAAGCCTGGTGTCGTAATGCCCAGGACGCACCCACGGCTCTGGTTGAGTGGGCTTTTAGCCCTGAAGGAACCGGAAGCCCCGCAGAACGGTAGGCCTCTAGAATTGGTTCTTTGATCCATCGAGCCAGGGTGGCTTTAGAAGCCTGCAACCCCTTGCGCGGACCAGCGACAAGGACAAAAAGTGCATCGGAACGGCGCATGGGCGCCGTGCGGGAAATGTAGATTCTGAGTGCTCTCACCAGATCTAGCAAACGTAAGTCCTTTTCATACCGGTGAACCGGATGAGGACAAAAGGAAGGCAAGGATATATCCTGATTAAGATGAAACGAGGATACGACCTTAGGGAGAAACTCCGGAATGGGGCGCAGCACTACCTTGTCCTGGTGGAACACCAGGAAGGGAGCCTTGGATGACAGAGCTGCCAGCTCCGACACTCGCCGAAGCGATGTGATCGCAACAAGAAACGCCACTTTCTGTGACAGGCGAGAAAAGGAAACTTCTTTCAGAGGCTCGAAAGGCGGCTTCTGGAGAGCAACTAGTACCCTGTTCAGATCCCATGGATCTAACGGCCGCCTGTACGGGGGCACAATATGACAGACCCCCTGCAGGAACGTGCGCACCTTAGGAAGACGTGCTAGACGCTTCTGAAAAAACACGGATAGTGCCGAGACTTGCCCTTTAAGGGAGCTGAGCGACAAGCCCTTTTCCAACCCCGATTGCAGGAAGGAAAGAAAGGTGGGCAATGCAAATGGCCAAGGGGATACTCTCTGTGCCGAGCACCAGGATAAGAAAATCTTCCACGTTCTGTGGTAGATCTTAGCAGACGTAGACTTCCTAGCTTGTCTCATTGTGGCTACGACTCCTTGAGATAATCCTGCGGACGCTAGGATCCAGGACTCAATGGCCACACAGTCAGGTTCAGGGCCGCAGAATTCTGATGGAAAAAACGGCCCTTGGGACAGTAAGTCTGGTCGGTCTGGCAGTGACCACGGTCGACCGACCGTGAGATGCCACAGATCCGGATACCACGATCTCCTCGGCCAGTCTGGGGCGACGAGTATGACGCGGCTGCAATCGGATCTGATCTTGCGTAACACTCTGGGCAAGAGTGCCAGAGGTGGGAAGACGTATGGGAGCCGGAACTGCGACCAATCTTGAACTAATGCGTCTGCCGCCAGAGCTCTTTGATCGCGCGACCTCGCCATGAATGCCGGGACCTTGTTGTTGTGCCGGGACGCCATTAGGTCGACGTCCGGCACTCCCCATCGGCGACAGATTTCCTGAAACACGTCCGGGTGAAGGGACCACTCCCCTGCGTCCATGCCCTGGCGACTGAGGAAGTCTGCTTCCCAATTTTCTACGCCTGGGATGTGAACCGCGGATATGGTGGATGCTGTGTCCTCCACCCACATTAGAATGCGCCGGACTTCTTGGAATGCTTGCCGACTGCGCGTCCCTCCTTGGTGGTTGATGTATGCCACCGCTGTGGAGTTGTCCGACTGGATTCGGATCTGCTTTCCTTCCAGCCACTGTTGGAAGGCCAGTAGGGCAAGATACACTGCCCTGATTTCCAGAACATTGATCTGAAGGGTGGACTCCTGCGGAGTCCACGTCCCCTGGGCCCTGTGGTGGAGAAACACTGCTCCCCACCCTGACAGACTCGCATCTGTCGTGACCACTGCCCAGGATGGGGGCAGGAAGGATCTTCCCTGAGACAATGAGGTGGGAAGGAGCCACCATTGTAGAGAGTCCTTGGCCGTCTGGGAAAGAGAGACTTTCCTGTCCAGGGACGTTGACTTCCCGTCCCATTGGCGGAGAATGTCCCATTGAAGTGGGCGCAGATGAAACTGCGCAAAGGGAACTGCTTCCATGGCTGCCACCATCTTCCCGAGGAAGTGCATGAGGCGCCGTAAGGGGTGCGACTGGCCTTGAAGGAGGGATTGCACCCCTGTCTGTAGGGACCGCTGCTTGTTCAGCGGAAGCTTCACTCTCGCTGCTCGAGTATGAAACTCCATGCCAAGATACGTTAGCGACTGTGACGGTGACAGATTCGACTTTGGAAAGTTGATGATCCATCCGAACGTCTGTAGAGTCTCCAGCGTAGCATGTAGACTGAGTTGGCATGCCTCTTGAGAGGGTGCCTTGACAAGTAGATCGTCTAGGTAAGGGATCACCGAGTGTCCCTGAGAGTGCAAGACTGCTACCACCGCCGCCATGACCTTGGTGAAGACCCGGGGGGCTGTCGCCAGACCGAATGGCAGAGCTACGAACTGGAGATGGTCGTCTCCTATCACAAAACGTAGAAAACGTTGATGTTCTGTAGCAATTGGCACGTGGAGATAAGCATCTTTGATGTCTATTGAGGCAAGGAAGTCTCCTTGAGACATTGAGGCAACGACAGAGCGGAGGGTTTCCATCCGGAACCGTCTGGCGTGCACATGTTTGTTGAGCAGCTTTAGATCCAGAACAGGACGGAACGAGCCGTCCTTTTTTGGAACCACAAAGAGATTGGAGTAAAACCCTCGCCCTTGTTCCTGAGGCGGTACAGGAACCACTACTCCTTCCGCTCTTAGGGAGTCCACCGCCTGCAGCAGGGCATCTGCTCGGTCTGGATGTGGGGAGGTTCTGAAGAACCGAGCTGGAGGACGAGAACTGAACTCGATTCTGTACCCGCGAGACAAAATGTTTGTCACCCACCGGTCTTTGACCTGTGACGTCCAAATGTCGGAAAAGCGGGAGAGCCTGCCCCCAACCGGAGATGCGGAGGGGGGGGGCTGGAAGTCATGAGGTAGCCGCTTTGGAAGCGGTTCCTCCATTTGCTTTCTTGGGGCGTGCGTGAGCCCGCCAGGAATCTGAGCTTCTTTGCGTCCTCTGAGTCCCTTTGGACGAGGAGAATTGTGTCTTGCCCGAACCTCGAAAGGACTGAAACCTCTGCTGCCATTTTTTCTGCTGAGGTTTGCTTGATCTGGGCTGGGGTAAAGAAGAGTCTTTACCCTTGGACTGTTTAATGATGTCAGCCAATGGCTCGCCAAACAGTCTATCTCTAGATAAAGGCAAGCTGGTTAAACATTTTTTGGAACCAGCATCTGCTTTCCAGTCCTTTAACCACAAGGCTCTGCGCAAAACTACCGAATTGGCGGACGCCATTGAGGTGCGGCTGGTAGATTCTAGGACCGCATTGATAGCGTAAGACGCAAACGCAGACATCTGCGAGGTAAGGGACGCCACTTGCGGCGCCGCTGGATGTATGATAGCATCCACTTTTGCTAAACCAGCTGAAATAGCTTGGAGCGCCCATACGGCTGCGAATGCTGGAGCAAACGACGCGCCGATAGCTTCATAGACAGATTTTAACCAAAGGTCCATCTGTCTGTCATTGGCATCCTTAAGTGAAGCGCCATCCTCCACTGCAACTATGGATCTAGCTGCAAGTTTGGAAATCGGGGGGTCTACTTTTGGACACTGGGTCCAGCGCTTGACCACATCAGGGGGGAAAGGAAAACGTGTATCCTTAGAACGTTTAGAGAAACGCCTTTCTGGATGAGCGTCGTGTTTCTGGATTGATTCTCTGAAGTCAGAGTGATCCACGAAAGCACTCAATTTACGCTTGGGATAGAGGAAACGAAACTTCTCCTGCTCTGCTGCTGCCTCCTCTGCAGAAGGAGCTGGGGGAGAAATATCCAACAGTCTATTGATGGCTGAGATAAGATCGTTTACCATGGCGTCCCCATCCGGGGTATCCAGATTGAGAGGGGTTCCAGGATAAGACTCCTGATCACTCTCTTCAGACGCATCACAGGGCGACTGATTGCGCTGAGACCCTGAGCAGTGTGATGACGTTGAGGGTCTTTCCCAGCGAGCTCGCTTAGGGTGGCTGGGGCTATCATCTGAGTCATAATACTCAGCCTGGGAAGCCGGGGACCCCCTTGCAGTCTGGACTAATTCCAACTGAGGGGGATTAGAGGACAGAGACCTCGCCGTGTCCATAGACTGAGCCCCAGTCATGGATTGCAAAGTTTCAAGGATCTTTGCCATAGTCACAGACATTCCATCAGCAAAAACTGCAAAGTCTGTCCCTGACACCGGGGCAGGACTTACAAGCGTCTCAGCCTGGGTCACTACCTCTCCGGACTCCGGCTGGCGAAGCAGCACCGGATCTGAGCATTGCACACAATGGGGGTCTTTGGAACCTGCTGGTAGAGCAGCCCCACATGCAGCACACGCAGTGTACACAGCCCTAGCCTTGGCAGCCTTGCGTTTTGTGGATGACATGTTGCTGCTTCCTCAGAGCGATCTGGGGTATCCAGCCAGGAAGCGACCTCACAGTGCAAGAAATAAATAAATATATATATCTGGTGACACAGTACACCAATACACACTGAGGCACTAGAGGGGCCAGCTGAAAAGCCGCTTACCGCCCGCTTAAGAGCGGGTGTGTGATCTCCAAAAGCCCCCTAGTCCAGGTCTCCCAGAGCCTTGCGTCCTTCCTCCAGCCAGACTGCATGTAATGGCTGCCGGCGTCCTGGGAGAGGAGGGGGGGCGGGCCCTGGGCGTTCCTGACTAAGAGCGGGAAGCCTGCTTCCCTCTGTGCCTAGTGAGAGGGCTGGAGCATGTAAATCAGGCTCCAGCCCTCGTCGCTGCTGCGAAACAGCGTCTCTCCCCTACCCTGATTGACAGGGTGGGGGCGGGAACGAAGCGGAGCTAGGCCGCAAAAAGCCGGGGACTAAAGTTATAAACGCCGCCGCCGTAAAAGCGCGGTCGGCGTGTCCCCGGCGCACCACAAGTCACAGCAGCGCCGCCCGGTCCAGTGGGGGTCGGCGCTGCGTTCCCACAACACAAAGTCCCCCAGTAAACTGTAGGAACACTAACTCCAACGTTACGGTCCCCGGCGCACTACAACACCCAGCCAGCCCGGAGTGTGTCTGTGCCTGCCGGGGACACAGAGTACCTGTATGATGCAGGGCCATGTCCCTGATTGTACTCCTGCTCCATATCCATCAGGTTCAACTGGGTCTGTGGATGGAGCCCGGCGTCAGAGCTTAGAGGCCGGCAGGATCCCACTTCCACAGAGCCCTACAAGGGGATGTGGAAGGAAAACAGCATGTGGGGCTCCAGCCCCTGTACCAGCAATAGGTACCTCAACCTTACAACACCATCCACGGGTGAGAAGGGAGCATGCTGGGGGCCCTATATGGGCCCTCTTTTCTTCCATCCGAAATAGTCAGCAGCTACTGCTGACTAAAATCTGTGGAGCTATGCGTGGATGTCTGACCTCCTTCGCACAAAGCTTGAAAACTGGAGAACCCGTGATACCACGGGGGGGGTATAGCCAGAGGGGGAGGGGCCTTGCACTTTTTAGTGTAGTGCTTTGTGTGGCCTCCGGAGGGCAGTAGCTATACCCCAATCGTAATCGTCTGGGTCTCCCAATAGAGCGCTGAAGAAAGACTTTTTGTCTGTCTCATTATAAGGCCAGTCACACTTGCGATGCGAGACTTGCGTGAGTTTCTCACATCGCATTACCTGGCACAGCTGCACACTCTCCGGCCAGGAGCACCTCAGCTGCATAGAAATACATGCAGCTGACACGCTCTAATCCAGAGAGCGGGCGGCCGTGCCAGGTGATTAGATGCAAGACTCACATGAGTCTCTCTCAAGTGTGACTCCGGCCTAAATCCTAATCTTCGGGGATCGGTGCAGATCTGTTTCTCCACAGTCGGACTGACCTTCTTTCTCGTTTTCAGGACATATGATGCTTTCTCTACCTTCCAGCTGGCTACGGATGGGTTGATATGTCTCCATAAGCTGGAGCGGGTAAGTGATATAGACCCAGTGCTGAGATGTGGCCCCTAGGACGGTGCAATGGAGATCTGTACCTGTGTCTCTTACAGGTAATGCCGTCTTCCACCATCACGGTTACCAAGAAGACAGTTTTGGCCGCTGCTCTGCTTGCTCTTGGACTGGGAGAAGAAAGACCCGCTCTAAATCTTCTATCTAACCCTAAAATGCCTGAAGAACTGTGACCCCCTCCATGGAGCGAAGCCCCCTCATTGCTGCACGTCCTACATTATACGGCAGAAGAGACTGAGACAGAGGAGCCGAGCAACGAGCACGGGTAGGACGAGCTGTGCCCATACTCCGATCACCATCCACAAGTCCGTAGTCTTACCTGCATCTGAGCGCCACCGGAGGCTCTGAAATACTCTGCACTGCTGTGTCTGCATGCGCAACCTTGAACTTTGCCTGTGGATTTGTAACATATACTTGTACATAATTAAATTATAACAAAGTGTCCGTGTGTCCAGAAGTTGTTTCTTTTTTGGATGAGTTTGGAGGAGATTATTGTACAAAATTATGTCTGAATCTGAAAAATGGGGGGGGGGGGGTCAAAAAGATGGCCTGGAGTCAGTCTGCAAAGACCATACAATAAAAGCCCCCGTCTGTGCCCTTAGGGTATCGACATGGACCTTAGGCCAATGATAAATATTTTCAAAAAAAAACTGTGGCAAAATTTTTGCATAACTCTCCTGGCTCTGGAGTCGATTTTGTTTTTGTGTAATTTTAGCAAAAGATACAACTGCTCTAAAAAGAAACTAAAGATTAAAGGGATAATTTTTAATGTCATCTATCACATGTAGCATTTTGAAAAATTTGCTGCGAAAACAGACAACCCAAGATCAAAAGGCAAGAAAAGTGACTTCCTGCTGGGTGAGTACGGCCCTGTTTATTCTGTCGGGAAGCGCTGAACTTTCCCATCTCCGACTGTCCCATAGAGATCAATGTAGACGTGGCACACATGCAGGCAGGGGACCCTCGTGGTGTTGCACATGGTCCATGATGAGCGCACACTACTATGCTCCAATCTTGTAACGAGCAGGCTCGACGGGCATGACTTGTGTACAGAGTATAATGAAATTCAATGGGAAACTCGAGCTTCTCCATTGACTTCCATTATACTCAGTATATGTGTCGCACCCATCCAAGTGTCAGACCTGCTTGTTTCGAGACCCGAGCATGGTAGTGCCCACTCATCACTAGTTACCTGTACTGAGCACCCGAGCATGGTAGTGCCCACTCATCACTAGTTACGAGTACTGAGCACCCGAGCATGGTAGTGCCCACTCATCACTAGTTACCTGTACTGAGCACCCGAGCATGGTAGTGCTCGCTCATCACTAGTTACCAGTACAGAGCACCCGAGCATGGTAGTGCCTGCTCATCACTAGTTACGAGTACTGAGCACCCGAGCATGGTAGTGCTCGCTCATCACTAGTTACGAGTACTGAGCACCCGAGCATGGTAGTGCTCGCTCATCACTAGTTACCAGTACAGAGCACCCGAGCATGGTAGTGCTCGCTCATCACTAGTTACGAGTACTGAGCACCAGAGCATGGTAGTGCTCGCTCATCACTAATGAGGACTATTAAGAGGGACTAAACTTTTTCCTGCCCACTTTTCTCTTGATCTAGGGTCATAGCTTGGCGTTATGGAAAGCTTCAGCCCTGAGCGTTCCCATCACTGTAGACCATTATCAGCAGCGATCTCACTATAGGGCAACGCAGGGAAAAAACATATCCACATTCTATAGTGAAAGCCGCCACAACTATTCCCAATATATAAATATTTATTCGTCTTTTCTGCAGGAACAAGGCAGCAAAATGAGATTTAAAAATTGGAAGGATTCCCCCGTCCATCCGTCCTCCACAAATCTCATAATGGGGTCCATCTCTGGGCAGGTGGCTATGGCACATTGGTTGTGGCCGATCACTCCTTGTCTTTGGGCTTGTGGACTATGACTTCGCCCAGACTCTCCAGGACTTCCCTCTTGTAGTCATCGAAGTCGCCTTCGATCTGGTTCACCGTCTGGTCTTCCACCACCCACAGCTGGCAGTTCGTCTCTGTGATGAGCCGGGCATCGTGGCTGACGTTGATCACCGCTGTGCAGAGAGGGGACACGGCGTGACATGTACATACGTATACACAAGGGGGGGGGGGGGGGGAGGGGGAGACGCCTGGTTCAGGGTCTGTTACCAATATCCTGGATGACAAACCTCCCCTGACCAATAACATGGACACTCACCTCCTTTATATTCATTCACGGCGTCGGCCAGAGCATCAATAGATTCAATGTCTAAGTTGTTTGTAGGCTCATCCTGTAGGGGGCAGTAGTGGATAGCTGAGATCAGATGATGGGAGGACTGGGAAGAACCAATCTAATGGTCACTCATACTCACCAAAATGAGGACATCGGGTTCCCGACAACACAACTCTGCAAAGACAACGCGCGCCTTCTGCCCCCCTGAAATAGAGACCATACACCCCGCCGTTAATATCGAATATTACAGGAAGATGGGACCTGGGGGGCTGGGAGCTGCGCAGTCACCTGACAGTTTGCAGATCTGAATGGTGTGTGCGTGGCTCTCCAGACCAAACCTCCCCAAACACTTCCTGGCATCCTGATACGCGAGGTTGAAGTTTCGCTGCAGATACTCGGTCGCCGTCTCCTCCATGTTCAGCTGGTCGGCATATTGCTGATTGAAGAAGCCAACTTTCTATGGGACAGAAAAAAAATAAATATGCAGGGTGGTCCAAACTAGATGGACAGTATGTGTAATAGGGTTATCAAACATGGTGTAAAGTGAAACTGACTCAGTTGTCCTTAGCAACCAATCAGATTCCACCTTTCATTCTTCACAGACTCTTTGGAAAATGAAAGGTGGAATCTGATTGGTTGCTAAGGACAACTGAGCCAGTTTCACTTTACACCATGTTTGATAACCCTATTACACATACTGTCCACCTACTTTTGGACCACCCTGTGTATACTGTATATACACAGGGAGAATTATAGACCTGGGTGGGGGACATTGTCCTCTGCAGACCCCCGTACTCACCAGCCGGTGATTTTTCCTCATTTCTCCCTTTGTCTGTGAAAAGGAATAAGAAACATTTAATATCCGGCTCTAGAAATAATGGAAGATTATATCCACCACCGAGTACTTACAGGGGTCAGTCTGCCCGTCAGCAGCAGGAGCAGCGTACTCTTCCCCACACCATTCGGGCCCACGATACAGACTGACGACATGAAAAAGTATCAAAGATGAAAACTCTATTAATCAGGTCTATATGGTACACATAGGGGCAGTATTATAGTAGATACTGTATATTCTTGTATATAGGGGCAGTATTATAGTAGTTATATTCTTAGTACATAGTACAAGTAGTGCGCTTCTTCTTGAGGCAGGATAAGAGTGAAACTCAATATGGGAAGCAATCATCAGGAAATGACCAAATTAGTGAAAATCAAGGGTTTGTTTTGGTTTTTTTTTTTTTACAGTTTACGGCAATGTTTTTTTTTTTCCAAAAACAATCTTTAGTTAGGAGAAAAAAAAAAGTTACAAGACTTTTTTTTTTTCTAACTGCACATGCACATTAGCTGCAATGCTCAGACTGACACTATATTTGGTCTTGAAGCATCTAATGAGCGTGGGCAAAGATTATCGTGAAGGGAGGGGGAGATGTGAAATCACTTATTGTGACGGTAGATCCTTTGTATGAAGGTTATCAGTCACTGTCTTGCCTCTGCTGATAAGGACCCTGCTGAGAACACTCCTTTAAAAGGACAGGAGTAAAAGTCAAAATTAGCCCCAGTGCCAGTGTGTAAATTGCAAAGAAGGGAATTTTGTTACTTACCGTAAATTCCTTTTCTTCTAGCTCCTATTGGGAGACCCAGACGATTGGGTGTATAGCTACTGCCTCCGGAGGCCACACAAAGCATTACACTAAAAAGTGTAAGGCCCCTCCCCTTCTGGCTATACACCCCCAGTGGGATCACTGGCTCACCAGTTTTAGTGCAAAAGCAAGAAGGAGGAAAGCCAATAACTTGGTTAAACAAATTCACTCCGAGTAACATCGGAGAACTGAAAAACCGTTCAACATGAACAACATGTGTACCCGAAAAAACCCAAAAATCCCGAAGGACAACAGGGCGGGTGCTGGGTCTCCCAATAGGAGCTAGAAGAAAAGGAATTTACGGTAAGTAACAAAATTCCCTTCTTCTTCGGCGCTCCATTGGGAGACCCAGACGATTGGGACGTCCAAAAGCTGTCCCTGGGTGGGTAAAGAAATACCTTATGTTAGAGCTGCGAAGACAGCCCTCCCCTACGGGGAGGCAACTGCCGCCTGCAAGACTCTTCTACCTAGGCTGGCGTCCGCCGAAGCATAGGTATGCACCTGATAATGTTTGGTGAAAGTGTGCAGACTCGACCAGGTAGCTGCCTGGCACACCTGTTGAGCCGTAGCCTGGTGTCGTAATGCCCAGGACGCACCCACGGCTCTGGCAGAATGGGCCTTCAGCCCTGATGGAACCGGAAGCCCAGCAGAACGGTAGGCTTCAAGAATTGGTTCTTTGATCCATCGAGCCAGGGTGGCTTTGGAAGCCTGCGACCCTTTGCGCTTACCAGCGACAAGGACAAAGAGTGCATCGGAGCGGCGCAGGGGCGCCGTGCGGGAAATGTAGATTCTGAGTGCTCTCACCAGATCTAACAAATGTAAATTCTTCTCATACCGATGAACTGCATGAGGACAAAAAGAAGGCAAAGAGATATCCTGATTAAGATGAAAAGAGGATACCACCTTCGGGAGAAACTCCTGAATGGGGCGCAGCACTACCTTGTCCTGGTGGAAGACCAGGAAGGGAGCCTTGGATGATAGTGCTGCCAGCTCAGACACTCTCCGAAGAGATGTGATCGCTACCAGAAAAGCCACTTTCTGTGATAGTCTAGAAAGTGAAACCTCCCTCAGAGGCTCGAAGGGCGGCTTCTGGAGGGCAACTAGTACCCTGTTCAGATCCCATGGATCTAACGGCCACTTGTACGGGGGTACAATATGACAAACCCCCTGCCGGAACGTGCGCACCTTAGGAAGTCGTGCTAGACGCTTTTGAAAAAAGACGGATAGCGCCGAGACTTGCCCTTTAAGGGAGCCGAGCGACAAAACCTTTTTCTAACCCAGATTGCAGGAAAGAAAGAAAGGTAGGCAATGCAAAAGGCCAGGGAGACACTCCCTGAGCAGAGCACCAGGATAAGAATATGCTCCACGTTCTGTGGTAGATCTTAGCGGACGTGGGCTTCCTAGCCTGTCTCATGGTGGCAACGACCCCTTGGGATAATCCTGAAGACCCTAGGATCCAGGACTCAATGGCCACACAGTCAGGTTCAAGGCCGCAGAATTCCGATGGAAAAACGGCCCTTGGGACAGTAAGTCTGGTCGGTCTGGTAGTGCCGACGGTTGGCCGACCGTGAGATGCCACAGATCCGGATACCACGCCCTCCTTGGCCAGTCTGGGGCGACGAGTATGACGCGGCTGCAGTCGGATCTGATCTTGCGTAGCACTCTGGGCAAGAGTGCCAGAGGTGGAAACACATAAGGGAGCCGGAACTGCGACCAATCTTGCACTAAGGCGTCTGCCGCCAGAGCTCTGTGATCGCGAGACCGTGCTATGAAGGTTGGGACCTTATTGTTGTGCCTGGACGCCATTAGGTCGACGTCCGGCCTTCCCCAGCGGCTACAGATTTCCTGAAACACGTCCGGGTGAAGGGACCATTCCCCTGCGTCCATGCCCTGGCGGCTGAGGAAGTCTGCTTCCCAGTTTTCTACGCCGGGGATGTGAACTGCGGAGACGGTGGAGGCCGTGGCTTCCACCCACATCAGAATCCGCCGGACTTCCTGGAAGGCTTGCCGACTGCGTGTCCCTCCTTGGAGATTGATGTATGCCACCGCTGTGGAGTTGTCCGACTGAAGTCGGATCTGCTTTCCTTCCAGCCACTGCTGGAAGGCTAGTAGGGCAAGATACACTGCTCTGATTTCCAGAACATGGATCTGAAGGGTGGACTCCTGCTGAGTCCACGTACCCTGAGCCCTGTGGTGGAGAAAAACTGCTCCCCACCCTGACAGACTCGCGTCTGTCGTGACTACCGCCCAAGACGGTGGTAGGAAGGATCTTCCCTGTGATAATGAGGTGGGAAGAAGCCACCATTGCAGAGAGTCCTTCTGTGAAAAGGATACTTTCCTGTTCAGGGATGTTGACTTCCCGTCCCATTGGCGGAGAATGTCCCAATAAGAGGACGCAGATGAAACTGCGCAAACGGAACCGCCTCCATTGCCGCCACCAACTTCCCGAGGAAGTGCATGAGGCGTCTTAAGGAGTGCGACTGACCTTGACGGAGAGTCTGCACCCCAGTCTGTAGTGACCGCTGCTTGTCCAGCGGAAGCTTCACTAGCGCTGAGAGGGTATGAAACACCATGCCAAGATACGTTAGTGATTGGGTCGGTGACAGGTTTGAATTTGAGAAGTCGATGATCCACCCGAACGTCTGGAGAGTCTCCAGCGCAACATTCAGGCTGAGTTGGCATGCCTCTTGAGAGGGTGCCTTGACAAGTAGATCGTCCAAGTAAGGGATCACTCCCTGTGAGAGCAAGACTGCTACCACTGCCGCCATGACCTTGGTGAACACCCGTGGGGCTGTCGCCAGACCGAATGGCAGAGCTACGAACTGAAGATGGTCGTCTCCCATCACGAAACGTAGAAAACATTGGTGCTCTGTAGCAATCGGCACGTGGAGATAAGCATCTTTGATGTCTATTGATACTAGGAAATATACTTGAGACATTGAGGCAGTGACGGAGCGGAGGGTTTCATCCGGAACCGCCTGGCCTCCACGTGCTTGTTGAGCAGTTTTAGGTCCAGAACGGAACGGAAAGAACCATCCTTTTTTGGCACCACAACCAGATTGGAGGAAAACCGTGTCTTGTTCCTGAAGAGGAACAGGGATTACCACTCCTTCTGCCTGCAGAAGAGCATCGGCTCGGTGGGGACGTTCTGAAGAATCGAGTCGGAGGACGAGAACAGAACCCTGTCCTGTGCACGTGGGCACAATGTCCCTCACCCACCGGTCTGTGACCTGTGGCAGCTAAATGTCGCAAAGGCGAGCGAGTCTGCCATCAACCGCGGATGCGGAGAGATGAGAGAGCTGAGAGTCATGAGGAGACCGCCTTGGTAGCGGTTCCTCCGGCTGCCTTCCTTGGGCGTGATTGAGCCCCCGGAAACTGAGCCCCTCTGAGGCTTTTCAGCTCCTTAGGACGAGGACAATTGGGACCTGCCCGAGCTTGGGAAGGACCGAAACCTCGACTGTCCTTCCAGGACAGCATTAATAGGGTAAGTCGCAATGCAGACATTGCGAGGTTACGGACGCCCCTGCGGCACAAATGTACATATGCTCAAGACCAGCTGTGCAAGAACAGCTGAAAAGCTTAGGGTGCCCATACGGCTGTAAATGCCGGAGCAACCGACACGCCGATAGCCTCATAGACAGATTTCAACCAGAGTCCATCTGTCTGGCATCTTTAAGTGAAGTCCCATCTCCACTGCAACTATAGCTCTAGCCGCAAGCCTGGAGATTGGAGAATCCACCTTTGGACCCTGAGTCCCGCGCTTGACCACGCCAGGGGGAAAAGGATAACGTGTATCCTTAATACGTTTGGAGAAAACGCTTATCTGGTAAGCGTGGTGTTCCTGGACTGCTTCTCTGAAGTCAGCGTGGCCAGAAAAATACTCAATATACGTTTGAGCTACTGAAATGGGACTTCTCCTGCTGTGAAGCTGACTCCTCCGCTGGGGGAGCTGAGGGAGAAAGATCCAACATTCCATTGATGGACGCTATAGGATCATTCCTTATGGCGTCACCATCCGGTGTATCCGGATTGAGAGCGTTGTCAGGATCAAAGTCCTGATCAGCTACGTCTGCCTCATCATACAGAGAGCCTCCTGGGACCCCCCCCGGAGCACCGATTTTATTCCCAATGAGGGTGGCCAGGGAGCAATGATCCAGATTGCCCATGGCCTGTCCGGACTGCAAGTCTCTATCCCATTGCAACTCCATCCCTGTCCTTGGACAGGGTTGACAGGTGGTTCCTTTGGCCACGTCTAGTAGAGACCCCGGCTGACCAAGTGCTCCAGGGGAGCATTGCACACAATGGGGTTCAGTGCCGTGGAACAGTATCACATGCAGTAAAAACAGCATCGAAAGCCCGAGTTGCTTATATGCTGCTGCCGACTAGCCATCTAGGACATAGCCAAGAATGGCGACCGTACAATGCAATGTATAGCATACAAGCATAAAGTACAATGAACACTGCAGCACATGCAATACAAGCAGCATAGAAAGCCTGTGCCTTGGCACCCCTGCTTTTCTGCTGCTGTAGACTAGCCATCTAGGGGAATATAGCCCAGAATATCGACCATACAGTGCAATGTATAGCATACAAGCATAAGTACAAATGAACACTGCAACCCCTGCAATACAAGCAGCATAGAAAAAACCTGTGCCTCAGCACCCCTGCTTTTCTGCTGCTGTAGTCTAGTCATTCTAGGCGAAAATAGCCCAGACTAGCGACTGTACAGTGCAGTGTATAGCATACAAGCATAAATACACATGAACACTTCAGTACATGCCATACAAGCAGCATAGAAAGCCTGTGCCTTAGCACCCCTGCTTTCCTGCTGCTGATGTGTCGCCATCTAAGAGGGCATATAGCCAAAAATAGCGACCTATGCAGTGTAAGCATAAAAATACAAATGGACAACTGCGGTATTTAGTGGGGTCAGCACTTCAGGTGCCGCTTACCGCCCGCCTATAAGCGGGTGTGTGGTCGCCCTAGTCCTGTGCCTGGTTGCCCAGAGTCCGATCTCTCAGCTCGGACTGCAGGAATGGCTGCCGGCGTCCTTCTCCCGCTCGTGTGAGTAGGGGCAGGCCGTGGGCGTGCCCCCAAGTCAGAGCGGGAAACCGGCGTCCCACAGTGTCCAGTGAGAGGGCTGGAGCATGTAAATAAGGCTCCAGCCCTCGGCGCTGCTGATTGTACAGCGTCTCTCCCCTACCCTGATTGACAGGGTGGGGGCGGGAACGAAGCGGAGCTAGGCCGCAAAAGCCGGGGACTGGATTTATAAGCGCCGCCGCCGTAAAAGCGCGGTCGGCGCTAAGTCCCCGGCGCACTACAAGTCCCAGCCGCGCCGCCGCTCCCGGAGCGTCCGGCGCGGTAGTTCCCCATACATAAAGTCACTCAGCTAGGCTGTAGTGACTGTAACCCTTTACTGTCCCCGGCGCACTAGCACACCCAGCAAGTCTGGAGTGTGCTGTGCCTGTGTGTACGGGGACACAGAGTACCTGAATGGTGCAGGGCCATGTCCCTGAACGGTACCCAGCTCCGTATCCAGCAGGTTCAATGGGTCTGTGGATGGAGCCCGGCCTCAGGGCTTTGGGGCCGGTAAGATCCCACTTCCTCAGAGCCCCTCAGGGGGATGTGGAAGGAAAACAGCATGTGGGCTCCAGCCGCCGTACCAGCAATAGGTACCTCAACCTTACAAACCACAAGTGGGGTGAGAAGGGAGCATGCTGGGGGCCCCATATGGGCCCTCTTTTCTTCCATCCGATATAGTCAGCAGCTACTGCTGACTAAACAGTGGAGCTATGCGTGGATGTCTGACCTCCTTCGCACAAAGCAGAAAACTGGTGAGCCAGTGATCCCACTGGGGGTGTATAGCCAGAAGGGGAGGGGCCTTACACTTTTTAGTGTAATGCTTTGTGTGGCCTCCGGAGGCAGTAGCTATACACCCAATCGTCTGGGTCTCCCAATGGAGCGCCGAAGAAAATAGGATTTTTGTTTACTCACCGTAAAATCTTTTTCTCTGAGCCTTCATTGGGGGACACAGGACCATGGTTGTTTCCTGTGTCCCTCAATGAGGCAAGAGAGAAATTACCATTCGTTTTTAGGACTTTGATATGGGGGGTGGGGGTCGTGTTTTTTTTTTTTTTTACTGTAGATAATTTTCTGATAATCGCTCCCCTTTATTAGAAGGGCCCTCTGACACTGCTTATTCCGGTGGCGGGGGGCGCTCGTAGTCTCACCTCTGGAGTCCATGTCTATGCCAAAATCCAAATTCTTAAACAGCAGCTTCTGCCCGGTGTAGCCAAACTCAACCCCTGCAGGAACACAAGGAACGGGTCAGGCCTCGCAGCCCTGGTGTCAGACGAGGGGCACGGCCTGAGGTCCGCGGTCCTTACCGTGCAGGCCCAGTATGGGAGGGCTGAGCGGTGGGGGGTTTGGGAAGGTGAATTTCACCGTGTACTCCTTCGGCCTCTTCAGTAACTCGGATGGTTCGTTGCTCTCCTCGTCCGCGTTCTTCTTCCGACATTTCTGCTGCTTTCGTGTTAAAGCTTCTTTCGTCTGCTTCTCCTGGGGGAGGACAACACTGGAATATGAGCGGGACGGCCTCTTACAGGGGAACTCCACTAACAAGCGTCTCATGGTAGGGTCTACACCTCTAGGGGTACTGCAGGCATAGAGGGCAGCCTCTTACCGCTTGTTTGGAAGATTTCCCTCCTGCTTTGAGGTCCTTCAGCTTCTTTTCTTGCTTGTCGTACTGTTTCTGCATCTCCTTCTGTTTCTGCTGATACATCTTCTTAAAGGTCACTGGAAGGAAAAGCATTCACGTGTGATCAGATCCGGGGGTACAATGTGGAGGGGGTGACAGACGTACCCCCGGAGCCCTCACACACTCACTGTAATTGCCCCGGTAATAATACAACTTCTGCCCGTCCAGGTGCATGATGTCTGTACATACGTCGTCCAGAAATCCCTGGTCGTGGGACACTATGAGGAGTGTTTTCTTCCAGCCCTGTAGGTAACTGGGAAAGGAGAAACATAAAGATGGAGGCTCGGCGGAGGGCAGATATCAGACTGTATGTACAGACCCCGAAAATGCACACAACGGAGCTGCTGATGCAGATCACTCACTTGTTCAGCCAGATGACGGCGTTCAGATCCAAGTGATTTGTGGGTTCATCCAACATGAGGAGCGTCGGTTCCATGAATAGAGCTCTGAAATAAAAAAACATATGTATTAACATGAGCACCAGGAACTGAAAAAATGAGGAGGGGGAAGAGGGGGATGCGGCTGCAGGTTCTCAATGCTTTAGAGAGAGAGAAAAGCAGGATGCAGAGAAAGCTCCTACATAATTCAAATAGGACCAACTACTTGATCATAGTAAGGGAGTTTTAGGTACTAGAGCCACCTACTGGAGGTGAGGGAGGAGGGGGATGCAGCTGCAGGTTCTTCATGTTTCAGAGAAAATTCTTGAGAGGGAGAGAGTAAGGACAGATGAAGCTCCTGCATAATACAATGGGCACCAACCACTTGATTATAATAAGACACTGGTATGTAGGTACTAGACCCATCTACTGAGGGTGAGGGAGGAGGGGGATGCAGCTGCAAGTTCTGCATGTTTCAATGAAACAGAAGGGAGGAAAAAAAAAAGGAGAAGCATGGTGGACAACTCCTAGATGGTCAAATGTGACCACCCACTTGATCATAGAGTGCTACATCTTAGAGCCACCTAGTGGGAGAGGGAAGAGGGAGATGCAGCTGCAGCTTTTCACAAAACTTCATGGAAACAGGAGGAGAGGTAGATAAGGATGAGTAGGAAGGGGGCAGCTCTTACTTATGAATACAAGTCAATCAGGTCTGGTTCAGGATTGTGTGCAGAGGCAGTGCACTTATTACCTAGCTAGTGACACTCTCATCCTCCACCCTCCACTGAATCTCCTCGTCTCCCGATCCTGCATCTCTGGGGTAAAACCCAAACCAGCCAAGATCCGACGAGCTTTGGCTTCTGCAGAGGCGGCTCCAGAGGCTCGGAGCTCTTCATATACCTGTGTGGTAATATATAAACACACAGTCATGTCCTGCCCCGCTGAACGGTCCCCCATGGTCCTCCCACACCCTCCGTGGTGACCTTCTCCAGCCGCTCGGCAGCGCTGTCATCTCCCTTCTCCAGCCTGGTCTGCAGCTTCTTCTCCTGTTCCAACAACTTCAGACGTTTCGTGTCGGCCTTGAGAACGGCCTGGACAGCCGGGGTTTCATCCGCCACAACCTCTGTGGGCAGGCGACAAGACGGACATCAAGAGTAAGCAGCAGCAGGTAGACCGGGCACAGATGCTCCCCGGGCCCGCACAGGCAGGAGCCCCCCCGGGCCCGCACAGGCAGGAGCCCCCCCGGGCCCGCACAGGCAGGAGCCCCCCGGGCCCGCACAGGCAGGAGCCCCCCGGGCCCGCACAGGCAGGAGCCCCCCGGGCCCGCACAGGCAGGAGCCCCCCGGGCCCGCACAGGCAGGAGCCCCCCGGGCCCGCACAGGCAGGAGCCCCCCGGGCCCGCACAGGCAGTAGCCCCCCGGGCCCGCACAGGCTGGCGCCCCCCGGGCCCGCACAGGCAGGCGCCCCCCAAGCCCGCACAGGCAGGCGCCCCCCAAGCCCGCACAGGCAGGCGCCCCCGGGCACCCTGCTTTTCTTACCCTGTTCACAGAGCAGCACGTCAATGTTCGGGGGAATGTTCAGGGCCCGGTTGGCGATGTGTTTTAGGAGAGTGGTCTTCCCTTTCCTGATGGAGAAGAAATAACGAAGACTTGAGTATAAAGGAAGCACAACACACAAGTGCGCTCAGCCCGCCAGCACTCACCCGTTCGGCCCCACTAAACCGTAACGACGGCCCGCCACCACGTACAGGTCAGCGTTAACGAACAGCTCCTTGCCGTGGGCAGAAATGCTGAATTTCTCCAACTAAACACAAGGAAAAACCACAAGGACTCGTGTTGGATTATGTTGCGCTGTTTTGCAGTCATTCAGAAGCTCGGCCATTTCAACACCTCTGCTTGTTGTCAGTAAATGGAAACGTTCACAGTTTACATTCAGTGGTTGTAAACCCGTACAGCTTCTATGTACAGACGCAGGACTGAGAGAAGCTTCCTCCGTCACACGCCGTCACCGGAATGAGCCGCACAATTCCAGAACAGAATGGAAATGGTGACTGTTCACTGACAGCAAGCACAGGTACAATATCGACTTCATAGCCCCAAAAGAACGAGGTCTGCCCAGTTACCAATACCCGGGCGGTTGTACGATCGGTGTCTCCCGTGTACCTTGATATCGGAGGCGTTCTCCAGCATGGCCTGACGAGACGACAGCTCCGCCTGTGAGACCGAGAAGTCATTTTCAGCCGCTGTCGCCTTCTTCATGGCGGCCACCTGCTTCTCGTAATCCATCTATAAAAGGCAGGAAAAAAACAAAATGATAAGACCGGATTCAAAAGTCAGTGCACGGCCGCGACTTCTCACCGCACCGCGAGAAACCTGACGCATCAGGACGGGAGTAAACGTGAGGGGCAGAGCTCAGACTGACCTGCTTCTTCATCTTCTTCTTCTCCTTCTTACTCAGGTTGGCGTAAGGATCCTCCGCGGCTGCAGCCTTCCCGTCCGCTCCTTCATCATCATCATCCGACTGTCAAACCAAACAAGTCTCAAGTCAGATTTCACTAACACCTCAAATCAGAAGGGACCCCAAATGCACAATATGGCAAGAAACAGCGCCACATCCGTCCAGGGGCCATGGCTGGTATTGCAACATATGCCCACAAGATAATGCGGCTGAACAGCATTTTTAAAACAGGAGGACAAATCCCTTAAATAACATTAACTAACTATCCACAAGATCCCTCTAACTTCTATAAATCTGGCTGCAAGCAACCACCACTAGGGGGAGCTCCCTGTATACACAGATACATAAGATTCTGTGCAACCACCACTAGGGGGAGCTCCCTGTATACACAGATACATAAGATTCTGTGCAACCACCACTAGGGGGAGCTAACTGTATATGAATTTATACAGATTGTATATATTTACAGTGAGCTCCCCTAGTGGTGACTGCAGACAGGATCTTATTATTATGGATCTCTGTATACAGGGAGCTCCCCCTAGTGGTGACTGCAGACATATTCTTATCATGTATCTATGTATACAGGGAGCTCCCCCTAGTGGTGGCTGTGGGTACTGTATTATCATGTATCTATGTATACAGGGAGCTCCCCCTAGTGGTGGCTGCAGACAGGATCTTATCATGTATCTCTGTATACAGGGAGCTCCCCCTAGTGGTGGCTGCAGACAGGATCTTATGTATCTCTGTATACAGGGAGCTCCCTCTAGTGGTGGCTGCAGAGAGGATCTTATCATGTATCTCTGTATACAGGGAGCTCCCTCTAGTGGTGGCTGCAGACAGGATCTTATGTATCTCTGTATACAGGGAGCTCCCCCTAGTGGTGGCTGCAGACAGGATCTTATGTATCTCTGTATACAGGGAGCTCCCTCTAGTGGTGGCTGCAGACAGGATCTTATCATGTATCTCTGTATACAGGGAGCTCCCCCTAGTGGTGGCTGCAGACAGGATCTTATGTATCTCTGTATACAGGGAGCTCCCCCTAGTGGTGGCTGCAGACAGGATCTTATGTATCTCTGTATACAGGGAGCTCCCCCTAGTGGTGGCTGCAGAGAGGATCTTATGTATCTCTGTATACAGGGAGCTCCCCCTAGTGGTGGCTACAGACAGAATCTTATATATCTATGAACACAGGGAGCTCCCCCTAGTGGTGGCTGTGGGTAGTGTAGTATCATGTATCTCTGAATACGCAGAGCTTCCCCTAGTGGTGGCTGTGGGTAGTGCATCATCATGTATCTCTGAATACAGGGAGCTCCCCCTAGTGGTGGCTTTGGATTTGAAATCATCATCTCTCACTGTATACAGGCGACTCCCCCTAGTGGTGGCTGCAGACAGCAATTATAATAATGTCACAGCGAGCAGTAAGGAAGGCAGTGCAATATCTGGACCCAACATCACGGCTCCTGTATCAGTCACATGCCACGGCTCTACGGCAGGTTTCTGTGCACTATTTCATGGCCCCATAGTCACCTTCTCGTCTGATCCAGCACTTCTCATATAGTCAACATCATCCTCAGGAACATAACGATTCTGAGAAAAACAAAAAAAGCAGTTAGAAGAACAGAATAGAACAACCTGACAGCACAGAACGAGTGAGGTAGGGTCATTTATATGGGCAGGTATATAGGACACCCCCTTTCTTTGGCAATGAGACCTCACCTGCTGTGGTTTTGGCTTCTTGTCGGCCTTCTTGGGTTTCTGCTCTTCGTCGTCACTGAGGTCCGGAGCTTTGGGTGGAGGTTTCTGGTAGGAAGATTAATAAACATGCGTCTGTTACCAGATGAGCCTCATAGGCCGCAGGCTGAAAGGGAAGGGGGGTCTGCCAAAAGGATCCACCGGGATCCCCGGGCAGTGGCGAGGACCCCCGTGGGATCCCCGGGCAGTGGCGAGGACCCCCGTGGGATCCCCGGGCAGTGGCGAGGACCCCCGTGGGATCCCCGGGCAGTGGCGAGGACCCCCGTGGGATCCCCGGGCAGTGGCGAGGACCCCCGTGGGATACCCGGGCAGTGGCGAGGACCCCCGTGGGATTCCCGGGCAGTGGCGAGGACCCCCGTGGGATTCCCGGGCAGTGGCGAGGACCCCCGTGGGATTCCCGGGCAGTGGCGAGGACCCCCGTGGGATTCCCGGGCAGTGGCGAGGACCCCCGTGGGATTCCCGGGCAGTGGCGAGGACCCCCGTGGGATTCCCGGGCAGTGGCGAGGACTCACTTTGCTTTTTACTTTTTCTTTGGGTATTTCCTCATCACTTTCTTCACTGGGCGGCTATAGAAAAGAGGAAAAAAAAAAAAAAAAAAAAAAAAAAAGGACTGTATAATTAGGAAAGAAACCAAGACGCAGTGTCCTAACACGTGGCCTGCGTCCTACCTTCTGTTTGACTGTTTCGTTTTTCTTTCCTTTCTTATTAGGTTTCTTCTCTTCTTCCTATCACAATGAAGAAAAAAAACCCAACACATTTATACAGGTGATAAATAAAGCCGCCATATGCTGAGAACTGCTGCCCTAATGCCTGATTGCCTGACAGCTGATCCTCCCGAGCTCCACACACCCGGTGGGCCGAGCGCTCATATAGGGGAATAAGCTGCAGTCAGACTCCTGTGGATCAGCTCTAATGGTATGATGGGATTGGGCATGCTGAAATCCGACTGCCCAATCCTCCTCTTCCCCGACATCTTAGATTGGGGGAAGGGTTGGGATGCCCAACCCACTCCTAGCACACACATTAGATGGTCGTCCAGTTCCGCCATAGTATACGGTCACTTTTTGACTTAAAGGGGCTGTACCATAAACACACTTTTCCATGGGATGTATGGTCGCTGGGTGGACGACAATCACAAAGTCCTCTGCATGAGTGGAGCTGTAGTGAGCACGTGCGACCATTCACATCTAGAGGAGCGGTGGTCGCACACGCTCACTACAGCTCCATTCACAGGGGGGATTTTGCGCCCCTCACAATCAGGGTCTCTGGGTTCTCATCTATCCTGTGGTCACAAGACGTGGCGCTCAGTACCTTCACTTTCTTTCCTTTGTTTTTCTTTGCCGTTGTCGCCTGCTCTTCCTCTTCTTCTTCCTCCTCTTCTTCACTATTATCACTACCGAGGGCAGCAAATATATTTCTCCCGGAGGGCTGTAATAACACCGACGATATCAGTGCATAAGATTGAGGCGTTTCACAAAGCAACCAGCAAAGGCCATGGGAAAATAAAGGGGTACGGGGCTTTACAGACATCTGTGCTCAGAATTTTAGCTCCCATAAAATAATTCACGAGCGTCCTTTCTTGTATTAGTGTTGTACCATTCCTCTGTTAATCCTCCTGGAAATTACTGACTGGATGTTGCCATTGGGGGTGACCGGATTACACGGTGTAAGGAGACGTCCTGTTACGGGGGATGGTAACATCTTGCTGGCAATTTACTGATACATTACCAGGAAGAACAACAGAGGAACAACACAGTCTTAAGTAAAGATGCTCCAGAATGATTCTGCCGTTACAGACATGTCAGAGGAGCGGAGAGACCCCTTTAATCTGCACACACTCACTTGCGCTTTACCACGTCGGGGGGCCGGTGCAGGGTCTGTCAAAGGAAAAAAAAAACAAACCAGACTTTAGATAGGAATTAACAGTAAGTAAAAAAAAATGCTTCCACTGGGAAGAAGGATAAATTGCAAAGCTGGCAGAATTATAAATGCAGCTCTGGAGTACAATATGGAACCAGCTCAGTACCCCTGGTCTGCCCGTACCTGACTCTTCGTCCTCATCGCTGGGCTGCACGGACAGTTTCTTCAGCTTCTCGGAGATGTCCCGGTCTTCATCGTCATCACCATCGTCGTCTCCTCCCTTCTGTTTCCTCCGCTCCTTCTTCTTCTTGTCTTTCTTCTTTTGCTGGGGGGAGATCAGAGGACAACGCGATGGTTACAGGAGACGGGCAGATCTGCCGGTCACAGCGCCCCCTGGGGGTCGCCCGCAGCGCTCGCTCCCCACCTGCTGTTGCTGCTGCTCCTTCTCTCGCTCTTTGGCAGTTTCCTCCTCTTGCGCCTGTTTATTATCGGCCGACAGCTCCTCGAAAAACTGGTGGAAGGAAAAGCAGAAAACGATTATTGTCCCAACACGAATGAGGTGGAGAAGGGGAAGGACCCGAGCGGGAAAACCCCCCCAAAACATTCAGATTTACAGCCTCCAGAGAAATGAGATTCATCCACACTACAGATAATCCCCCCAGTCACAGCAGCCCCCTAATAATCCCTGCAGAATCCCTGTAATATCCCCAATAGTTACAGCAGCCCCCCTAATAATCCCTGCAGAATCCCTGTAATATCCCCAATAGTCACAACAGCCCCCCTAATAATCCCTGCAGAATCCCTGTAATATCACCAATAGTCACAGCAGCCCCCCTAATAATCCCTGCAGAATCCCTGTAATATCCCCAATAGTCACAGCAGCCCCCTAATAATCCCTGCAGAATCCCTGTAATATCCCCAATAGTCACAGCAGCCCCCTAATAATCCCTGCAGAATCCCTGTAATATCTCCAATAGTCACAGCAGCCCCCCTAATAATCCCTGCAGAATCCCTGTAATATCCCCAATAGTCACAGCAACCCCCCTAATAATCCCTGCAGAATCCCTGTAATATCCCTTATAGTCACAGCAGCCCCCCTAATAATCCCTGCAGAATCCCTGTAATATCCCTTATAGTCACAGCAGCCCCCCTAATAATCCCTGCAGAATCCCTGTAATATCCCCAATAGTCACAGCAGCCCCCCATAATAATCCCTGCAGAATCCCTGTAATATCCCCAATAGTCACAGCAGCCCCCCTAATAATCCCTGCAGAATCCCTGTAATATCCCCAATAGTCACAGCAGCCCCCCATAATAATCCCTGCAGAATCCCTGTAATATCCCCAATAGTCACAGCAGCCCCCCCTAATAATCCCTGCAGAATCCCTGTAATATCCCCAATAGTCACAGCAGCCCCCCTAATAATCCCTGCAGAATCCCTGTAATATCCCCAATAGTCACAGAAGCCCCCCTAATAATCCCTGCAGAATCCCTGTAATATCACCAATAGTCACAGCAGCCCCCCTAATAATCCCTGCAGAATCCCTGTAATATCCCCAATAGTCACAACAGCCCCCCTAATAATCCCTGCAGAATCCCTGTATTATCCCCAATAATCCCTGCAGAATCCCTGTAATAAAGAGAATTTTGTTACTTACCGTAAATTCTTTTTCTTATAGTTCCGACATGGGAGACCCAGACCATGGGTGTATAGCTTCTGCCTCCGGAGGACACACAAAGTACTACACTAAAAGTGTAGCTCCTCCCTCCGAGCATATACACTCCCCGGATGACAAATCCAACCAGTTTGGTGCAAAAGCTGAAGGAGGACATCCACCCATAAGTAGAGATAGAGTAAAACCCGGAATAACCGGAGCCTCTGTCTACAACAACAACAGCCGGTGAAAAACACACGGAACAAGAAAGCTGCCAACAGGCAACAGGGAGGGTGCTGGGTCTCCCATGTCGGAACTATAAGAAAAAGAATTTACGGTAAGTAAACAAAATTCTCTTTTTCTTCATCGTTCCTTATGGGAGACCCAGACCATGGGGCGTCTCAAAGCAGTCCATGGGTGGGAATAAACAGAAAAACTGAGAAGTAGGCAAACCTAACTTCACAAATGGGCGACAGCCGCCTGAAGGATGCGTCTGCCCAAGCTCGCATCTGCCGAAGCATGAGCATGCACTTGGTAGTGCTTCGAAAGGGTGTGCAGACTAGACCCAGTGGAAGCCTGACAGACCTGCTGAGCCATAGCCCAAGAGGCACCAACAGCTCTGGTCGAGTGCGCCTTAATCCCCGGCGGGGGAGGCACCTGAGAACATTGGTAGGCATCGGATATGGCCGACCTAATCCAACGCGCTAGGGTCGGTTTAGAAGCCGAGAGACCCTTGCGCTGACCTGTGGTCAGCACAAAAAGAGGGGTGCACCACCTAAGAACAGCGGTGCGTGTCACATAGATCCGGAGCGTCCGCACCAAATCTAAAGGATGCAGCGCTTACTCAAAGCGATGCACAGGGGCCAAACAAAGGGAAGACAATGAAATGTCCTGGTTAAGGTGGAAGGGAGACACCACCTTAGGGAGAAGGCCCGGAGTCGGACGGAGAACCACCTTGTCTTGGTGAAAAAAAACAAAAAGGGTGACTCCGAAGAGAGCTCAGTCAAATCAGAGACTCTCCTGAGGGAAGTTATGGCCACCAGAAAAAAACACTTTTCTGTGAAAGACGAAACAACGAAACCTCCCTAAGAGGCTCAAAGGGGGGTTTCTGTAAGGCCGTGAAGACCAGATTAAGGTCTCAGGGATCCAGAGGCCGCCGGTAAGGCGGATGATGTGAGATGTGCCCTGTATGAAGGTGCGCACCTGGGCCAGCCGGGCGATACGCCGCTGGAGCAACGCTGACAGAGCCGAGACCTGTCCCTTGAGGGAATTGAGGGACAGTCCTATTTGCAGACCGGACTGTAGAAAGGACAGGATAGTCGGCAAGGAAAAACGGCCAAGGGGCATGGCCGGAAGAACGACACCAGGACAGGAAAATTCTCCAAGTCCTGTGGTAAATCCTGGCCGAGGAAGACTTCCGAGCCTGAGTCATAGTGAAGATGACCTCGGAAGGAATGCCTGAAGCCGTAAGGATTCAGGGCTCAAGAGCCACGCCGTCAATCTGAGAGCCGCAGAATTCTGGCGGAAAAACGGACCGTGTGAGAGAAGGTCTGGCCGGTCCGGGAGATACCACGGCACCTCTACGGACAAACGGAGGCGATCTGGGAACCAAGCTCGCCTGGGCCAGTCTGGGGCGATGAGTACGACCCGACGGCCCTCCATTCTGATCTTGCGCAGGACACTGGGCAAGAGAGCAAGGGGGGAAACACGTAGGCCAGACGGAACTGGGACCAATCTTGAACCAGCGCGTCCGCTGCCAAGGCCTGAGGATCGTGGGAGCGAGCCACGTAAACCGGGCCTTGTTGTTGTGCGGAACACTGCCGGATGCAGAGCCCACTCGCCGCTGTCCACGGTTTGACGGCTGAGATAATCTGCCTCCCAGTTTTCAACGCCTGGGATGTGGACTGCGGATATGGTGGACATGGAGTCCTCCGTCCACTGAAGGAATACGTTGAATTTCCAACATTGCTAGGCGGGTGCGAGTCCCGCCTTGGTGATTGAAGTAGGCAACTGCTATCGCGTTGTCTGACTGGACTCGAATGTGCCTGCCCACCGACAGGTGGTGAAAAACTACGAGAGCTAGGAGTACAGCCCTGATTTCCAGCACATTGATTGAGAGGGCTGATTCGGACGGAGTCCAAGTGCCCTGTGCTCGGTGGTGGAGAAACACTGCTCCCCAGCCGGATAGACTGGCATCCGTGGTGAGAATCACCCAGGACGGGGCCGGAAAAGAGCGTCCCTCAGAGGAGAGAGGGGCCGAAGCCACCACTAAAGAGAGCTCCTGTTCTGTGGCGACAGAGCCACCAGCCTGTGCAAGGAAGAGGTCCGCTTGTCCCAACAGCGGAGAATGTCCAGCTGCAGAGGACGCAGATGGGACTGGCAAAGGGAACTGCTTCCAATGACGCCACCATCTGACCCAGCACCTGATGGAATGACGGCGGAGCCTCAGCAGAGAGCGAACCGCCAGATGAAGGGACTGCTGTTTGACTAAGGGCAGCTTCACAAGTGCCAGCAGAGTCTCGAATTGCATCCCTAGGGACGCAAGGTCCTGGGTCGGAGTCAGAGTGGACTTGCAAGCGTGGCGAGAGTGAGCGAGACACTCCGCTGAGAGTGAGCGAGACAATCCACTGACAGTCTGCACTGGATGAAGCCTTAGTAGAAGGTCGTCCAGGAAGGAAAAACTACCAACCCCTGGAGGTGCAGAACCGCAACCACTGCTGTCATGACCTTGTGAATACACGAGGGGCCGTGGCAACCCGAAGGGGAGAGCCACGAATTGGAAATGTTCCTCTCCAATTACAAAACGTAGCCAACGCTGGTGAGAAACTGCGGTTGGCGCAAGTAGAAAGACATCTCTGATGTCGATGGATGCTAAGAAATCTCCTTGGGTCATTGACTGATCGCAGAGATTCCATGCAAAAATGCCGCACCTGACATGCTTGTTGAGAAGCTTGAGATCCAGGTCGGAAAGCACCGTCCCTTTCGGGGACTAGGAAGAGATTTGAGTAAAAATCTCAGAACCGTTCCCAGTCGGGAACTGGTACAATTACTCCATTGGCCTGCAAGAATGCCACAGCCTGTGAGAAGGCGGCGGCCTTGGGGCAGGGGGGAGTTGACAGAAAAATCGGTTTGGCGGGCTGGAAAGAATTCCATTCTGTAGCCGTGGGAGATGGTAACCCACACCCCCTGATCGAAGACGTGTTGAAACCACACGTCGCCCAAGAGGGAGAGCCTGCCACCGACCAAGGACGTTGCTGGCGCGGCCAGATAAACAAGAGGAGGCTGCCTGGTGGCCGCAGCTCCTGCGGACTTCTGAGGACACGTCTTCATGCGCCAGTTGATTTACGGACCTTGGCTGAGTTAGTGGACGAGGCCGAGGGCTTAGAGGACGACCAGTTAGAGGAACGAAAGGAACGAAACGTCATCTGGTTCCTGCTCTGGACAGGTTTCCCGGGTTTGTGGCATGGAAGTACTCTTCCTGCCAAAAAACTTCCGTAATAATTTCATCCAGTTGTTCACCGAATAGACTGGTCCCAGCAAAAGGGAGCCCAGCAAGGAACTTCTGAAAAGCATCTGCCTTCCACTCTCGAAGCCACAGGAGCCTGCGGATAGCGAGGGAAGCAGTCGAGGCCACCGCAGTGCGGTGACAGTCTCCAGCATGGCAGACATGGCCTAGGATGAAAAGACTGGTGAGGGGATGCATCTCCTCTAGAGAAGCAGAGATGGCTTAGAGAGCCCGCACTGCTGCAAAAGATGGGGAGAACGAGGCCCCTGCTGCCTCATATATAGATTTGGCCAGAAGGACAACCTGGCGGACAGTGGGATCCTTAGAGAGGTGCCGTCAGCCACTGATACAACTATCCGGGCTGAAAGCCTAGACACCGGAGGGTCCACCCTTGGTGAATGAGCCCACTCCCTGACCACCACTGGTGGGAGGGGGAAACAGTCATCAGAACCACGCTTTGGGAAGCGTCTGTCAGGACAGGCTCTGGGCTTGGACACAGTGGGGTGACAAACTGGAGTGGTTAAGGAACACACTCCTTGTTCTCTTAAGGTATACTAATGCCTTTCTGCCAGAATGGAATGCACCCCTGATACAGGCTGATTGAAGTCCAGTACAAATATAATGGACGCAATCAAATCATTAGCATCTGCGTCACCTTCGGACAGATCAATGTACATGACGTAGCGTCCGAGCCCCTAGTAAAGGCATCCTCCTCGTCCTGAGAGTCGGCTCGTGAATCAGAGCTGCGGGACGAGGAAGGAAAGGGGACCCTGCGACTCCATATTAGGAGGACGGGGACTGAGACCAGATGAGGAATCCTCTGTGAGCTTTGCTGAGCGAGCCGTAGCAGCAGAAGCACCCTGAGAAGGTGGCTGATGCATGCTCAGCAGTGTCCGGGACAGCTGTCCCCTGGAAAGAGGGATTCTGCCCAAACCGGGGGTTCAGCCACCGGAGCCAGAGCAGCTGGAGGGACCACTGTGTTAGAGCAAGCATCATAATGTGGTTATGTGCTCGGTACAGGCAGTACGAGTCTACATGCAGTGTATAATAAGAACAGCCTTGCAGCCTTGCTCTGATGTGAGACATGCTGCAGAAGTGGGGGCTCTGTCCAGAATGACCCCCAGCAGAGTATATAAACAGAGTATATAAGCAGCTGCACAACCGGAGGTTGTGGATTGCCAGACCGTTTGACATAGGGACATCTCTGTGCCCTCCAGATCCCCCAGCCCAGGCCTCCATTTGTCACAATGTGGTTAATGCAGACATTGAGAACGCTGAGAAAAAGGCGCCGGAGCGAGGAGAGGGGGCGGGGCCTACTCTGAGAGCAGGGTCTGGAGGGCAAATGAGGTATACAGGGGAGGGAATCCTTCCTCAGTGAGGAGTGTCCGTTCCCTGTGCTGAACAGCCGCTGGGCGGAGCCACACCGTCCCTCTGCACTGACTAACATGCAGGGGTAGAGAATCGAAACTAGGCCTCAGGCGAAGCCGGGGCCTAGATTTAAACATGCGACCAGCGTGCAGGCACCATCGGCGCGGTTCTCCAGTGAAAACTGGAGAACCGGCCGGAAATGTTAACACAGGTATAAAACACACTCTCCCCAACATATAAAGTACAAGGGACCCCTGGAAAGACCACAGTCTGCGGGAATAACGTCTCAGTACTTAGCTTGTGAGACGCAGGTGCCAGGTCCCTGGGAGGTGAGCGCTCCGTCCGGCAGGATCCTGAAAAGGGCTGCGGATGGAGACCGGTCTCCTGTAAAGCAGTGAGAACCGTGATGGCTCCCACTTCAAGCCAGAGCCTCAGAGGATGGTGAAGGAGCGCGGCATGTGAAGGCTCCAGCCTTGTAAAATCAACCTTAACAGCACCGCCGACACAGTGGGGTGAGAAGGGACATGCCGGGAGTCCAGATTGGACCCGCTTTTCTTCCAAATCTTTGAAATCAAAAATCAGAGAATGCATGTGTGTGTGTGACCTCCTGAACACAAAGCATTGAACTGGTTGGATTTGTCATCCGGGGAGTGTATATGCTCGGAGGGAGGAGCTACACTTTTAGTGTAGTACTTTGTGTGTCCTCCGGAGGCAGAAGCTATACACCCCATGGTCTGGGTCTCCCATAAGGAACGATGAAGAAATCCCCAATAGTCACAGCAGCCCCCCTAATAATCCCTGCAGAATCCCTGTAATATCCCCAATAGTCACAGAAGCCCCCTTACTAATCACTGCGTATCCCACCCCGCCACTTCCCCATCTGTCACACCAGCCTTCCTCCCAGACTTCCCCAATATTTTGCCCCATCAGTGACCACAGCAGGACTAAGCCTCCACCTCTGCGGTCAGTCACCTGTTTCTGGCTCTCTCCCTACATCCTGACCCCTGCACGGCCGGCGCTGTGTGCAGCCTCCACGGCCGGCGCTGTGTGCAGCCTCCACGGCCGGCGCTGTGTGCAGCCTCCACGGCCGGCGCTGTGTGCAGCCTCCACGGCCGGCGCTGTGTGCAGCCTCCACTGACACAGGAGGAGCAGGCAGCGCTGGGGTGACAGGATGGTTTTGTGTGTCTGGAGGAGTGGACTGCGCCCACGTCTGCAGGGAGAGATGGAGCTTACAGCATCCAGCCCTTGATTACAGGGAACCGGTCCCCAGGTTTCCCCATATAACGTACGGCCGGCGCCTGTGGCCTCCATTACAGCAGACTACGATGCTGTATATATGTCCCCAATCCGCTCCACAGGACAAAAACACCTTTTATTACTCACAGACGGTCCCGTTCCTTGGGCGCCGCAGGTCTTGATCCAGCTCCTCCTCTCTTCTTGCCCCGTGTAGGTGACGCGTCCATCCACAGTCTCCCCCATCGCGCTCCCGTGCAGGTACTTCTCTCTGCCGAGGGCACTGTAGTGCGCATGCGCCAGGAAAGGCCAAAGTGTGCCGATAATCCGTGGGTGAAGCTGCCACATTACATTACTTTGCTCTGTCCTCAGCAGTGCAGGGAGAAGTGCGATGGACGACACCGTGCGGATGATACAGGACGCGTCACCTACACGGAGCAAGAAGAGAGGAGGCGCCGGATCGAGACCAGAGACCCCCAGCGGACCGGACCGTCTGTGAGGACAATGAAAGGTATATTCCTGCAGAACTGATCGGGGACATATACGCAGCAGGTAACGGAGGGCAGAGACGCTGCTGTGCTCCATAGGGGTAGGCTGGTGACCGGATCCGGCGGCCTTTGTTGCTGGAGGTCGGTTACTTTATTGAACCATATTTAAAATAAATAAAACAAAAATAAGGTAAGACGTTACCGATTTCTTCCCCTTCTTGTCTTTCTTTCCTTTCTTCACCACCTTATCTGAACATGAAAAGGAAAAAAAACATGTGAGAAGGATGTGGCGGCGTTATCTGGACGCCTTCTGCCGACAGGCAACTCATGTGATCTACAGAACAGCCCCCTCCCCCGAAGGTCCGTGCCTAAAGTCCATGATAGCCCCGCACCCCACCAGAACGTTCCACCATTACAGGGAACCGTTCCCCATAATAACACGCGCAGGAAGCATAGATTAAGGGATTTCCCAATTATCTCCGACACTCACTATGGAGGTGAACACTGCGGCTCCGGTCCCAGGAGGCGGCCCATGTGCCCAAAATGGAGAACCAGGAGGTGAGCAGCCCGAGGCAGACCCCCAATATCCCAATTACAGCGCCACACACTGCTTAGTGGCTGTGACAGGTACTACAGAAGAGCCCCATTTACCAGACACAGCAGCAATATAATGCACAACACTCAGAAAAACAGCACCCCCCCAATAGGCCTGGAAAACAGCTCCCCCCCCAATAGGCCTGGAAAACAGAACCCCCCCAATAGATCTGGAAAACAGAACCCCCCAATAGATCTGGAAAACAGCACCCCCCAAAAGGCTTGGAAAACAGCACCCCCCAATAGGGCTGGAAAACAGAACCCCCCAAAAGGCTTGGAAAACAGCACCCCCCCCAATAGGCCTGGAAAACAGAACCCCCCCCCCAAAAGGCCTGGAAAACAGAACCCCCCCAATAGGCTTGGAAAACAGAACCCCCCCAATAGGCCTGGAAAACAGCTCCCCCCCAATAGATCTGGAAAACAGAACCCCCCAATAGATCTGGAAAACAGCACCCCCCAAAAGGCTTGGAAAACAGCACCCCCCAATAGGCCTGGAAAACAGAACCCCCCAAAAGGCTTGGAAAACAGCACCCCCCCCAATAGGCCTGGAAAACAGAACCCCCCCCCCCCAATAGGCCTGGAAAACAGAACCCCCCCAATAGGCTTGGAAAACAGAACCCCCCCCAATAGGCTTGGAAAACAGAACCCCCCCCAATAGGCTTGGAAAACAGAACCCCCCCCAATAGGCTTGGAAAACAGAACCCCCCCCCAATAGGCTTGGAAAACAGAACCCCCCCCCAATAGGCTTGGAAAACAGAACCCCCCCCAATAGGCTTGGAAAACAGAACCCCCCTCCAATAGGCCTGGAAAACAGCACACCCACAGACTGGAAACCTGCGTGAAACCCGGCCACTGAGCCTGGAAAACAGCACCCCCCCCTCCACACACACACACTGAGCCTAGAAAACAGCGCCCCATCCACTGAGTTGACTGAGGATCCCCCACAGGTCTGATGAGGAACACCCATTCTAAATATTAGGAGTCAGTCCGGGTCCAGGAAGGATTGATCAGGTCTCTGCTGGTTTTCTGCTTCTGGATATAGACAGAAATGTGCCATTCAATTACAGCAAGCAGAGATCTAGAAAATATTAGAAAACTGGAGAGTTTCTTATTATACAATGATAGGGGCTGTCCAGAAGGATCGGGGAGGGGGGGAGGGGGGGAGGGGGGGGGGGGGGACAATATCTGCTGTGCACACTGTATGGAGCGACCTCTGCGTGGTGTACAGAGCCGCCAATGGGTGGCATCCACATATCACCGTAAGCCGGGGAACGGGAGTGTGTGTGGGGGTGCAGGGTTTCTCCACTTGTATATTAACCCCGAGTTTCCATTATCTTCCTCATCAGCCCAAACTTCTCCCTTTAGAAGGCGATTCCCATGTTATACAGTGACTGTTAGTCGCCCGCTCTCCCCACGGTGTGCTTTATGGACACAGCACCCGATTTAGAGTCTCTGCTTCCATCTAACCCCTTGTGGGGGCTCCAATCCCTTAATTTTCACAATCGGCGTTGGACGCCCATCAAACCTAATCTGTTGGCATATCTTTCAGCGAAAAAGAACCTGTCAGCAGGTGAAAAGTGGCCATTCTTACTTGTATTTTATCCCCGCTGCTCAGGAGTACCCCTTTTTTGTTATATCTGCCATTTGGCTCTTGAGATATGGAGTTTTTTTCCCCCCAAAATGCTACATTTTATAGTCTTTACTAAGAGGGTGTGGCTTACAGGATCCTCAGGGGCGTGGACCACAGGATCCTCAGGGGCGTGGACCACAGGATCTTTTGCAGAAATTACCCTGTGAGACACACCTCTTTGGCAAAGACAAGAGTTAATCTCTGGAACTGTTCGGCGCATTTTAAGAATAAAAAAATAATTAATAATGAAGGGAGCAGCGGGAATAAAATCAGAGCAGAACGGCGCCCCTTCTCCGCGCTGACCGGTCTCCTCTCAGCGCCGGGCCCCTCGGACTGTCCGGTCTCCGGTGTTGTCAGGTCATGTGACTTTTCCACCAGCAGATGTGTTTTTTTTTTAGTCGCTGCGCCCGTCCTCGGTCCTCATCACTTACATTGGCGCAGATTGGACGCAGCGATGTACTATATGGCGCCATTTCCATTTATTTGTGCACAATCTGATCACTCCATGCCTTCCTATGGGAGCCCTCCCTCACACGGGCGCTCTTCCCCCTCAGACTCACCCGTCTCCTTCCCCTTCTCCTCGTCCTCCACATCCTGCTTTCTAGGCATCTTTATGACGTCACGAATACGCTCCTGCTACAGATGATGTCACTGCCGTCCCGTGATGTCAGGAAGAAACCCGCTTACTCACGTGGCGCAGCCCAATCTACCGGCCCGTACAGAAGCCCGGCCCCCTCCGAATCCACTAAACCAACCAGAGCGCACGTTACATAAGCCATTCCTTACTCTAATGATAGAAAACACGCCATTGGCTAAGATTTGGATGACGCGAGGGTTGTCAGTTTATGATTGGCTGATGGTTTATTAAAACGAGGCGTGATTAGCACGTTACCGCGCCCCATGTGACTACCAGACATGCGAGGCTTGAAACGCATTGCGTTCCTGCCTTAGCATTGGCTGAGCAAGATCATTTGACCGGAAATTGTAAATCACTTTGTTCTCATTGGTCAATTCTAACATTACATCGAGGTGTGACACGCATACTGCGTGATCATTGGATGGAGAGTAGCGGATTTGAGGCATGGAACGCACAACGGGCATTTCCTGTTACCAGGGGCAGAGAGAAGCACATTGTTCTGCTTAGTTCTTGTCTGGGGATGCAGGGCTGTTACCTGCGCCCGGAGAAGGAGCCTCAGAGGACACTGGCTCCATAGGGGGGAGGCAAAAGCCTTCTGTTACTGGACCTTTAACTTAGCTGTGAAGTGGGAGGTGTAACCCTGGAGACCAGCAGTGGGGGCAGAGGCAGAGCCCCAGAAAGGGTCAGAAAGTACAGAATTCCTTCAGGCCTAGACCCCCAGGTGTTTTGGCAGTGGGATTATGTCCTAGCGGGCAGTCTCCAGATTATTTTCAGTTCACACCAGGGCTCAGCGGCCAGAACCTCATTATCCAGTAAAAAGACCCCAAATCCTGGGTCTATGACACTGAAGAATGCCTCGTAAGAAGCCGTTCAGCAACAAGCAAAAAAAAAAGCAGCTGCAAGACCGGCGAGAGCGGAAGCGCGGTATGTATCGCGGTCACAGCTTTACACTTGTACACTGATAACATTGGCCACCATTTTCAGCAGCTCTGCTTGCTGTCAGTGATTGCAGGCATCAATATTTACTTCCAGATGCTAAAAACCCAGTCACTGATATTTTCTACAGTTGTACCCGGTCCTGACAATGTTACGTAATCTCCATAAGTGACAGAGATGCCTCCGGTCTGGGTCTATGCAGAGTATCCGTGTCATCGTGCACACTGCTTTAATGTTTTTGTTTTTTTCCAGGTCCACTTGATGCCGGCAGGTCCGAGTCAAACAGCCGAAGCCACAGCAGAGAACGTGGCGAGGAGAACACGGACACGTCCGACAGCGAGAGCGTCCGCCCCCAAGTGAGGAGAGTCAACCAGCAGCCGCAGATCTTCAGGCCAGGAGACAAAGGATATGATCCCAACAGGTCCGCCTCAAAAATGTGTAAAAAAGAAAATGTTTCAGGGGGCTGTAATATTAATGACCTTTAGTGATGAGCGGGCACTACCATGCTCGGGTGCTTGGTACTCGTAACTAGTGATGAGCGAGCACTACCATGCTCGGGTGCTCGGTACTCGTAACTAGTGATGAGTGGGCACTACTATGCTCAGGTGCTCAGTACTGGTAACTAGTGATGAGTGGGCACTACTATGCTCAGGTGCTCAGTACTGGTAACTAGTGATGAGCGGGCACTACCATGCTCGGGTGCTCAGTACTCGTAACTAGTGATGAGCGAGCACTACCATGCTCAGGTGCTCAGTACTGGTAACTAGTGATGAGCGGGCACTACCATGCTCGGGGGCTTAGTACTCGTAACTAGTGATGAGCGGGCACTACCATGCTCAGGTGCTCAGTACTGGTAACTAGTGATGAGCGGGCACTACCATGCTCGGGGGCTCAGTACTGGTAACTAGTGATGAGTGAGCACTACCATGCTCGGGAGCTCAGTACTCGTAACTAGTGATGAGCGGGCACTACCATGCTCAGGTGCTCAGTACTGGTAACTAGTGATGAGCGGGCACTACCATGCTCGGGTGCTCAGTACTGGTAACTAGTGATGAGCGGGCACTACCATGCTCGGGTGCTCAGTACTGGTAACTAGTGATGAGCGGGCACTACCATGCTCAGGTGCTCAGTACTTGTAACTAGTGATGAGCGGGCACTACCATGCTCAGGTGCTCAGTACTGGTAACTAGTGATGAGCGGGCACTACCATGCTCGGGTGTTCAGTACTGGTAACTAGTGATGAGCGGGCACTACCATGCTCAGGTACTCAGTACTGGTAACTAGTGATGAGCGAGCACTACCATGCTCGGGTGCTCTGTACTCGTAACTAGTGATGAGCGAGCACTACCATGCTCGGGTGCTCTGTACTCGTAACTAGTGATGAGCGGGCACTACCATGCTCGGGTGCTCTGTACTCGTAACTAGTGATGAGCGGGAACTACCATGCTCGGGGGCTCAGTACTCGTAACTAGTGATGAGTGAGCACTACCATGCTCGGGGGCTCAGTACTCGTAACTAGTGATGAGCGGGCACTACCATACTCGGGGGCTCAGTACTCGTAACTAGTGATGAGCGGGCACTACCATGCTCGGGGGCTCAGTACTGGTAACTAGTGATGAGTGAGCACTACCATGCTCGGGGGCTCAGTACTCGTAACTAGTGATGAGTGAGCACTACCATGCTCGGGGGCTCAGTACTGGTAACTAGTGATGAGCGGGCACTACCATACTCGGGGGCTCAGTACTCGTAACTAGTGATGAGCGGGCACTACCATGCTCGGGGGCTCAGTACTCGTAACTAGTGATGAGCGGGCACTACCATACTTATAACGAGCAGTTGGACGCTCGGACGGGCACAACTAGTGTACCTGAGTGTAATGTAAGTCAATAAGGAACTCTAGCATTTTTCTGGAAAATTTTCCAGAAAAATGCTTGAATTCCCCATTGACTTTCATTTTACTCTGGTACTTGAGGAGAGCCCATTACAAGTACCGAGCAGCTGAGCATGGTAGTGCCCACTCCTCACTAATGAGGCTTCATGAGCCACCAATATGACATCAGTGAGGCTCCAAGTCCTAGGCCCCAGACACCGGGTGACATTAGAAGGGGTTTTCTGGTTTCAGAAAACAATCTTCACTTTGTTTTATAAAATCAAACCGAGCTTTACTCCCCATCCTCGGTCCAGCAATGAGTCTCTGCCGCTGCTTCCTGTGTATGCGGCACTGATGTCATGTCGACAACACTGCTAGCAATCACTGTGTTCAGCTTTTCTGCCTGAGTAGGAGCCACTCTGAGCTCACTGACTGCACTGGTGTTGGTGTGATATCAGCGCGGCAGACAATGACAGACATTAGGAATAGCAGCAGGGAATCAGTGCTGGACCCAAGGAGGGTGAGTAAAGCACAGTTTGTTTTTAAGACCTAAACAGTTGGGGATGGGTTACCCCTTCAAGCTGCCGCCTCTACGTAATGTCCCTATTGCGCTGCATTTACAGGTACAGGTTGCAGTTTGATCGAGAAAGCAAAGAAGAAATTGAGAGAAGGAAGAAACTCGCTGTGGAGAAAGTACTGGAGCCGGTGACGGAGACAGAACTGGAGGTGGATATAGAGAAGATCTACAGACCGGGCTCAGGTAACGCTCCCTCCCTGCGCCCGACCGGGACGGCTTCATTAGCTCTTCACATAATCAAGACTTTGGCTGCATCTTATATATTGTATTGCGGAATTGCAAGTCTAGCATTTGTCTCCTACGATTGCAATCATTTCCTTTATGAGGTGAAGCGATTGCAAAGGAAGTGTTAGCTCCTTGTGGGTTTTGGACCTGGTGATCATGTGATGCGCACAGCAGGACCGAGATATTAGCGTCTCATTAGACCCAGATCTGATGTCACCACCGGAGGATATTGTGATATCCCAACAACCAAAGAAAACAATGTTAGAGCAGAAAATCACTAAAGTGTCCGGTTGTTAAGGGGTTAAAAAAACCTGTCAGGACGGGGATGAAAGGGCTGCACATGGCGCTTTGTATTAGTGTGCGCCTTGTGTCAGCAGATACGGGCACGGACACAATGTCGGCGGTGTGTGAGCGCAGGGTGCTGAGCGAGGACATTCCAGGCTGCGGCCATCGCTCAGCGGTCACACACCGTGCAGGGGGCCACGTCTTCTCTAAATGTAAAATTATGGGACTATTGCAGTTCTCACATCGGCCACTAGGGCAGGCGGCCACTTTGGGTTTTCTGCAGTTCTCTTGTCGACTTTTCCGAGACTTGAAAAACTTGAGGAATAGATGTGTTAGGTTACTGCAGAGTGCTGGGAAAGAGGGGTCTGGTTTCCTAGAGGCTACCGTCCACCAGTCTCGGAGGGGCCTGGTTTCCTAGAAGTTACCGTCCACCCGTCTCGGAGGGGGCTGGTTTCCTAGAGGCTACCGTCCACCAGTCTCGGAGGGGGCTGGTTTCTTAGGCAAAAAGCACAGGGTGACACGCTCTATGCTGTAAAGCCTGCAGTCGTTGCACTGACACTGGATGATTGCGACTGCGGTTTTGTCGAAACAATTGTTTAAAGAGCCCAACAACAATTTACCTAATGCAAAAAAAAACAAGACCATCAGGCCCTCGACACAACTAATGCAGATGGTCGCCGTACAGGTTCCGTATTGTCGGCAGCACATCATTTGGGTCGCTGAGCTGGCGACATCGTGTATTAATTTCGCCCACATAATCAGCGGACGAGCACGGGTCGTTATGGGACACGGGAATAACAAATATTGTGTTGTTTCTTCTCAGTTCTGGATTTCCCGAAAAGACCGGCCTGGAGCTACGAGATGAGCAAGGAGGCCGTCCTGTCCCAGGAGGAGCGCGCCTTCAGGGAGTATCTGCAGAAGATCTATGAGAAGCACACGCCCCAGGAGCTCAGCTACTTCGACCACAACCTGGAGGTGAGAAAGCGACCGGAGGATTACTGTGACTGGGGCATTGGATGACGACCCTCGCCCGTCCACCCACAGGATAGGGGATCGATCCTCAATAGCCCCCATATAAAAAATGCAAAAAATAACTCAAATTTGTTGCAAATAACAATATTTGGAAAGTTTTTATTAACTTTTGTTCTGGTCATTTTCTTCCTTTCTAGACTTGGCGCCAGCTCTGGAGAGTCCTGGAGATGTCAGACGTCGTCCTGCTGATAACAGATATCCGTCACCCGGTCAGTGTCCCGGACCCCGGGCGTCTGAGCACAAAAATTACTTAGATTTTTCTAACTGAAGGTTTAATGGTCATAACGAAAGTCTGTCTTAAAGGGGCGGTGCATGACTTATTTTTGGTTCAGTACCGCGCTCCACCCCCTTAGCACGAAACGTAACACATTATCTGCGCAGGGCTCCTTTAAGCCGTACCGTACTGATGACTGTCCCGCGTGGTATCTCTGGCAGGTGTTGCATTTCTCCCCCGCCCTATATGACTATGTGACTCAGGAGCTGGGCCGATCGTTGATCCTCGTGCTCAACAAGATTGACCTGGCCCCGCCGGCGCTGGTTGTAGCGTGGAAGCATTATTTTCAGGAAAAGTTCCCACAAGTCCATGTGGTCTGCTTCACCTCCTACCCAAGACACCCTGACGAGGAGCAGGACCCATCCGTAGGTAAGACCAAGACGTTAATACCTCGCCCCCTCCGTATACTGGGCCCATCGTTATCAGTGTCTCTACCACCTATCCACAGAATCTGCTGGGATAGTAGAGTGCGGCGCTCGGCTCTCACAGGGTCCTGTTTTTTGGAATAATGGGGGTCCCAATAGTCGAACCCCGACAGATCAGCATCTGATCACTTATCCTGGGAATAGCTTAACACTTTCAGTGGTGGGAACTCAATTTTTTTACATTCTGGAAAACTTAAAGCCTCCCTGGTGTCCGTGTCTCTGCTTCACTCCTATTAGTGTTTAAGAAGCGCAGGAAGAAGCGTCGTGCCTGGAACGCAGCCCTGGGCCCGAATCTGCTCCTGCGGGCCTGTGAGATCATCACTGCTGGAAACGGTAATGACGTCCCTGTATCACGTGCACCCTCTGTCTCTGCCGCATGGACCATAAACATATCCATTACTACACCCTGTCGCAGTTGGGAGTGACCCGCGATTTTGGGGGTCGTCCCTCACACCCGACTGCTCCAGTCTGTTCACATGTATCCATTTTCCTCTTAGTGGACCTGACGTCCTGGAGAGAGAAGATTGAGAGGGACTCGGCCGCGCTGCTCAGCGCTGCGGGGAGGGAAGAGGAGGAAGACGAGAAGGAGGCCGATGAGACGGATGTGGTGGTCGCCCAGCAGGTCACCGATGCAGAACTAGGGGCACCCAGCAGAGAGCGTTATAAAGACGGGGTGCTGAGCATTGGATGTGTGGGTGAGAACTGCTCCTTCATGTGCTGCTGATAAGCAATATTCTAGTATTATATGGTTGGGTCCATTGTGAGTGGTTGGATGGTATCATATATTCTCCATAAACTGCCAGCAGATTCCCAGGGCCTGAAAATCACACAAAAAAACACATCCTGTAGTGTAGCGGAACAAGAACCCGCCCTCCCGCATTCTGTAGCGGGACAAGGACCCGCCCTCCCGCATTCTGTGGCGGGACAAGGACCCGCCGTCCCGCATTCTGTGGCGGGACAAGGACCCGCCGTCCCGCATTCTGTGGCGGGACAAGGACCCGCCGTCCCGCATTCTGTGGCGGGACAAGGACCCGCCCTCCCGCATTCTGTGGCGGGACAAGGACCCGCATTCTGTGGCGGGACAAGGACCCGCCCTCCCGCATTCTGTGGCGGGACAAGGACCCGCCCTCCCGCATTCTGTGGCGGGACAAGGACCCGCCCTCCCGCATTCTGTGGCGGGACAAGGACCCGCCCTCCCGCATTCTGTGGCGGGACAAGGACCCGCCCTCCCGCATTCTGTGGCGGCACAAGGACCCGCCCTCCCGCATTCTGTGGCGGGACAAGGACCCGCCCTCCCGCATTCTGTGGCGGGACAAGGACCCGCCCTCCCGCATTCTGTGGCGGGACAAGGACCCGCCCTCCCGCATTCTGTGGCGGGACAAGGACCCGCCCTCCCGCATTCTGTGGCGGGACAAGGACCCGCCCTCCCGCATTCTGTAGCGGGACAAGGACCCGCCCTCCCGCATTCTGTAGCGGGACAAGGACCCGCCCTCCCGCATTCTGTAGCGGGACAAGGACCCGCCCTCCCGCATTCTGTAGCGGGACAAGGACCCGCCCTCCCGCATTCTGTAGCGGGACAAGGACCCGCCCTCCCGCATTCTGTAGCGGGACAAGGACCCGCCCTCCCGCATTCTGTAGCGGGACAAGGACCCGCCCTCCCGCATTCTGTAGCGGGACAAGGACCCGCCCTCCCGCATTCTGTAGCGGGACAAGGACCCGCCCTCCCGCATTCTGTAGCGGGACAAGGACCCGCCCTCCCGCATTCTGTAGCGGGACAAGGACCCGCCCTCCCGCATTCTGTAGCGGGACAAGGACCCGCCCTCCAAAATTTTGTAGCGGGACAAGGACCCGCCCTCCCACAGCCTGTAGCGGGACAAGGACCCGCCCTCCCACAGCCTGTAGCGGGACAAGGACCCGCCCTCCCACAGCCTGTAGCGGGACAAGGACCCGCCCTCCCACAGCCTGTAGCGGGACAAGGACCCGCCCTCCCACAGCCTGTAGCGGGACAAGGACCCGCCCTCCCACAGCCTGTAGCGGGACAAGGACCCGCCCTCCCACAGCCTGTAGCGGGACAAGGACCCGCCCTCCCACAGCCTGTAGCGGGACAAGGACCCGCCCTCCCACAGCCTGTAGCGGTACAAGGACCCGCCCTCCCACAGCCTGTAGCGGGACAAGGACCCGCCCTCCCACAGCCTGTAGCGGGACAAGGACCCGCCCTCCCACAGCCTGTAGCGGGACAAGGACCCGCCCTCCCACAGCCTGTAGCGGGACAAGGACCCGCCCTCCCACAGCCTGTAGCGGGACAAGGGCCCGCCCTCCCACAGCCTGTAGCGGGACAAGGGCCCGCCCCAACATATTCTGTAGCGGGACAAGGGCCCGCCCCAACACATTCTGTAGCGGGACAAGGGCCCGCCCCAACACATTCTGTAGCGGGACAAGGACCCGCTCTCCCACATTCTGTAGCGGGACAAGGACCCGCCGCCCGTTCCTGGCTTCCAGGCAATTGTTTGTCATGGTCAACCCCAATGAAGTGTAATCCTGGTAGGACGCTGTAAATGTGACGACGGCAGCTGATTGCAGATTTCACCTTCTTCTTTTGCAGGATTCCCAAATGTGGGGAAGTCTTCACTGATCAATGGACTGGTTGGAAAGAAGATCGTCAGCGTCTCCCGGACCCCGGGTCACACTAAATACTTCCAGACGTATTTCCTGACGCCCACCGTGCGTCTCTGTGACTGCCCCGGCCTCATCTTCCCGTCACTTATAGATAAGCAGCAGCAGGTGAATGCGGATATGCCGGGGTCATATTAACGCTTTCTTGCACAAGTAGGGGACAAGTAAGGCCTAGCCATCAGGTGTTACCATAATCTGACAGATTTACCATTATTTTCGCCGGAAATTGTCATAAGTGACAGTGCAGATTATGCCCGCTCATAGGAGGAGACAACTGATCCTTTACAGCGTTATGTGCCTTGTAATAGATCTCTCTCTTTCCAGCTGCTGGCAGGGATCTACCCGATCGCTCAGATTCAGGAACCGTACACCTCTGTGGGATATCTCTCCTGCCGAATACCAGTTCCCAGGCTCCTAAAGCTGAAGCATCCAGACGGTGACGATCAGGGCTGGACGGCCTGGGGCATCTGTGAAGGTGAGGGACTATATACTGTATATACCCTGCGTGTTCCTCAGCAGCTGCGCCCATACACAGCAGTGACTGCTTCATTTTCCTCTCCTTCTGTATGCAGCCTGGGCAGATAAGCGCGGCTACAAGACAGCGAAAGCCTCCCGCAGTGACACGTACCGGGGCGCCAACAGCCTGCTGCGTCTCGCTGTCGATGGACGGCTGTGCCTGTGTATGAGGCCCCCTGGATACTGTCATCAGAAAGGTAAGCGTCCATAGTACCACCCCTGGATGTTACTATGTAACTCAGGATCAGTAATGTAATGTATGTACACAGTGACTGCACCAGCAGAATAGTGAGTGCAGCTCTGGAGGCTAATACAGGAGGTAACTCAGGATCAGTAATGTATGTACACAGTGACTGCACCAGCAGAATAGTGAGTGCAGCTCTGGAGTATAATACAAGAGATGACTCAAGATTAGTACAGGATAAGTAATGTAATGTATGTACACAGTGACTGCACCAGCAGAATAGTGAGTGCAGCTCTGGAGTATAATACAGGATGTAACTCAGGATCAGGAATGTAATGTATGTACACAGTGACTGCACCAGCAGAATAGTGAGTGCAGCTCTGGAGTATAATACAGGATGTAACTCAGGATCAGGAATGTAATGTATGTACACAGTGACTGCACCAGCAGAATAGTGAGTGCAGCTCTGGAGTATAATGCAGGATGTCACTCAGGATCAGTACAGGATTGTTAAAATAATGTATGTACACAGTGACTGGACCAGCTGAATAGTGAGTGCAGCTTTGGAGGATAATACAGGATGTAATAGTGAGTGCAGCTCTGGAGGATAATACAGGATGTAATGCAGGATCAGTAATGTAATGTATGTACACAGTGACTGGACCAGCTGAATAGTGAGTGCAGCTCTGGAATACAATGATCAGTAGAAGATAAGTAATTTTATTGTCCGTACACAGATACCTAATTTTTTATGACTACCTTTCATTCTTTGGGACCGTACTTATTACACATTTTTGCACTTTTCCTCCTTTAGAGACTTTCGAGAAGCATCCAGAAACGCTGGAAATGATTTCCCAAGTTCAATCACGAGGACAATCCGACAGTCGCTCCTTATCAGCCGGAGAAGAAGAGGAGGAGGAGATCTCCAGTTCAGGAGAAGAGGAGGAGGAACGTGACCGGGATGCAGATGAGGAGGAAGATGAAGATGAGGATCCAGCGGAGACCAAGAAAGGGGCCAAAAGTAAAGTTGCCGACGTGAACCCTTACGCCCTCCTCGGTGAAGACGAGTGTTGAGGAGTTTGGGCTTGTCCTCTAGTAAAGGTAGACAAACCTTCCCATGACTCACTTACTGCACAGTAACCAGGCCGAGCCGCCCAAGCACAAGAATCTGCCCCATCCCGGCTCCTGCATTCTCCATAGCAGTGTACTGCGACTCTTCAGCTGTTGCTCTACTACAACTCTTAACAGGCTGATGAGGCTGTAACTACGGCTGTAAAGTTGTCCTTACTTTACGGATGAATGAAGGTTTATTAGTTGTTTTCTCATTTGCAGGAGACAAATATTGCACAAATGAGAATCTGTTACACAAGTTTAGGCCTCCTGGTTAAAGCCCCTGCGTATATATTAGAAAAACATTCTGGTTTTGGGGATTTGGCCAATCAACTTATGTATATCGGGGTCTCCTGACTTTAACATGTAGGGGAAAGAGGTATCAGTCACTTTTAGCATCATCTCCACATTGAAAACGCATGCACGCTCACCCGAGGTGAGCGTGCCTGTACACGTGCGCATAAGGAGTCAGAAGACATGGTTAGCTAAGGTATTTGGGCACCAATAAGTCAACTCCAGAAAGCGGTATGTTCAGTATTAGAAAAACATGACTTTCTTGCAGAAACAGCGCCACCCTTGACCATGGGTTGTTCATGGTATTGCATCTCAGCTCCATTCACTTCAATGGGGCCACATGATCGTGGGAGAGATGTGTCCTAAAGAAAGCAGCCATGTTTTTCTAATCGTAGACAACTTAATAGGACGCATAGTCTCTATGTGGGGGGGTTACTGAGCTCTGGTGACCGGCGCTGTATTGGGTGTGTACACAGAGACCATGAATCCTCTTCATAAGATGTCGTCAGGCTGCGATCCCTCGCTATGGCGGCCATTGGCCACTTGGCATGTGGGCTTGATTTCACCCTAATCTTGCAAACCCAGGCTAATAGCGCTGACTTTTTGGTGCATTGGTGAGTTCTGTTGTGCCGAGAGGACTCACCGATTAATTAGCACCACTCCTGAATCCAAAAATGCTAAAGGGCCAGGAACTTGTATACCATGGTCTGACATGAACACGAGAACACCTGATTCTTTTTGTGAGGTAAAACATTTCACTGCCTGGTTTACAGCACGCACGAGATATCTGTATAGTCTAAAAAACGAGACAGTGAAATGTTTTACCTCACAAAAAGAGGACTTTCCGATTGGGTGATTTTTTTTTTTCTGTTTTGAGGATTCACATTGGGTAAGATTTCGTTTGCGATGTAAGGTAAAGCAAGCAATGCACTGACATACGGAGGCACGAGGTTTCCCGTGACTCGAGCCTCGTCGCCATGCCCATTCCGCTCACACTGTGCACATTCCATCCTCATCATTACTGGACCTCCATATAAAGACTGGACCTTTAGGGGGGGGTTTATCCACCTCGGCCGAGCTGCTTCTATATTACATTATTATTGTGCGTGCTTTTTCCATGCATTTCATATGGAAGGGAGAGCTTGAAGAGGGGGGAGGGGACCAAGGTGCTAAGCATAACCGAATCTGTATTATACTAAACTGTTCCAATGGAAAACTGACATCGGAAGCTCCGGTTGCGCCAAGTTGCGCAGCTTCGTTGCCTTGAGCTCCATGGACTACTAAGGTTGGGTTGTACAAAGATATATATCCATCACGTCAACACAAATGTGGGGGTTTTGTCGCTTTACAGCATCTAGGATGAAAAATATATAAAGCAACTCCTACACCTCCAGTGGACACAGTCAGATAGAATTTTTTTTTTTGCAAAGTTGCTTAATTTTTCATTTTAGAAGCGACGAGACCTTCCCTTCAAGGGGCTTTTCCCCACAAAATTAATTTTAATCAATAGATCTTGGAATAATAATAATTTCCACAATTGGATGTGTTTAAAAATAATGTCCCTGTGCGGAGATAATCTTATATATGTGTCCCTGCTGTGTACTGTGTAATGGCCGTGTCTGACCATACAGGGACATGGTCTGGTCATATGTCCTGGGCCAGGGATGAAGAAAATAACATATACAGACATTACAGGACAGGAAGGCAAATGGTTATTTTTTTGAGGTAAAACATTTTTTAAAAATCAGGCATGGAAATGTTTTACCTCACAAAAAGAATCAGCTGTTATCTCATGCATGCTGTGCTATGCTATCTGTATACTCTAAAAACTAGACAGTGAAATATTTTACCTCACAAAAAGAATCAGCTGTTATCTCGTGTGCAGTGCTATGCTAACAGCTGATTCTTTTTGTGAGGTAAAACATTTCACTGTCTGGTTTTTAGAGTATACAGATAGCATAGCACAGCACGCATGAGATATCTGTATACTCTAAAAACCAGACAGTGAAATGTTTTACCTCACAAAAAGAATCAGGTGGTCTCGTGCGTGCTGTGCTAACAGCTGATTCTGTTTGTGAGGTGAAACATTTCACTGTCTGGTTTTTAGAGTAACAGCACAGCACACACGAGATAACAGCTGATTCTTTTTGTGAGGTAAAACATTTCACTGTCTGGTTTTTAGAGTATACGGATATCTCATGCGTGCTGTGCTGTGCTGTGCTATGCTATCTGTATACGCTAAAAACCAGACAGTGAAATGTTTTACCTCACAAAAAGAATCAGCTGTTAGCACAGCAGGCACGAGAACATCTGATTCTTTTTGTGAGGTAAAACATTTCACGGTCTAGTTTTTTAAAGTATACAGATAGCACGCACGAGATATCTGTATACTCTAAAAACGAGACTGTGAAATGTTTTACCTCACAGAATCAGCTATGATCCTGTGTTATGTCTGTATACTCTCTTTTACTTCCTCTCTGCCCAGATGTGGTATTGCCCTGTATGGTCAGACACGGCCATTACACAGTACACAGCAGGGACACATATATAAGATTATCTCAGCACAGGAACATTTTTGATAAACTCATCCAATTGTGGAAATTATTATTTTTCCAAGATCTATTGATTGAAATTAACGTGGGGGAAACCCTTTTAAGTATAGAGCGGGTGTTGATGACATGTCTGGTAATGGAGAGGTGAGGCGGCGGCGATCCCTGCGACTCCTGACACAATGACGCCCCTACCTCATGTCCGGTACGCCCTCTTGGCCTCAGTTACAAGGCATATTTACTCGATTTCTCCTAGTTTTCATGGCTTTAAATCTCTATTTTGCTGTATACGAATAAATCCAATTCTATTTACTGAACCCTGAGGTCGTTTATTTTCCTCTTATGACTTGGATTATTACTCCTATCATCCACTGTGGGACGGCGGCAGCTGGAGGCAAAGACGGGGGCAGCTCGTTCCCTGCGGCAGATATCCAGCAAATATCTGACATTCCGTAGTAACCGTGGAAACTCCCATTGTCCTCCCGAGTCCAGCTGTTGCTAGGGAGCGTCAGCGATTCACAAGGGGACGCAGCTGCCCCACTTTTGTCTTTGGACCGAAGGACAAGTCTCATCTGATGTCCGGCATTTTAATTAAGAAGTTATTCTCCCTGAGAAGTCACTTGGTCCAACAATGACGGGCGGGTGCAAAATCAGCCCCGAAGAATGGCACCACCAAAAATTCTGCAACTATTTCATATACTGTGATTGTTTTTTTTCTTTAAATTCTTAACTCAACTCTGCTACCTGTCAGTGAATAGGGTATATTTCTAACATACAGTGTGTCTACCCATATACTGTCCACCGCCATTAACTTGACAACAGCAACAGCTATAGGCATAGAAGTGGTGTCTAGGTATAGTAAAGTAGCCATGCGCTACGCAATGAAACCACCTATACCGCCACCTGGTGGAAAACAACGGAATTAGCATTTTTATCTCGAAAACGGAACAAGATAGAGAAAAAAAGTGAATTACAAAGTTGTAGGGCATCATCAATTCAATACGAATCGACACCTTGCATACAGAAATGCTATGATATCAAACCCATGACCCCCCCACAAAAAAACATTGAATGCTGGTCACGCATATGGCGCTCATTTAACTTTGAAGAAAAACAAAAAGCCAGCACTAAATGTGCACTTCAGCACTAAAAATTCCAAACTGTACTTATTATAACAATTTTTGAGATTTTTGGCAAAAAATTGCAATTTCTTGAGCTGCCTCACCACGTCACGGCAAATCTCATTTGAGGCAGTCCTACACTAAAATATTCTTATAAATGTGCCATACGGCCTCACATATGAATAGTAGAACTGCTCTTAGCAGCACTCACCTGGTCTATTTCAATCCCGTACCCATGACTGAGTCATGGCTGTGGGCGGGACAGGTCCAAGCAAATGCTGCATGAAGTAAATAGCCTGTGGACAAAGCCTGATGACTCAATGTGAACAGTCACCAACCGCCAAAATCTAGACAGATGGAATACATCCCAAATTGGGGTGCATAGCAAGGTGGGGGTCAGCCACCGACCAATTCAATGAAGAAAAACAAAAAGCCAGCACTAAATGTGCACTTCAGCACTAAACATTCATGAGTGCTGCTAAGAGCAGTTCTACTATTCATATGTGAGGCCGTATGGCACATTTTATCAAAATATTTTAGTGTAGGACTGCCTCAAATGAGATTTGCCGTGACGTGGCGAGGCAGCTCAAGAAATTGCAATTTTTTGCCAAAAATCTCAAAATTTTTATAATGAGGACAGTTTGGAATGTTTAGTGCTGAAGTGCACATTTACTGCTGGCTTTTTGTTTTTGCTCATTTAACTTTGATGCTCAGTGTCCCCCGTCAGCTGCAATGCACATCTGGACAGCATACTGTATCTTGCTGCACAATGTGCAATATGGTAGGTGACACGTTTGCACAAGCATCTGTGATACGTCGTCGTAGGTCCTGCAATGTTGGTGGAGGGGTCGCATACACCTGCTGTGTGATGTGACCTCACAGAAAGAAGTCCAATGCGGTCAGGTCAGGTGAGCGTGGAGGGCACTCCACACAGCCACCATACCCAATGACTTGTAGGAAGGTCTCCATGAGGTATCGCTTCACGTCCGCAGCCTTGTGAGTTTTACACCTTCTAATCACAGCATTTCTGTATGCAAGGTGTGGATTCGTATATTGAATTGATGATGCCCTACAACTTTGTAATTCACTTTTTTTCTCTATCTCGTTCCGTTTTTGAGATAAAAATGCTAACTTCGTTGTTTTCCACCAGGTGGCGCTATAGGTGGTTTCATTGCGTAGCGCATGGCTACTTTACTATATCTAGACACCACTTCTATGCCTATAGCTGCCGCCGTTCTCAAGTTAATGGCAGTGGACAGGATATGGGTAGACACACTGTATACTTCTCAAAGCAAAAGGGGTCTTAGATCAATTGTACCCAGTCTTAGCACAAAGCTCTCCTCTGTCATCAGTTTGGTACAATGTATCCGTGCAGATAAAATGTGTTGACCACATATGAATGGTCAAGACCGGATGCAGTCTAAGGTCATGTGCCCACGGGAGATTGTACCTGTGGACTTTTCTGCAGGTATTTCCGCAGGTTCATGCAACTCCCCGGAATCCGCAGCTATCCATTGTTGCGGTAAACCTGCAGAAACAGTGCAGATTTTGTGCGTAATTCCTGCCCTGTATCTCCATAGTGGAAAGGCAGGAATTCCGCAAATAATTCCGCATGAATAATTGACATGCAGTTACGTGCAGCCGTGGGAAATCCGCAAATACCGCAACATTGATACAGCACTCCCCAAATCCCATAGGATAACATGGGAAGTGTCTGTACTTGCGCACACCCACGGATTTATCTGGAAAATCTAGAAAATCTGCGGGTTTTCCGCCACAAAATCCGCAGTTACTTTCTCCCGTGGGCACATAGCCTTAGGCTACGTTCATATGGTACTTTTTTTTTTTTCTTTACTATAGGCAAAACCTGCTCTCTTGGCAGTAAAGAACCTGCTTCCAAATATCAGATTTTGTTGCTTTTTTTTGCTTATTAATTTTGTAATTTGAGTACAGTAAATGTTAGTTTTATTCACCAAAAACACAGGATTGTGCGTTTTTTGCAGCTTTTTTTTGCACTTCCTCATTGATTTCTATGATGAAAAAAATATGTTCAAAGAGTTTACATGCAGTTTTCAAAAACGCATGAAAAAAACCCCCAATCGTGTCCATTCCATTTCTGAATTTTCATGGCTTTTGCTGGAAGAAAGCAGCTTTTAATGTGCAGAAATAATGGCAAAAAAACACTGTGTGAACAGAGCCTTATAGTTTTTCTGAGGTGAGGAGTATTAGGTTTGTGCAGGTTTTTAGCTTTTTGGTGGAAACATTTTGACTTTCTCACTAGTATCAAGATTACGCTTGCTGTCAGTGAATGAGGACACTACTGAAAGGTAGCAGGATGTTTATGCTATGAATAAAGGGATTATTGGAAGAAGACACCCCCTTACCTTAAGCTATAGGGATGTCTGAGACCCCGTTCTGTTAGGCCCCCATGCACATTAGACTAACGTCCGATGAATCCAGCGATATTGATTGATTGGTTGGATGAATGTCTAATGTGTATGGGGGATCCTGACATTATTGTCGGAGGAGATAGAGATCCGACAGATCCGATTTTTCGGCCTCAGGATCCTTTTGTTCTCTAAGGCCGGTTTCACACATCCGGCTTTTTGCCGGAATCGGCGCACACCAGTACAGTGTATACAGTACAATGGCAGCGCCGCAGCGTCCGGGTCACATGACAGCATGTGAACAGGAATATCCCTATAAAGTCAATGAAACTGAATTCAAGGAATTAAAAAAACTACCGCAAAAAAAAATAAATAAAACACGGGGACCAAAGTGTCTAAAAGAATCTAGAAAAAAAAAAAGGTCAATCTTTATTTTCTGCAAATTAGTGATATTCAGCCAATCTATATATTAACATCATATAAAAAAGTAACACAATCTCATGTAAAGCTTTAAATTAGCAGAACTATATATACACATCAGGCCGTAGCGTTACAACCGGCATACGAACGTCCGAGCCTCCTCACGACTGACCATCCAAGAGTCCATAGAGCTAACCGCTATGGAAGATCAAGACGTCGTGAGGACCCCAGACTCCTACAAACATCCATTGGGCCTTGGAGTCATTCAGACCAAAACAAGGGGCATTTGTTGCTCCTACGAAATTCCGCAAAAATGTCCCGATGGCTCCCGCGGTCCGTGCAAATATCAACTCGCAATTTGTTTTGAGGGTTCATTAATACACCCCACGTAATATATATTCATATTTTTTTTTTCTGATTAGTCTTCTGTAGAAAATAGTTTCGGGGTTACGAGAGTCTTTGAGATTTTCATCTCGAGATCCTAAACAATGTGTCTATTATATGGCTCCAGAAGCTGGAATCGCTCCATTCACTGGAAGAAAGGAGAATTGTCTCGAGACGTCCAGACTAAACAGATGGTGGCGAGACAGTCGGGGGGAGATGTCACTGAATGGAGAAGCCCTTGAAATGGGAAGTCGACCATGAGATGCAGTCTGTAGCATTGGAGTGCGTCAAATCGAGATTTCCGATGTGACTTTTTCTAGATAAATTTAAAGGAGTGTTTCAGAAATGTGCCCACCCCGCGCACCTCCGAGGAGCAGATGTGTCTGTGCAGAATGTCAAGTGGCATGTGAGAGGGCAGCTCGCTGCGGGCATCAATGACGGAGAAGGATTCCAGTGCGTGGGATGATGATGGAGGAGAAGGCTGGCGAGGGGCTCCGGAGAGATGCCGCTCATTTTTTGCATTCTTGAAATATCACGTTTCCTCGCTTTGTACAGACTTTTAAGATGCAAAACGTCTACAGCAGCAGTAAGACTTATAGCATAGAGGGATGGGGGATGGGGGGGCTGGAAAGGAGCAAGGACGTGGGCACTTTTTTGGAAAGACGAAGGTCCACTCCATTCTCATGAGTGTCATACAGACAAAAACAAGGTTTAGTGAAGCAATAAGACCCCCGACCCAACAGGAAGGGTCTCGCCTTCCATACTGGAGGATCTGTGACCTGGGGCACCATGTACCGTATAGTTACCCGTCCACCATGGTGACACTTCATAGGGCACTAACCACAAAACTTCGAATTACATTTTTTGTCACATGGATCTGTCATAGCGTCCAATCCTTCAGATTTCAGTAGAGGTGACCGACAATCTAATATTCCACGGGGGCTATGAAATCACCACCGAGTACTTGATCATGGCAGTGATAAAAGCCGAATACTGCTTGGGTCGTCCTCCAGATATCGAGAGCTCAAGAACCTAGCAAGATCCTTCCATTATCTCCAATTTTGGCTTGTGCAATGTGGACGATTCCTTTAAGGCCTCATTCACACATCCGTATTTGCCAAAAACAGGAGTGTCCATCTTTCAATGATTTGTTTTCTCTGTATGTTCCACTCCTGGATTTGGCAACAATCACGGATGGAAAAAGCCTGACGTGTGAATGAGGCCGAAGGGCTCGAGAAATCTGTAGACGATGTTTGGTCTGTATGTAGTCACTTTGGTGGAGAGGTGCATGAAGTAGAATCCATAACGGCCGCCATATTGTATCATGATAAATCCAGTGCGTTTCCATTTCACATTGTATGTGGTGGCCATGTCTACACGATGACCGGGACGTCCAGTGTGTGACGGGCGAGGCACATTGCAGGTGGGATACGTGTATGGCAGGAACACGGCGTCTCCTAATCCTGGAGGCCGTGGATAAGGATCACTGACCATAAGAGCAAAATAAATGATACCGGGGGGGTAAGATGATGCAGCTAATGGAAAGTGCTCTGAATTATGCTCCGGTTACTCTTTCACTTCCACAGGAGAACAGCAGAGGGCGTGAGAGGTGAGCAAAGCGTGAATATCCTGGAAGGATGGCCGCTCCCTGCAGTCTCTGGCCCAGCACTGCCGCATTAACTCATAGAGGGACTGGGGACAGGGCGGAGGCCGGGAGAGGTAGACCTGCCGAGGAAAGGAGAAGGAACACATCAATGATAGCATGCACAGAGAATACGCATGCCGGGGGTGGAGTACTCTCTAACAATCAGACCCAGGTTTTACAACCACTGGCGAACCAGCTGCTGCCAAACTACAACTCCCAGCATGTCCAATAGCGCCTAGGTTGTGTATAACATATTTGATGTTGCAGTTTGGCCTTAATAACTAGAAAGGGGCTGAACTGCAATAACAGGCACAGCCTGTAAGCAAGAGGGGTGCTGTTTCTGTAAGATTAACAAACCCTTCTTTTCTAATATTAGACAGCCCTTTCAATGTGCATACAGTGACTGCAGCAGCAGAATAGTGAGTGCAGCTCTGGAGTATAATACAGGATATAACTGAGGATCAGTACAGGATCAGTAATGTAATGTATGGATATAGTGACTGCAGCAGCAGAATAGAGAGTGAAGCTCTGGAGTAGAATACAGGAGGTAACTCAGGATCATTAATGTATGTACACAGTGACTGCACCAGCAGAATAGTGAGTGCAGCTCTGGAGTATAATACAGGAGGTAACTCAGGATCAGTAATGTATGTATACAGTGACTTCACCAGCAGAATAGTGAGTGCAGCTCTGGAGTATAATACAGGAGGTAACTCAGGATCAGTAATGTATGTACACAGTGACTGCACCAGCAGAATAGTGAGTGCAGCTCTGGAGTAGAATACAGGAGGTAACTCAGGATCACTAATGTATGTACACAGTGACTGCACCAGCAGAATAGTGAGCACAGCTCTGAAGTATAATACAGGAGGTAACTTGGGATCAGTAATGAAATGTATGTACAGTGACTGCACCAGCAGAATAGTGAGCGCAGCTCTGGAGTATAATATAGGAGGTAACTTGGGATCAGTAATGAAATGTATGTACAGTGACTGCACCAGCAGAATAGTGAGTGCAGCTCTTGAGTATAATACAGGAGGTAACTCGGGATCAGTACAGGATAAGTAATGTAATGTATGTACACAGTGACTGCAGCAGCAGAATAGAGAGTGCAGCTCTGGTGTATAATACAGGAAATAACTGAGGATCAGTACAGGATCAGTAATGTAATGTATGGATATAGTGAATGCACCAGCAGAATAGTGAGTGCAGCTCTGGAGTATAATACAGGATGTAACTCAGGATCAGTCATGTAATATATGTACACAGTGACTCCACAGCAGAACAGTGAGTGAAGCTCTGGAGTATAATACAGAATAAGTATTTACATGATGACTCCACCACTAGAATTATAAACACAGCTCTGGAGTGTAATTCAGCTTTATCAGTACAAACGTATTAATCTGCATTATCTTCTCAGAGTTCACATTGCACAGATAGAAGCTTTATGCTTGGTGGGATTCAATCACAAAAATAAAGCCACTGGCTGTCCCCATTCTTACTGCCATACTCACCTGTTTCTTTCCGTCCCTGAAAACCTCCCCGGCATTCTCAATCACGTCTTCATCATTCAGCTCCCCGTACGGCTGCTCTTTACACAACATGAAGATCTCCCATAATGTGACTCCAAAGGCCCAGACGTCACTGGCTGTGGTGAATTTACCCTATAGATTTGAGCAGTAGAGGGAAGAGTCAGTGTTTCTATTAGAAGCTGTCCAATGAAGTCTGGAATAAAAATCTGGAAAACAACCGATGTGGCCACCACTCCAGCTTCCATAAAGGTTTCACATCTGCCAGTCACTCACCATGAGTATACACTCCCAGGCCATCCATCGGATCGGCAGCACCGCCCGGCCCTGTATACGGTAGTAATCTCCGGCGTACAAGTTGCGGCTCATACCGAAGTCGGCTATCTTAATGGTGAGGTTTTCGCCCACCAGGCAGTTTCGAGAAGCGAGGTCCCGATGCACAAAATTAAGCGATGACAGATATTTCATACCGGAGCAAATCTGCAAGGCCACGTGGAGAAGGCTGGGGTAACTGAGGAGAAGATGGAGATACGATCACACAATGTGGTATTGGCATGGTCTATGAAGCTGGCATCCAGAGCTACACCCTCCAACATGTGGTAGTCTAAAAACTACAACTCCCAGCATGTCCATTGTGGCCCCTGGCACCCATGGGTGAAGTTTGATTTCACTTTGTGGAGAAATGGCTCTTGGTTGTGTGGCACTGCTATGGGGGTTGTAGTTGGGCCTACACTACAGTTGGTGGAGGCCACTGGCCAAAACATTTGATGGAGTCCCATTTCTGGGAGCCACAAACCCTCTCTACTGAAGCTGGATATTTGGGGGACACATTGAGAAAGTGATACACCTCATTAGTCTTCTGAAGTAGATGGGGGCAGCAAATGGCCACTCCATTTTCCCAAAAATGAGCAGAGGATGTATGGTAGACTACAAGCTAATGATATTGTGAGTCCTACAAGGTAAACGGAAGAGCAAATACCCAGTACCCACCGGAAAACTAATTCTCCAGTTCCCCTTGTGATTTTAGGATACTCCTCAGAAGTACTGGCCTGGTCTGGAAATGCCAGTAACAGGGTTGTGGTCTAGGCCCTGGGACATGTGCTGTCTGCCCTCTCCAAACTCTGGCCCTGGTGGTATGGTGCCAGTTTTGGTGGGATCTGTAGCAGGTCAGACATCAAATTGCCAAAAGATCCAATATCCAAGTGTAGGATTTCTTCACCTAATACTCGGAGGGTTGTGTCCGTCCTCCATGCGCTCGTCCTCCTCGGACAACTCGTGGGCAGTGAGGAACTGGTTGAGGTCTCCATTCTCCATGTACTCTGTAATCATACACAGCGGATCCTCGTCCAGACAGGCCCCCAAAAGGCGGATGATGTGGGGGTCGCTCAGACGGGACAAAATCTTCAGCTCCTTCAGGAAATCGCTCCTGAGATACAACAGAGAACAAGTAGAGATCAGGCATGACGGCAAGAACCTGACAGGGCGATGCCAAGACCTCAATGGGTGCCGGCTGGTGGATTACTGGTACGTAGCGTGCGCCATGGAAAAGTATTAGGGGAAGATCATTTAGTGACAAAAATGTACAATTGGTGCAGGAAGGATGAATTTGATTGACCGAGGTACTTTTTCACAATGTAACTATGATGCATTCAGTTACATAATCTGTACTGCAATGCTTCATTTACCTGGCATTTTTATTTGCATCCGCCCGTAATAATTTCACCGCCACGAGAAGACTCCGGCCTTTGCGCATGTTGAATGGGAACTGAAGAACTGGCAGCTCGTGGGGATTCACAACCTCACACAGGTGAACCTGGAAAAGAGCGGGAAAAATCACACGACGTACAACTATGATATACCGGGAGGTGTCAGCAAAGGAGTGAATGATGAGAGGTAATATGTGGGAAGGGAATCGCCACCTTCCGCTTTCAAAAATATGATTAATAAGACAAATAGGAATTTTTAGGCCATGTGCCCACGAGACGCTCGTACCTGCGGATATATTCGCAGGTACGGCCGCATGTTTCCCGCAGCTGCCCGCCGGCATCCGCAGCTATTTTTAGCTGCGAGTTTCCAGCGGAATAGCTGCGGGAAACATGCGGAGTTTCATGCGATTTACCTGCGGACGTCCCGGTCTCTATCTCTATAGCGGAGGGCCGGGATCTCCGCAAGTAAATCCGCATGAATAATTGACATGCAGTTAGGTGCAGCTGAGGGATCTCCGCAGGAGATTCCGCATCCGCACTTTCCGCAGCGTGGACACAGACACTCCCCATGTTCCATAGGGTAACATGGGGAGTGCCTGTACATGCTAGAACCTGCGGATTTATCTGGAAAATCCAGAAAAATCCGCAGGTTTTCCGCGGCAAACTCCGCAGCAAAAAGCTCCCGTGGGCACATAGCCTTAGTCTGTTTTCGGCTTAGAGTGAAAGTCAGACAGGTTACAAGTGTCGTGTGCCTGACAGCCCTATAGAATATGTGACCGCTGTTAGATAAGGGAGTGTGGGAGATTCTGATGGGCATCACGTGAATGTAACGATCGCAACCTTTTACAGTGCACCTAAGCAGTGGTAGGTCAGTATGGCTCATAATTAGGGATGAGTCGATCTGTGGAAGTTCGGGATCACCCATAATTTGGTTAAAAATTTGGTTAAGGACCCGGACTTGACCTGAACTCGACCCCGGACCCCTTATAAGTCAGTGAGGACCCGTACGTCTGTACTGTTAAATGGTTGTAATAATTCTCTCTCTCCCCCCCTCTTCCCCTCTGTCTCTCTCTCAATCTTTGCCTCACTCTGCAGCCCTCCCTCTCCCCCCGCTCTCTTTCTCCCCTTCTCTCCCCCCACTTTTCTCTCTTTCCCCCTCTCCTCTCTCTTTCTCCTTTCTCCCCAAAGCTTTGTCCCCCCCTCTCCTCCCACTCTCTCCCCCTCTTCTGTGTCCCCCCTCTCTTTCTCCTTCCTCTCCCCCACTTTTTCTCCCCTGCCTCTCTCTCTCCCCCCAACTCTTTCTCCTCCACTCCTCTTTTTCTCTCCTCTCCCCCACTCTCTTTCTCCCCCCACTCTCTCTCCCGCTCTCTCTTCTCTCTCCCTCCCCCCACTCTTCTCTCTCTCTCTCTTTCTCCTCTCCCTCCAAATCTTTCTCTCCCCCCACTCTTTCTTCCCCTCTCCTCTCTCCCCCCACTCTCTCTTTCTCCCCCTCTACTCTCTCCCCCACTCTCTATTTCCCCCTCTCCTCTTTCTTTATCCCCCCTCCTCTACCCCACTCTCTTTCACCTTCCTCTCCCCCACTCATTCTCCTCTTCCCAACTCTTTCTCCCCCCTCCTCTCTTTCTCCCACTCACCTCTCTCCCCAATTCTTTCTCCTCCCGTCTTTTTCTCTCCTCTCTCCCCACACTCTTTCTCCCCCAGTCTCTCTCCCTCTTCTCTCCTCCCCGCTCTCACTTTCTCCCTCCCCCCTCTTTTCTCTCCCGCTCTCTCTTCTCTCTCTCCCCCCTCTCTCTCCCCCCCACTCAAGCTCTCTCTCCCCTTCTCTCCCTCTCCCCCCTCTTTCTACCCTCCACTCTTCTCTCTTCTTCCCTCCCCCCACTCAAGCTCTTACCCCTTCTCTCTCTGCCCCCTCTCTTTTTGCCCCCCCTCTTCTCCCTTCCTCTCTCTCCCCTCCCAAGCTCGCACTCCCCTCTCTCACTATTATCATCGCTCTTCTCTCTTCCCCTCCCCTCCCTCTCTATACCTATCCCCCCTTCTCTCTTTTTTTTCCCCCCAGACTGTCCTAAAACACTAATAGTAGCAGCTATGTCATACTATTCGCCTTCTCAGACGGCTTTAGTAATCAGATTTCCTGAAACGAGACCTAAGTGGGGAAACAAGAAGAAGGTCCATAATCTCTGCTGTCCAAAATCCCGAAATGTCTATCTGCTATATCCTCCTTCTTCTCCTCTCGCTTCCTAAAGCTCAATGTGGCCAAAACTGAACTAATCATCTTTCCTCCGTCTCACCTACACTCTCCACCTAATCTATCTATTACAATAAATAACACCACGCTCTCGCCAGTACCCAAAGTTCGCTGCCTCGGAGTGACCTTTGACTCTGCCTTATCCTTCATACCACACATCCAATCCCTCACCACCTCCTGCCGTCTTCAACTCAAAAATATTTCCAGAATCCGCCCTTTCCTCAATTTGCAATCAACTAAAATGCTAGTGCATGCCCTCATAATCTCCCGCCTCGACTACTGTAACATCCTCCTCTGTGGCCTCCCTGCCAACACGCTTGCCCCTCTCCAGTCCATCCTTAACTCTGCTGCCCGACTTATCCACCTCTCTCCTCAATACCACCCCGCTTCTCCTCTCTGCATGTCCCTCCACTGGCTTCCAATCTTCCACCGTATCCAATTCAAACTTCTAACACTGACCTACAAAGCTGTGCATAATCTTTCCCCTCCGTACATCTCCGAACTACTCTCCCACTACACTCCAACACGTCACCTCCGGTCCTCCCAAGATCTCCTCCTCTCCTCCTCTCTCATTCGCTCCTCACACAACCGACTCCAAGACTTCTCCCGAGCATCCCCAGTCTCCTGGAACTCGCTGCCTCAACACGTCAGACTATCCCCTACCCTTGCAAACTTCAAACGGAACCTGAAAACGCACCTGTTCCGAAATGCCTACAATCTACAATGAACTCGCTGCCGCCCGACCACCGTGCGGAGCTGCCGCCCGACCACCGTGCGGAGCTGCCGCCCGACCACCGTGCGGAGCTGCCGCCCGACCACCGTGCGGAGCTGCCGCCCGACCACCGTGCGGAGCTGCCGCCTGACCTACACCCCACCTATTGTCTCCTCCCCATAATCCTATAGAATGTAAGCCCGCAAGGGCAGGGTCCTCTTCCCTCTGTACTAGTCTGTCTACTGTAACTTGTATACGTATTTTGTATGTAACCCCCTTCTCATGTACAGCACCATGGAATTAATGGTGCTCTATAAATAAATAATAATAATAATAATAATAATAATAATAAAAAATGGCTAACAGGAAATAATGGTCCTGATGGACGTCTGTCAGGAAATCCTAAGGAACACATCAAAGCCAAGAAAAACAGGCCGCTGACACACAGTTTGGTGCCAAATCGGCAATAAAAAAGGACAAAAAAAAAACCACTACAAGAAAGTAATAGAAGAAAACTAGAAGTAGATGAAGGGTAGAGAAACTAACACATACTTAGGACCCGCTTCCTCATTTGTGGGGGGGTTTAATTCCCTTTCCTTTTTTTTTTCTTTTTTAAATCATTGATGGTTTTTGCCCCAAACCCTTCAAGATGGCGCATGCAGTTCATGAACTTTGTTCAAAATCAGAAATGGTTTTTGTTTTTTTTACTTTTTTTCCTTATTTGTGCCATTTTAGGGAAAAAAAAAAAGTCAGCTAAAATGTCATACAATTTGCAAAATATGTTTCAGGTGTACATAAAAATCACTCCATGAGAAAAGTTTAAAAAAGTTTAAAACTTTAAAACTAAAATAAAAAAAAAACCACAAAAAAAACCCGTCCATAATGGGAACTATAAAAAAAGAACAAAAAAGAGCAAAAACATAAAATAGAGCTATAAAAATGCAAAAAAAAAATCACAAAAAAGCATACATGCAAAAAAGAATCAGATCCACCGTGTTTACATAGTGATGACCACTTACCTCTCCAAACTGCCCTTCCCCCAGCTTCTCCCGGAATAGAAGATGCCCCCGTGGGAACTTGCTGAGGGGCAGTTCTTTGGAGGTGAGCGTGTCGGCGGTCAGGGCTGGCACAGCGTAGGTGTTACCCCCCGTCACACCCTGCAGCGTGACAATATCGGCTTCAGCATAGTGAGGGACGCTCGGGGGGCACAGCATGGGCAGCTTAGGGGACTCCAGTTCTCTGTAACCGCCTTCTGGGGAGAGAAGAAGAAGGGTAAAGTAGGGAGGTTATGAAGAGAGGCGGACAGGAGCGAAATAAAGAGATAGTGCAGGAAAGGTGAGAGAAAAGATGGACGTTCCTTATGATGTGGACCCCCACCTATCTCACAGCTACATATCATCATGGCTCCTGCTATGGGTCTGCCTGTGAAGGAGGACTAGTCCTGGGTGGACTCGGTGGAGAACTGGTCCAGCACTTTAATAGGGGGTCTTTTGCACAAGTATTTTTTTGGGGGGTGGTGTTCCCCTTTAACTATAATGAGTTCCCCATGACAAATCTGACTGTCCCAGCATAGCAGATACTAGGTCCCTGTGTAAACAGGATAGTAGGAGATTCCGCGGACTCTCCAGTCCTTGAGAGACAGATAGAGGACAGTGAAATGGAGAGTTGGAGCCTCCCGAAGCTCCGGAGTGACAGCCCCTTACCCTGGCTGTTGATTGGCTTAGCCTGCACGCCACCAGGCTCTGTGATTGGCCGGCTGTAGGTGGAAAGCAGGAGCTCATAGGCTGGGTTGTTTAACAGCAGAGCTGGAGAGACACATGCAGAGTATATAGTGTACACCGCCATCAACATGCAGACACCGTGTGCACGGAATTAGATAAACACGCATGCACATGTACATACCACCCCACAACCCCTCTGTTAATACACTGAACAGATTTAGTCACCGAGACCCCGGATTATTGCACTTGTAGTAGACAATCTTCCAATATACATTCTGTATGGTTTCTTTCTATTTTTTCAAAATCTCTGCTTGCTGCCATTGAATAGGAACCTTTGTTTGGTTACTGGTCATGTGACAGATGCAACGACTGATAACTGCTGTAAAGAGCGGTGCATGTCAGTCACATGATTAGTAAGCGCGAGACTAGTCATCTAAGCCACGCCCCTTCCTCTGGCCACACCTCTTCATAATTAAAAGGGATATACCATAAATGTCTGATAATCGCTAGTGGTCCAAATCTATCCTCAGGATCACCATCACACCTATAGAGGTGGACCCCAAATCTGGGGCATTACTATCAGGCATTCATGGCATATCCTATGTCAGGAAGAATACCCCCTTAAGACAATATTATGTATTACATTCTCTTCACCTTCACATATATACAATATCATGCACTTAGTATAATACCGCTACACACATGCATATATTATTTACACAGGATATTAGCCCTCTAGACACAACACAACACACACGACGTGCACCATCCTTTCAAGTGCGCACTCACCTGCTCCATCAGAGTTTGGGCAGAGGGCAGCCATCTTGGCAAGGGGGTTGTGACTTGGCTCTTGGTATTCCCCATCCGATGTTAGGATGCGCTCGTAGCGGCTGCCATGTCTAGATGCCAGTGAAAGGTTCTGAGTGTTGTTGATGACCACGGTGTCGGAGGGGAGGGACAAGCGGGTGGTGAGATCAATGTCCGAGGGACGGTGCTGAGCCTGGAAGATGCCCAAATAAAAGTAAGTTAAATTACGTAATAATATGTCCTGTTTTTTTAATTTTCTAGAGCAGAAGTTTGTGCTTCAGAGCTGCTCTTCCTACTATAAATGGCTCTAAATGAAGATAAATCCTGTTCTATCAGTTCTTAGAGCGACACTTTTTACTTCAGAGCTGCTTTTCCTACTAGAAATGGCTCTAAATGTAGATAAATCCTGTTCTTTCAGTTTCTACAGCTGCACTTTGTAATGCAGAGCTACTCTTCCTACAGTAAATGGCTCTAAATGAAGACAAATCCTGTTCTATTGGTTCTTAAAGCAACACTTTTTACTTCAGAGCTGCTTTTCCTACTAGAAATGACTCTAAATGTAAATAAATCCTGTTCTTTCAGTTTCTACAGCTGCACTTTGTAATGCAGAGCTACTCTTCCTACAGTAAATGGCTCTAAATGAAGATAAATCCTGTTCTATCAGTTCTTAGAGCAACACTTTGTACTTCAGAGCTGCTTTTCCTAACAGAAATGACTCTAAATTTAGATAAATCCTGTTCTTTCCGTTTCTACAGCAGCATTTTGTACTTCAGAGCTACTCTTCCTACTATAAATGGCTCTAAATGAAGACAAATCCTGTTCTATCAGTTCTTAGAGCAACACTTTTTACTTCAGAGCTGCTTTTCCTACTAGAAATGGCTCTAAATGTAGATAAATCCTCTTCTTTCAGTTTCCAGAGCGGATGTTTGTGATTTAGAGCTGCCATTCCTAGCGTAAATAGCTCGAAATGTAGAAACAAGAAGGGAATTTTGTTACTTACCGTAAATTCCTTTTCTTCTAGCTCCTATTGGGAGACCCAGACGATTGGGTGTATAGCTACTGCCTCCGGAGGCCACACAAGAAGGGAATTTTGTTTACTTACCGTAAATTCCTTTTCTTCTAGCTCCAATTGGGAGACCCAGACAATTGGGTGTATAGCTATTGCCTCCGGAGGCCACACAAAGTATTACACTTAAAAGTGTAAGGCCCCTCCCCTTCTGGCTATACACCCCCAGTGGGATCACTGGCTCACCAGTTTTAGTGCCAAAGCAAGAAGGAGGAAAGCCAATAACTGGTTTAAAGACCAATTCAATCCGAGGAAACATCGGAGAACTGAACCATACCACATGAACAACATGTGTACCCGAAAAAACAGAAAAACCCCGAGAAAACAGGGCGGGTGCTGGGTCTCCCAATTGGAGCTAGAAGAAAAGGAATTTACGGTAAGTAAACAAAATTCCCTTCTTCTTTTTCGCTCCTAATTGGGAGACCCAGACAATTGGGACGTCCAAAAGCAGTCCCTGGGTGGGTAAAAGAATACCTCGTGATAGAGCCGTCAAAGAGCCCTTTCCTACAGGTGGGCAATCGCCGCCTGAAGGACTTATCTACCTAGGCTGGCGTCTGCCGAAGCGTAGGTATGCACCTGAAAATGCTTGGTAAAAGTATGGAGACTCAATCAGGTAGGTGACTGACACACCTGCTGAGCCGTAGCCTGGTGCCGTAATGCCTAGGATGCACCCACGGCTCTGGTAGAATGGGCCTTCAGCCTTGAGAGAACCAGAAGCCCAGTAGAACTGTAGATTTCAAGAATTGGTTCCTCGATCCCCCGAGCCAGGGTGGATTCAGAAGCTTGCGACTGTTTACGCCGACCAGCGACAAGGACAAAGAGTGCATCCGGGTGGCGCAGGAGCGCCATGCGGGAAGTAGAACCTGAGTGCTCTCACCAGAACCAACAGATGCAAATCCTTCTGAAATTGATGGACTGGACGAGGACACAAAGAAGGTGAGGTGATATCCTGATTGATATGAAAGTGGGATACCACCTTAGGGAGAAATTCCGGAATCGGACGCAGAACTACCCTGTCCTGGTGAAGGACCAGGAAGGGAGATTTGTATGAGAGCGTTGCTAGCTCGGAAACTCTCATAAGAGACGAGACCGTTACTAGAAGACCACTTCCCGAGAAAAGCGGGAAGGGAGACCTCTTTCAAAGGCTCGAAAGGCGGCATCTGGAGAGCAATTAGAACCTTGTTCAGATCCCAGGGCTCTAACGGCCGCCTGTACGGAGTGCTGAGAAGACAAACTCCTCGTAGGAACGTGCGTACCTGAGGAAGTCGTTTCTGAAAAAATACAGATAGCGCTGAGACTTGTCCCTAAAGGGAACTGAGCGACAACCCTTTTTCCAACCTAGATTGCAGGAAGGAAGGAAACATAGACGATGCCACCGGCCAGGGAGAAACACCCTGCGCCGAGCACCGAGATAAGAATATCTTCCACGTCCTGTGGTCAATCTTGGCGGACGTTGATATGCTAGCCTGTCTCATGGTGGCAACCACGTCCTGAGGTAATCCTGACGACACTAGGTTCCAGGACTCAAAGCCACACCATCAGGTTGAGGGCCGTAGAATTCAAATGGAAGAATGGCCCTTGAGACAGCCAGTCTGATTGGTCTGGTAGTGCCCTCGGTTAGCCTACCGTGAGGCACCACAGAACCGGGAACCACAACATCCTCGGCCAATCTGTAGCGACGAGGATGGCGCGGCCGCAGTCGGTCCTGATCTAACGCAGCACTCTGGGCAACAATGCCAGAGGTGGCACATAAGGTAGCTGGAACTGCGACCAATGCTGAACTAAGGCGTCTGCCGCCAGAGCTCGATGATTGTGAAACCGTGCCATGAAGCTGGCACATTGTTGTTGTGCCGTGACGCCATTAGATCGACGTCCGGCCTCTGTCAGCGGCGCCAGATCTCCTGAAACCCGTCCGGGTGAAGAGACCATACTCTTTCGGCCACACCCCGGCGACTTAGGAAGTCAGCTTCCTAGTTTTCCACGCCTGGGATGTGAACTGTGGATATGGTGGATGCCGTGTCTTCCACCCACATCAGAACCTGCCGGACTTCCTGGAAGGCTTGCCGGTTGCGCGTTCTTCCTTGGTGGTTGATGTATGCCACCGCTGTGGAGTTGTCCGACTGAAGTCGGATTTGCTTGCTTTCCAGCTGCTGTTGGAAGGTTTGTAGGGCAAGATACACTGCTCTGTGTTCAAGAGCATTGATCTGAAGGGTGGACTCTTGCTGAGTCCCCGTACCCTGAGCGCTGTGGTGGAGAAAAACTACTCCCCACCCTGATAGACTCGCGTCTGTCGTAACTATCGCCCAGGATGGGGATAGGAAGGACCTTCTCTTTGACCATGAGGTGGGAAGAAGCCACCACCGTAGAGATTCCTTGGTCGCCTGAGAAAGAAAGACGACTCTGTTGAGGGAGGTCGACTCCCCGTCCCATTGGCGGAGAATGTCACATTGTAGTGGACGCAGATGAAACTGCGCGAGAAGAACTGCCTCCATTGCTACCATCTTACGTAGGAAGTGCATGAGGCGTCTTAATGTGTGCGACTGGTTCTTAAAGAAGAGATTGCAGCCCGTAGTGAATGCTGTTTGTCTAGCGGAAGCTTCACTATCGCTGAGAGAGTATGAAACTCCATGCCTAGATATGTTAGCGATAGGGTCGGAGTCGGATCTGACTTTAAAAAGTTGATGATCCACCCAAAACTCTAGAGAGTCTCCAGCGCAACGTTCGGGCAGTGTTGGCATGTTTCCTAAGAGAGTGCCTTGACAAGTAGATCGTCTAAATATGGGATCACAGAGTGACCCTGAGAGTGCAGGACTGTGACTACTGCTGCCCTGACCTTGGCGAAGACCAGTGGGACTGTCGCTAGCCGGAAGGTAGAGCTACGAACAGGTGTTCGTCTCCTATAACGAAGCGTAGAAACGCTAGTGCTCTGGATCAATCGGCACGTGTGGATAAGCATCCTTGATGCCTAATGATGCTAGGAAATCTCCTTGGGACATTGAGGCGATGACATGGCGGAGGGATTCCATCCGGAACCGCCTGGTGTCCACGAGCTTGCTGAGCAGTTTTAGATCCAGAACGGGACGGAACGGCCCGTTCTTATAGGCACTGCAAATAATTTGGGGTAAAAACCGTGACCTTGTTCCTGAAGAGGAACGGGGGTCATCACTCTTTCTGCGTATAGAGTGCACCCTGTTTGCAGAAGAGCAGCGGCTCGGCCGGGAGGTGGAGAAGTTCTGAAGAATCGAGTTGGAGGACGAGAAGTGAGCTCTATCCTGTACCCGTGAGACAGAATGTCTCACACCCAACGGTCATTGACCTATGGCAGCTAAATATCGCCAAGGCGGGAGAGCCTGCTACCGACCGAGGATGCGGAGAGAGGAGGCCGCAAGTCATGAGGAAGCCGCCTTGGAAGCGGGTTTTCAGACTGTCTCTTTTTTGGGCGTGACTGAGCCCGCCAAGAATCTGAGCTCCTCTGATCCTTTTGAGTCCACATTGGACGAGGAAAAATGGGACCTGCCCGAGCCTCGAAAAGACCGAAACCCCGACTGCCACCTGCTCTGTTGGGGTTTGTTGTGTCCGGGCTGAGGAAAGGATGAATCCTTACCCCTGGACTGTTTAATGGTTACATCCAAACGCTCACCAAACAGTCGGTCAGCAGAAAAAGGCAACTGGTTAAGCATCCTTTTTTGGAAGCAGAATCTGCCTTCCATTCACTTAACGAGCAGACCAGGCTCTGCTTAAAAACACGGAGTAGCGGAGGCTACTGCCGCACGGTTCGCAGAGTCTAGGGCAACCTGAATCGCGTAAGAAACAAATGCAGACATTTGAGAGGTTAAGGATGCCACCTGCGGCACAGATGTACGTGTAACCGTGTCAATCTGTGTAAGACAAGCTGAAATAGCTTGGAATGCCCCAAGGGTGAGAATGCTGGAGCCAACGGTGCGCCGACAGCCTCATAGATGGATTTAGACCAGAGATCCATCTGTCTGTCAGTGGCATCTTTAAGTGCAGCTCCATCTCCCACTGCAACTATGGATCTAGCTACAAGCCTGGAGATTGGAGGATGCCGCTTGGGACACTGGGTCCAGTCCTTGACCACGTCAGGGGGCAGGGATAACGTGTATCCTAAGCCGTTTGGAGAAGCGCATATCTGGATAAGTGTGGTGTTCCTGGACTGCCTCTCTGAAGGCAGAGTGGTCCAGAAAAATACGTGAAGCTGACTCCTCCACTGGAGGAGCTGGGTGAGAAATAACCAACATTCTATTGATGGACGCTATAAGATTATTCACTATGGCGTCACCATTAGGTGTATCCAGATTGAGAGCGGTCTCAGGATCAGATTCCTGAGCCGCTACTTCCGCCTCAGTACACAGAGAGTCCTTCTGCTAGGACCCTGATGAAACCGAGGGCCGCTCATAGTGAGCCCGCTTAGGCTGTCTGGGACTGACGTCTGTGCAGAGCCGTGACTCTGGGATGCATGTGACATTCCCGGAGCTGTTAGTTGTTCACACTGAGGGGGGCCATGGATCAATGATTCAACAGTGCCCATGTTGTGAGAGACATGTCCGGACTGCTAGGCTTCTAGTATCATAGCCATAGTCTCAGAAAATCTGTCAGTAAATACTGCAGACACCGTCCTCATCCTCTGGCCATTAGCAGAGACTCCGGCTGAGTTGGATACAATGGGGGTCTATGTAACCTGCCGGCCGTATAGCCGTACATGCTGTACCGGCTGCATAGAAAAACATGTGGTTCTGCACCTTTGTTTTACACAGAGAATATGCTGATAACTCCTCCGCACAATCCAGGAGGGTATATACAACGTGCGACCAAACAGTGCAATGTATATAGTACAAGCATATCTATAAGTGCACTTCTGCACTAGTGGGGTTAGCACCAACAGGTGCTGCTTAACGCCTGTTACAGCGATTGTGTGACTATCAGAATGCCAGGGTCTTCCACACTTGTCTCTGTATCGTACAGAAACTGACACTAATGGCTGCCGGCGTCCTGTATAGAGAAGGAAGCCGTGGGCGTGCCTGAGAAAGTGCGGGAATCCGGTTTCACAGTGCACACAGTGAGAGGGGTGGAGTATGCAAAACATACTCCAGCTCTCAGTGCTGCTGTGCTATGCAGCGTCACGCCCCTACCCTGACTGTCAGGCCTGTGGGCGGTAACGAAGGGAGACTAGGCCCAGAAGCCGGGGACTCGAGTTAATAAGCGCGGCCGGCATATCAGTGCTGGCCGGCGCGGAAGTCCCCGGCGCACCACAAATCCCAGCGGCGCCTTCAATAAAACGGCAGCGGCGGTTAGCGCGGTAGTCACCCAATACACTAACACACCCAGCAACGCTGTGGTGTGCGATGGCACTAGTGCGGACAGCGCCGCTGTCCCTGGCGCACTAACACACCCAGCAGTGCTGCCGTGTGTCTGCGCGGTCCCCACAGGGACACCGAGTACCTCCATGTAGCAGGGCCATGTCCCTGAAGATACTCCGCTCCATGTCCAGCAGATACCAGGGGCTGTGGATGGAGCACGGTCTCTGTGCCTGGAGACCGATAGAATCCCACTTCACCCAGAGCCCTGTAAAAAGGGATGGGGAAGGAAGCAGCATGTGGGCTCCAGCCTCCGTACCCGCAATGGGTACCTCAACCTTAACAAACACCTCCGACATGAAGTGGGGTGAGAAGGGAGCATGCTGGGAGTCTGTATAGACCCTCTTTTCTTCCATCCGACATAGTCAGCAGCTGCTGCTGACTAAACAGTGGAGCTATGCGTGGATGTGTTGCCTCCTTCGCACAAAGCACAAAACTGGTGAGCCAGTGATCCCACTGGGGGTGTATAGCCAGAAGGGGAGGGGCCTTACACTTTTAAGTGTAATACTTTGTGTGGCCTCCGGAGGCAATAGCTATACACCCAATTGTCTGGGTCTCCCAATTAGGAGCGAAAAAGAAAGTATTACACTTAAAAGTGTAAGGCCCCTCCCCTTCTGGCTATACACACCCCGTGGGATCACGGGCTGCTCAGTTTTAGTGCTAAAGCAAGAAGGAGGAAAGCCAATAACTGGTTTAAACAAATTCACTCCGAGTAACATCAGAGAACTGAAAACCGTTCAACATGAACAACATGTGTACCCGAAAAAACCAAAAATCCCGAAGGACAACAGGGCGGGTGCTGGGTCTCCCAATAGGAGCTAGAAGAAAAGGAATTTACGGTAAGTAACAAAATTCCCTTCTTCTTCGGCGCTCCATTGGGAGACCCAGACGATTGGGACGTCCAAAAGCAGTCCCTGGGTGGGTAAAGAAATACCTCATGTTAGAGCTGCAAAGACAGCCCTCCCCTACGGGGAGGCAACTGCCGCCTGCAGGACTCTTCTACCTAGGCTGGCGTCCGCCGAAGCATAGGTATGCACCTGATAATGTTTGGTGAAAGTGTGCAGACTCGACCAGGTAGCTGCCTGGCACACCTGTTGAGCCGTAGCCTGGTGTCGTAATGCCCAGGACGCACCCACGGCTCTGGTTGAGTGGGCCTTTAGCCCTGAAGGAACCGGAAGCCCAGCAGAACGGTAGGCTTCAAGAATTGGTTCTTTGATCCATCGAGCCAGGGTGGCTTTGGAAGCCTGCGACCCTTTGCGCTTACCAGCGACAAGGACAAAGAGTGCATCGGAGCGGCGCAGGGGCGCCGTGCGGGAAATGTAGATTCTGAGTGCTCTCACCAGATCTAACAAATGTAAATCCTTCTCATACCGATGAACTGCATGAGGACAAAAGGAAGGCAAGGAGATATCCTGATTTAGATGAAAAGAGGATACCACCTTAGGGAGAAACTCCTGAATGGGGCGCAGCACTACCTTGTCCTGGTGGAAGACCAGGAAAGGAGCCTTGGATGACAGCGCTGCTAGCTCAGACACTCTCCGAAGAGATGTGATCGCTACCAGAAAAGCCACTTTCTGTGATAGTCGAGAAAGTGAAACATCCCTCAGAGGCTCGAAGGGCGGCTTCTGGAGGGCAACTAGTACCCTGTTCAGATCCCATGGATCTAACGGCCGCTTGTACGGGGGTACGATATGACAAACCCCCTGCAGGAACGTGCGCACCTTAGAAAGTCGTGCTAGACGCTTCTGAAAAAAGACGGATAGCGCCGAGACTTGCCCTTTAAGGGAGCCGAGCGACAAACCTTTTTCTAACCCAGATTGCAGGAAAGAAAGAAAAGTAGGCAATGCAAATGGCCAGGGAGACACTCCCTGAGCAGAGCACCAGGATAAGAATATCTTCCACGTTCTGTGGTAGATCTTAGCAGACGTGGGCTTCCTAGCCTGTCTCATGGTGGCAACGACCCCTTGGGATAATCCTGAAGACGCTAGGATCCAGGACTCAATGGCCACACAGTCAGGTTCAGGGCCGCAGAATTCCGATGGAAAAACGGCCCTTGGGACAGTAAGTCTGGTCGGTCTGGTAGTGCCCACGGTTGGCCGACCGTGAGATGCCACAGATCCGGGTACCACGACCTCCTCGGCCAGTCTGGGGCGACGAGTATGACGCGGCTGCAATCGGATCTGATCTTGCGTAGCACTCTGGGCAAGAGTGCCAGAGGTGGAAACACATAAGGGAGCCGGAACTGCGACCAATCTTGCACCAAGGCGTCTACCGCCAGAGCTCTTTGATCGCGAGACCGCGCCATGAAGGTCGGGACCTTGTTGTTGTGCCGAGACGCCATTAAGTCGACGTCCGGCACCCCCCAGCGGCGACAGATTTCCTGAAACACGTCCGGGTGAAGGGACCACTCCCCTGCGTCCATACCCTGGCGACTGAGGAAGTCTGCTTCCCAGTTTTCCACGCCCGGGATGTGAACCGCGGATATGGTGGATGCTCTGTCCTCCACCCACATCAGAATCCGCCGGACTTCCTGGAAGGCTTGCCGACTGCGTGTCCCTCCTTGGTGGTTGATGTATGCCACCGCTGTGGAGTTGTCCGACTGAATTCGGATCTGCTTTCCTTCCAGCCACTGCTGGAAGGCAAGTAGGGCCAGATACACTGCCCTGATTTCCAGAACATTGATCTGAAGGGTGGACTCCTGCTGAGTCCACGTACCCTGAGCCCTGTGGTGGAGAAAAACTGCTCCCCACCCTGACAGACTCGCGTCTGTCGTGACCACTGCCCAGGATGGGGGTAGGAAGGATCTTCCCTGTGATAAAGAGGTGGGAAGAAGCCACCACTGCAAAGAGTCCTTGGTCGTCTGGGAAAGGGAGACTTCCCTGTCCAGGGATGTTGACTTCCCGTCCCATTGGCGGAGAATGTCCCACTGAAGTGGGCGCAGATGAAACTGCGCAAACGGGACTGCCTCCATTGCTGCCACCATCTTCCCTAGGAAGTGCATGAGGCGCCTTAAGGGGTGCGACTGACCTTGAAGGAGAGACTGCACCCCTGTCTGTAGTGACCGCTGCTTGTCCAGCGGAAGCTTCACTATCGCTGAGAGAGTATGAAACTCCATGCCAAGATACGTTAGTGATTGGGTCGGTGACAGATTGGACTTTGAAAAGTTGATGATCCACCCGAAAGTCTGGAGAGTCTCCAGCGCAACATTCAGGCTGAGTTGGCATGCCTCTTGAGAGGGTGCTTTGACAAGCAGATCGTCTAAGTAAGGGATCACCGAGTGTCCCTGAGAGTGCAAGATTGCTACCACTGCCGCCATGACCTTGGTGAAAACCCGTGGGGCTGTCGCCAGACCAAATGGCAGAGCTACGAATTGAAGATGGTCGTCTCCTATCACGAAACGTAGAAAGCGTTGGTGCTCTGTAGCAATCGGCACGTGGAGATAAGCATCTTTGATGTCTATTGATGCAAGGAAATCTCCTTGAGACATTGAGGCAATGACGGAGCGGAGGGATTCCATCCGGAACCGCCTGGCGTTCACATGCTTGTTGAGCAGTTTTAGGTCCAGAACAGGACGGAATGAGCCGTCCTTTTTTGGCACCACAAAGAGATTGGAGTAAAAACCTTGCCCTTGTTCCTGAAGAGGAACAGGGATCACCACTCCTTCTGCTCTTAGAGAGCCCACCGCCTGCAGAAGGGCATCTGCTCGGTCGGGATGTGGGGAAGTTCTGAAGAACCGAGGCGGAGGACGAGAACTGAACTCTATCCTGTACCCGTGAGACAAAATGTCTGTTACCCACCGGTCCTTGACCTGTGGCAGCCAAATGTCGCAAAAGCGGGAGAGCCTGCCACCGACCGAGGATGCGGAGAGAGGAGGCCGAAAGTCATGAGGCAGCCGGCTTGGAAGCGGTTCCTCCGGTTGCTTTCTTGGGGCGTGAGTGAGCCCGCCAGGCATCTGAGCTCCTTTGCTCCTTCTGAGTCCCTTTGGACGAGGAGAATTGGGGCTTGCCCGAGCCTCGAAAGGACCGAAACCTCGACTGCCACTTCCTCTGTTGAGGTTTGCTTGATCTGGGCTGGGGTAAGGAGGAGTCCTTACCCTTGGACTGTTTAATGATTTCAGCCAATTGCTCACCAAACAGTCTGTCTCCAGATAGTGGCAAGCTGGTTAAACATTTCTTGGAAGCAGAATCTGCTTTCCATTCCTTTAACCACAAGGCTCTGCGCAAAACCACAGAGTTGGCGGACGCCATTGAGGTACGGCTCGTAGAGTCCAGTACCGCATTGATAGCGTAGGTCGCAAACGCAGACATTTGCGTAGTTAAGGACGCCACTTGCGGCACTGCTGGACGTATGATAGAGTCCACCTGTGCCAGACCAGCGGAAATAGCTTGGAGTGCCCACACGGCCGCGAATGCTGGAGCAAACGACGCGCCGATAGCTTCATAGACAGATTTCAACCAAAGGTCCATCTGTCTGTCATTGGCATCTTTAAGTGAAGCCCCATCCTCCACTGCAACTATGGATCTAGCTGCAAGTCTGGATATTGGGGGATCCACCTTTGGACACTGGGTCCAGCGTTTGACCACGTCAGGGGGAAAGGGATAACGTGTATCCTTAAGACGTTTGGAGAAACGCTTGTCTGGATAAGCATGATGTTTCTGGACTGATTCTCTGAAGTCAGAGTGGTCCAGAAAAGTACTCAATTTACGCTTGGGATACCGGAAACGGAACTTCTCCTGCTGTGCAGCTGCCTCCTCTGCTGAAGGGGCTGGGGGAGAAATATCCAACAGTCTATTGATGGCCGCTATAAGGTCATTTACCATAGCGTCACCATCAGGGGTATCTAGATTGAGAGCGGTGTCAGGATTAGATTCCTGATCACCCACCTCTGTCTCCTCATACAGAGACTCTTCTCGCTGAGACCCTGACCAGTGTGATGACGTCGAGGGTCTTTCCCAGCGAGCCCGCTTAGGGTGCCTGGGACTGTCATCCGAGTCAGAGTCTTCAGCCTGTGATGCCTGGGACCCCCTTGAAGTACGGATTAGTTCCAACTGAGGGGGACCGGGGAGCATAGACACAGCAGTGTCCATGGTCTGAGTAACTGGCCTGGACTGCAAGGTCTCCAGGATTTTTGTCATAGTCACAGACATCTTATCAGCAAAAACTGCAAATTCTGTCCCCGTCACCGGGGCAGGGTTCACAGGCGTCTCTGCCTGGGCCACTACTACCATAGACTCTGGCTGCCGAAGTGGCACGGGGATTGAACATTGCACACAATGGGGGTCATTGGAACCTGCCGGTAGATTAGCCCCACATGCGGCACAAGCAGCGCATACAGCCTGTGCCTTGGCACCCTTGCGTTTTGCGGATGACATGTTGTTGTCTCCTCAGAGCAATATAGGGTATAAGCCAAGAAGCGACCGTACAGTGCAATATAAATATATATGGTACAGGGAAAAAGTACACCAAATAACACTGTGGCACTAGTGGGGCCAGCACTTATGTGCAGCTTACCGCCCGCATAAACGCGGGTGTGTGGTCGCCAGAGCCCCTTGTCTGAGTCCCCCAGAGCCTGTGTCCGTTCTCCAGCCAGACTGCATGCAGGAATGGCTGCCGGCGTCCTGTGGAGAGGGGCGGGCCCTGGGCGTGTTCAGACCAAGAGCGGGAAACTTGCGTCCCACTGTGCCCAGTGAGAGGGCTGGAGCATGTAAATAAGACTCCAGCCCTCGGCGCTGACTATAGAACAGCGTCTCTCCCTTTCCCTGATTGACAGGGTGGGGGCGGGAACGAAGCGGAGCTAGGCCGCAAAAGCCGGGGACTAGATTTATGAGCGCTGCCGCCGTAAAAGCGCTGTCAGCGCGAGTCCCCGGCGCACTACAAGTCCCAGCCGCGCCGCCGCTCCCGGAGCGGCCGGCGCGGTAGTTCCCAACACATAAAATCACTCAGCTAAGCTGCAGTGACTCTAACCCCAGCGCGCAGCGCTACTGTCCCCGGCGCACTAGCACACCCAGCAAGTCTGGAGTGTGCGTGGCCTGTCTGTGCGGGGACACAGAGTACCTGAATGTTGCAGGGCCTTGTCCCTGACGGTACTCAGCTCCTCCAGCAGGGTCTCTGGGTCTGTGGATGGAGCCCGGCCTCAGGGTTTGGGGGCCGGTAAGATCCCACTTCCACAGAGCCCCTCAGGGGGATGGGGAAGGAAAGCAGCATGTGGGCTCCAGCCTCCGTACCCGCAATGGGTACCTCAACCTTAACAAACCGCAAGTGGGGTGAGAAGGGAGCATGCTGGGGGCCCTATATGGGCCCTCTTTTCTTCCATCCGATATAGTCAGCAGCTACTGCTGACTAAACAGTGGAGCTATGCGTGGATGTCTGACCTCTTTCGCACAAAGCTTGAAAACTGAGCAGCCCGTGATCCCACGGGGGGTGTATAGCCAGAAGGGGAGGGGCCTTACACTTTTTAGTGTAATGCTTTGTGTGGCCTCCGGAGGCAGTAGCTATACACCCAATCGTCTGGGTCTCCCAATGGAGCGCCGAAGAAATCCTGTTCTTTCAATTTCTAGATCAGTAGTTTGTGGTTCAGAGCTGCTATTCCTACTGTACATTGCCTTTAATTGTAGATAAATCCTTTCCTTTGTGTCTCCAGAGCAGAAGTTTGTACTTCAGAGCTGCTCTTCCTACTATAAAATGGCTCTAAATGAAGATAAATCCTGTTCTATCAGTTCTTAGAGCAACACTTTTTACTTCAGAGATGCTTTACCTACTAAAAATGGCTCTACATGTAAATAACTCCTGTTCTTTCAGTTTCTACAGCAGCACTTTGTACTTCAGAGCTGCTCTTCCTACTATAAATGGCTCTAAATGTACATAAATCCTCTTCTTTCAGTTTCTAGAACATCAGTATGTGCTTCAGGGCTGCTAATCTTACTGTACATGGCTTAAGTTGTAGATAAATCCTGTTCTTTCAGTTTCCAGAGCAGAAGTTTGTACTTCAGAGCTGCTCTTCCTACTATAAAATGGCTCTAAATGTACATAACTCCTGTTCTTTCAGTTTCTAGAGCAGCAGTTGGTGCTTCAGAGCTGCTATTCCTTCTGTAAACAGCTCTAAATTTACATGTAGTCTTCTGCACCTCTACAAGGGAATCTTGCAGTGTTTGTGTCGTGTTGCACCAGTGGGTTGTCAGACACATGATGGTTTCACCCACCTTCCCCAGTAATTTCTTCCAGCGCTGCCTCCATAGGATTAGGATAATGACGACCAATAGGAGCAGGATGATGACCACCAGACAGCCAATCAGAATGGAGGTATTGCTGCTCTCATCCTTGACTATTGGCTGGTTTATCCGGTTAACACTGACGGCCTCTATGGCAGAAAATAACGGAAAAGGTAAATAAGAAATAGCGCCACTCCTGGAATAGTCTGGGATTACAGTATTCAAGTGAATTGGATTGAGCTGCAATACCAGACATAGCCTACAGATAAGAGTGGCGCTGTTTCTGGAGAGGGGGGGGGGGCAACAAATTATTATTTTAATTTCAGTAACCAACTTAAGGAACAGACAATAAAGACTAACAGCGACGTCATGCTCTATGGAAATATGGGATTTATAAGTCATGATAGAATTAGCTTTGACATTTGTACCGTGAACACTTTCACTGGAGCTGCCTATGGTCGTCCACGCCGTTTTCTGGCTGGTGCCTTGTGGTGCTCTTGTTGTGGGAGGCTGCAGCGTGGCTTCCCGTGGCTTGGGCAGGGGGCTCGGTTCCTCTGGTTCTGATGAGTCCTGCACTTCTTTGGGTCAGAAGAACACAAATCTCGTAAATACAAAAATGTCTTTAAAAATACCCCTCAAAATAATCTTTATTTTAATGCCGAACAATCCCGGTTAAAATGGAGATCAGCTACTGATGACGTAAAAATATACATCTGTGCCTGTCTGTTACAGGGGTTTCCAGGACTTAGGTATAACTGTCCTATTTTTCGGGGTCCGGTACCACCACCGCTCAGCGGATCCAGGTGCTGCAGTGATCATCAGTTCAGAAGCTGGAGCACAACAGCGCCAATCATTATGTAGTGGTCGTTTTTGGGTACTGCAGCTCAGCTCCCATTCACTTCAATGGGAGTAAAAACCATTCATTTCAAATTTCCAAACAACCCATTTAAGTAAAAGGGGCAGAGACGACAGACCAAGTAAAAAGTGCACTAGTCTTCATCTAATATATAAAGGTGAGTGTATGTATGTATGTGTGTATATGTCCGCTAAAGGAATCCGCACCGTTGCATTTACAATCACAAACTTTTGCACAGACGTCCCATGTGACTCAGGGAACGTCATAAACTATGTTTTGACGGGAAGATTTAACCCCGCGCTTTACATTTACTCTCCAAAATACCTACCTCCATTAAAGTCAATGGAGCTGCAAGCTATATGTTTTTAATAGCAGCTGTGAGTGGTTGCTTTAGGAACAAAATAAATTGTTGCTTATGTGTGAGGTAATAAGTTGTCGGTGGGGAGACGGATAGAGAGAGACAGACAGAGACAGACAGGGAAAGAGACAGACAGAGACAGGAAAAGAGACAAAGACAGGGAAAGAGACAGACAGTCAAAGAGACAGAGGCAAACAGACAGACAAAAACAGATAGGGAAAGAGAAAGAGACAGACGGGGAAAGAGACAGACAGACACAGAGATAGAGACAGACAGAGAGACTGATACAGAGACAGACAGAAAGATAGACATAGACAGACAGAGAGATAGACACAGACAGACATGGATAGAGACAAAGGCACACATGGATAGAGACAGACAGAGACAGACACACAGACAGACACCCAGACAAACAGAGACAGACAGACAGAGACTGGGAGAGAGACAGAGAGGCAATTACTATCCCGGGAAACGCCCAATGCTACAGCTAGTATATATACATACATACACACACACACACATCTGTGCCTGTCTGTTAAAGGGTTTGTCTGCAGATCAGCTCCCATTCACTTCCATGGGAGTAAAAAATATTAATTTCAAATCTCCACACAGCCCATTTAAGCAAAAGGGCAGAGACGACAGACCAAGTAAAAAGTGCACTAGTCTTCGTTATTGTAATAAAAGTGGAGAAGTGTTTTTATCTGCTCCCTCTCCGGTCTATTAGCCCCTCTGCTATCATCCTTGCCCAAACAGGCACAGAGCGTGAAAAAGAGACAGAAAGCGCACAGATAGGAACACGACCAAAATATATGACGTAAGTACTGACCAGAGAGAAATGAGATCTCACTGAAAAGCAGCCATGGACTGGAGAAGTAGTAATGACAGCGGAGGATCCTGGCCGGCCTGCCAGACAGCGGCACGGTGACAGTTCGGGCACTCGGGTCACGGACATCCATTGTGAGGGATAGAGTGACCGGGTTGACATCCCATGGAGTGTGCAAGGAGCGCTTGAAGAAGCAGTCCACACGGCGAAACACTTGGACACCTCTGGAGTGCATGTTATTAGCATGTACCTGAAGGGGAAGACGAGGAAAGTGAAGTTATTGGAAGGCAGACATCCGAGGCATGGTCATAAAAGGGTTCATAATGGGACCCCAAGACTAATAATAAGCCCTTCTGACTATGTAAAGATGGTTATTAGTGATGAGCGGGCACTACCATGCTTGGGTGCTCTGTACTTGAAACGGGCAGGTTGGACGTCCACACTGGCTAGCATAATGGATGTTAATGGGAAACTCGAGCATTTTTCCGGAAGATCTTACAGAAAAATGCTTGCATTTCCCATTGACTTCCATTATTCTTGGGACCCGTTCATTTCCAATTCAGAAGTGAGTGGCTCTGCGGAGCGCCGGATAACTCCTCTAAGGGGTCAAATTAGTAAGAATGTACATTGACAATATGTGCTACTTCATATGGGGGTGGAGGAGCTTTACCGCTATGTCTTCCCTCACAGCTGTGTTTGTTTCTATACGCATGAAAGCTGCCCAATGATTGGGCAAGATCCTCCGGTGATACAGGTAGAGTCATCAAAGGCAAGATCTAGAACCCTCCAGGCGTATAAAAACAAACAAACCCATGCGGGACCCAGCAATCAGGGGAAAGTAGCAATTCCTCACCTTCCGGCAGCCATTACTTTCCCTTTTCCCTGCCTGCAGCGGCTATGAAAGTGATCTGAAACCTCCTCAATCCCCAAGAATCTAATAAAGGAGGGGGAGGAGGGGGATGCAGCTGCAGCATCTCTCCCTCAGAGTTTTAAATACAGTACTCACCCTCATGTATGTAAATGATCTCAGGGCATCAAACTCGAACTCCATTTCCAGGTATCCAGATGGGAAACTCGCCTCATTCCAGCCAACATAATCGTACCCGGGCCAGACACCCTGCTCCTTGTGCTGGAGGAAGTCATCAGCCCCAATAACGCCGTCCGTCAGCTGACCCAGTCCTCCATAATGTAGCCTGGAGGGGGAAAACAAAATTATATATAATGGGTTGTAGAGGAGGAGAAAATCATGGCTGCCTTTTCCCCAAACTGAGCTCTACACTTGTTTATGGGTTTTGTCTGGGCTGCAATACCGCACACAACCTGTGCACAGAGGTGGCGCTGTTTTTGAAAGACAAATGTAATGCCTTTTAATTGACTTATACTTGGCACCAGAGAGGCTTTCTCTTAGAAAAAAAGCGTATTTCTATACTTATTTTCCCCCGGGGGTAATTTCTGGCCTATAGGCCTCAAACCCCCCCCCCCCCTCCCCCTTAAAACTTTAATCCTTGCGTCAGCTCCTGACCCCTTATGTCCTATACTTGATATAACACAAGGTATAATTTGTGCATGGAGTATCCCTTTAATTGAGATAACATTGCACAAGTTATGGGGTATATTTAAAGGGCACCGGTCACACTGTGCATACGCTGTGATCTGCAGACAACATGTTATAGAGCAGGAGGAGCGGAGTAGATCGATATATAGTTTTATGAGAAAATGTATAAAATCTTGTTTATCTGACTCATTTAAGTCCCCGCCTTTAGGAGTCCAGTGGGCGGTCCTAATCGATGACTGACAGCTATCTCTCTAAGCACGCTGATTCAGGGAAGACTGTCGATCACAGAATGAAACCGTCCTCTGGAGTCTTCCCCCAAAAACTATATATCCAGCCGCTCAGCTCCTCCTGCCCTATAACATGGTGCCCATAGATTTTCAAAATGAGAGGTTCCCTTTAAAGGAAAAACGGATAAAACGGATCCGGCGCTGGATCTGTTTTTTCCCCATAGTCTTGTATTAGCGCCGGATTGTGCCGCATGGTGTTGCGTTTCATTCGGCAAAATGTGTTTGTGCGGCCGCCGGACAGGACGCATCATGTATGGCCTCCTTCACACATCACTTTTTGACATCATGCGCAATCCAGCGGTTTTTAGAAAAAAACGGATTTGGCGCCGGATTCCTTTTTCCCTGATACTGTTGTGTTTGAGCCGGATTGTGCCCCATGGGTTTGCGTTTTGATCCGGCTTGCGCCGGATCCGGCGAAATGTGTCTGTGCGGCCGCCGGAAGGAACATTGCAGCATGCAATGTTTTTTATTTCCGGCAAAAAAAATGGATTGTGACGTATCCGGCGCTGTTTGTTTTTTTACAATCTGTCGCCATCTGTAAAAAAAAAAAACGGAATCCGTTTTTTGTTTCTGAGCATGCCCAGAACATATGTAAATTCACTGTAGATTAAACTAAATTAAATTAAATCACTGTAGATTAAATTAAATTAAATATGTAAATTCACTGGAGATTTAAAAAAAAAAAAAAAAAACCTCTCTCGCCGGAAGGGGAAAAATGAGACTGATCCGTTTTTTTTGCCTGACCCGTCACATCAGTTTTTACAAAATCTGTGACGGATCAGTCGCATCAGGCACAATCCGGTTTATGCCTGAAGAAAAAAAATAAAAAAACTGAAAAAGTAAAGTGTTTTGTTGAAAAACTAAAAAAAAAACAGACGCCGATGGATCCGGCGCCATCCGGCGTGTTGGATAATGGTTGCCTATGGGTGCGGGGTCCGTCGGAATACGGCAAAAAAAAAAACACAATATAGTGACGGATTGAGTTTTTTTAAACTGAGCATGCTCAGTATCACAATGGATCTGTCGAAAAACTAAAGAAACGGATTGAAAAAACTGATGAGACGGATCCGTTTTTTCGACAGATCTGTCGCATCCGTTTTTTAACCGGATTGTGTCTGAAGGCAAAAACCTGATGTGTGAAAGTAGCCTAAGAGCCACAGTAGTGCGATTATAGGACACATCGTATAACAGTGGTAGATACAATGAGGTGTATATATTTACCCTCCGACGGTAAATCCATCATATGTAGAGTCGTTTAAATTCACCATCCCCGAATCGACGGCCATGATGTCTCCTGGGGGGGAGGTGTAGGAGCGGAGTCCATCTATGGTACGAAAAAAAGAAGAAGGGAAGTCAGCAGGAGAAAACCTGTAATCACTAAAAAAGGAAAATCCTAGAAAAGCAAGATGGTGGGACACTGAGGGTGGAGAAGACTCACCTTGCCAGTCGCATCCATACAGTTCCACTCGCAAGCACACGCTCATGACTCGGTCAGCCATTGGGTAGAACCGGACGTAACGGGCAATAATTGGGGGTCCCAGGTCCTTCAACACGAGGTCATGTGTGTTCTCATTTCCGACTATCACCTACATAAGAGAGAATGGGACTACGTCACTAGACACTTCAGACTGGAGGACGTCTCTCGTGGTGCCGCCTCCACCGCCTCTCACCTCGTTTCCCCACCGGTCTCTCCACTGCGCCCACTTGTACCCATCTCTGCTGTAGCGCAGCTGGTAATGGCGGACAAACTCTTTGCCCAGTCCTCCGCTGTCTCGGCCCTGTGTGCCGACGAGGGTCAGGAAACGCAGGTCCCTCAAGTCTATCTGTAGATATTCTTCGTTACTAGGATAGACGGGCCCAACTGGGCACCAGGCTCCATCACCTTCATTGCTTTCTAGTCTGCGGCATGGAAATGAGAGAGTTACATGGTCACTTGGCTTGAAAAGATACATAAAGCCAATATGTTTATACATTTTCAAGTGATTTATCCAGAAATGACTGCTTTTACTGTAAAGAACCCTTTCCTATATTGATGATGGCTTCAGGTTGGCAACATTCAGTATGTATAATACAGGCTACTATTGGGCCCGGGGGAGTGGAGGGCCCATTCTAAGTTGGTTTCCGGTGGTTGATCTCAAATTTATTCCTCTTACTGTAAGTACTGTAATCCTTTCCTAAATTGATAATGATATCCCCTGGTTAACTGCACAATAAAGGCTGATATGTGGGAGAGGGACCCTATCCAGGTTGGTTTTCAGGTGGTTGATCCAGAAGTGACTGCTCTTACTGTAAAGAATCCTTTCCTATATTGCTGGTGGCCCCTTTTCGTATACTGATGATGATGGCCCCTAGTTAACATAGTTTATAGTAGAATAACCTTGCACAAAGTTAATGTGCACAATAGAGACCGCTATGAAGTCTGTTGGGAGTTGAGCCCTTTCTAGGCTGGTTTACAGGTGGTTGATACAGAAGTAACTGCTCTTACTGAAAATAATCCTTTCCTATACTGAATAAAATGGTCACTAATATTTGACATTGAAGCGGAAATTAATGGTTCATTATATACTGGCAAGAGGATATATGCAATAGAGGCTGCTATGGGGCTTCTGGAAAGGGGCAACCATTCCAGGTGGTTTATTTGAAGTTTCTGCTCTTACTGTAAGAAATCTTTTCCTATGTTGATGATGATGGCCGTTGGTCGGTACCATGGTTCATAGTATATTGACCTTGTATAGAACGGATATGTACAATAGAGGTTGCTATGGGTCTTCTGGAAAGAGGGGACCATTCCCGGCTGGTTTTCAGGGGGTTGATCCAGAAGTGACTGCTCTTACTGTTAAGAACCCTTTCCTATATTGCTGATGGCCCCTTTTCGTATATTGATGATGATGATAATGGCCCCTATTTAATAACAGTTTATAGTAGAATAACTGTGCACAATAGAGGCTGCTATGGGGTCTGTTGGGAGTGGAGCCCTTTCTAGGCTGGTTTACAGGTGGTTGATAAAGAAGTAACTGCTCTTACTGAAAATAATCCTTTCCTATACTGATTAAAATGGCTACTAATATTTTACATAATACCGAAACTGAAAAGTACAATATATATTGACTGGATATCAAGAGGATATGTGTATTAGGGGCTGCTATGGACCTTCTGGAAATAGGGGACCATTCCAGGTGGTTTATTTGAAGTTTCTGCTCTTACTCTAAGAAATATTTTCCTATGTTGATGATGATGATGGCTGCTGTTTGGTACATAGTTCATAGTACAGTATATTGGCCTTGATCATGTGGATATATACAATAGAGGTTGCTATGGGTCTTCTGGGAAGAGGGGACCATTCCCGGCTGGTTTTCAAGGGGTTGATCCAGAAGTTACTGCTCTTACTGTGAAGAACCCTTTCCCATAATGATGATAATGGCCTCTAGTAGGCCATTGACCTTATACGAAGTGCATTTGTACAATGTGGCCCCTGGACAGAGGGGATGACCCCAGGTTGATTTTAATAGGTGATGATAATTGTGGAAATCTACCGGCAATCAGACAAGGGCACCGTGAGCTCCTGGCACAGGCGGTCAGACAAGTGCTGATGTCAGGCAACTCCTGAAAGGAGCCGTATTTTTATCTTTGTCGGTGCATCTGTTTATACGCTGCTGCTTTATATTTTTCTACACATTTTCAGACTCCATTTAAGGTGTCTTTTCGGACTTTTCATTATATCAGTTGCTGGATTACCATCATTTCCGTATACGTGAGTCATCACCTAAATGCACCACATTTTCCATTTTTGGGGCCAAGTGCATCGTGTTTTTCACACGTATCAAAATACATCAGGTTAAAGGGCATCTTCAAGTGGACGCCTCTTGTACTAAGTTCTCTATGTGCCTGGAGGTGCAGCCCCGCGCCAAACCCCTCCAGGCAACAGAAGAGTAAAATTACTGTCATGTCTGCCCGAGGTGAATGAGTAATAGTGGAGGGGACAGAGGTCAATCCATAGTGAAGTCACACGTCCTGGATCCTGTGCAGTCAGAGGTGACGGGCGCATGTCGTGGCCCCCAGCACATGTTATATAAGGGCCCTATACATCAGCGCGTATACCACCGGACATTATAGGATACCCGCGATGCATTCATAATGGAGATTACACAGGCGCCGCTTATCTCTGATTGAAGGAGGTTTCAATACTGTGAACATAGACGAGTAATCACAAGGCTTCATCTCTATGAAAAAGAGGGGTCCTTCTGCCAAACCCTATAAAACACAGCTTAGCAGCTGCAGAACCTCATAATACCCCCTCCAAATACCCCAGATCTGCTGCAGAACCTCATAATACCCCAGATCTGCTGCAGAACCTCATAATAGTCACCTCACCTGCTTCAAAACATAGACACCTCAGCTGCTGCAGAACCTCATAATAGTCACCTCACCTGCTTCAAAACATAGACACCTCAGATGCTTCAAAACATAGACACCTCAGCTGCTGAAACTCATAATACACACCTCAGCATAACATCATAATACACCTTAGCTGCTGCAGAACATCTTAATAGACACCTCAGCTGCCAAAGAACCTCACAATTACCCTCAGCCGCTGCAGAACATTATCTCAGCCTCTGTAGAACCTCTTGATAGACACCTCAGCCGCTGGAGAACATCATAATAGACATCTCAGCTGCTGCAGAACATTATAATACAAACCTCAACTGCTGCAGAACCTCACTATGCACACCTCAGGTACTGCAGAACCTCACAATACACTGCAGATGCTGCAGAACATCATGAGACACATCTCAGCTGCTGCAGAACATCATAATATACACCTCAGCTGCCATAGAACCTTATAATATACACCTCACCTGCTGCAGAACCTCATAATACACCTCAACTGCTGCTCGACCTCACTATATACACCTCAGGTACTGCAGAACTTTATAATACACTGCAGACGATGCAGAACATCACAATACATATCTCAGCAGCTACAGAACATCATGATACACATTTTAGCTGCTGCAGAACCTCATAATACACTTAAACTGCTGCACAACATTATCATAGACAACTCAGCTGCTGCAGAACCTCATTATACACATTTTAGATGCTGCAGAACCTCATAATACACTTAAACTGCTGCACAACATTATCATAGACAACTCAGCTGCTGCAGAACCTCATAATAGACAACTCAGCTGCTGCAGAACCTCATAATAGACAACTCAGCTGCTGCAGAACCTCATAATACACACCCCAGCTGCCGCAGAGAGTCATAGTACACACCACAGCTGCTGCAGAACCTCATAAAAACAGCAGCTGATGCACAACCTCATAATAAGCCTCCTTTGTGTAATCCCCTGCGTATCTGTGCTCAGCCTGTGGCCGCTGCTTTTACTGCAGAGTGACTTCTAATAGTCTTATAATTTACAGTGGGGGAGGGGCGCTATCTTATATCTGTCTAGCCTGAGTATGTTATTGCACAATTAGGCCCCGTGCACACGTTGAGCATGTGGTGAGTTTTTTACCTCAGTATTTGTCCGTGTTTCTATTATACTTTCCTCTGATTGTTCCTCTCCTGGATTCGTCTTACAAATACTGAGGTAAAAGCTCACCAAATACTGAAGGTGTGCACGTGGCATTAGACGTATTTATCCACCGTCTTCTTACAATCCTTCTTTTATCAGCGGTTGGAGTCCCTGGATGTTGGACCCCAGGGCAGTTGCGGTCTCTGTAGCCCCCATAACTAATCCATCAGCGCGATCACAGTACAGCACACAAATACTGCCTGGAGACAGGTATCGGAGGCGGCCCTTTACCTCCATCTCAGAGAAACACATTTCTTCCCCAAGATTTCCTTGTATGAGTAAGTGACAGCCTCATCACGACGCATGAAGCCATGCTTGGGCAAGTCATGACAAGATGGCTTCCACGTACAATCACTTTCTTTGTCAGCACATTGAGCAAGACTTTCCCCTACAGACGTTCTCACGAGAACAGCGGCTACAGCACTTATATCAACACGACCACTATGGAAGTTCACGACCCCTTAAAGTGGTTAGGCAACTTTATCTTTATTTCAACAGATTTGTTGGGAACATATATAATGAATGTCTAAGTATTTCAGATTTTCCTCCTCCTTTCTCACTGCACAGTTCTCCTCTTCTCAAAATGGCTGCTGGAGGAGAAGCATGTGACTAGACCTGTCCATCAGTCTCCTCCAATATAAAAAAAAAAACCACGATTTCCATTGTAGTGGATTTTGATTGGAGAACACTGCAGGACAGGACTAGTCACATGCTCCTCTATCAACAGCTAATTTGAGAAGAGGAGAACTGTGCAGTCTGAGGACAGAGGAGGAAAATCTGTAATGCTCACATATTAGGAAGTGTTAGAAACCCATCTCAACTACACATTTTAAATAAATTAAATAAAAATACAATGAAGAACCCCTTTAAATATTATCCAGGAACTAGATCATCTGTTCACCTTCAAGGATATACCACAGAGCTAGACCACAAAGCAGCTGTGGGATCTGTAGAGGCCAGAACTCAGTCCTGTTTGGTACCTTCCCCTTTCTATCGGGTGGGGAGGCCCTGTGTAGAACCCCTTTTACAGAGGGTCAAGAATCATCGAAATAGTATGAAGGTGAGGTGAACAATCTCCAGATTCTTGTCTCCTGGTTGATAAAATAAAATGGCACTTCCCTGGCCTTTTCTTACAGATCGATGAAGCTACCACTTGTTACTTTGAGACAGGAGAATCAGCTTAGAAATTGCCGAACTCAGATTTCAACCAAATCCCTAAATTGGTGGAGAAAGAAGGAGGAGTAGGAGCAGGAAATTGGCAACTTTAAATCATTAAGTTACCAAGAAAATACATTCTTCCAGGCTGGAGGACAACTAATCCAGTACATTCAGATACCGATATTGAAGTGGTCACAATAAACATAAATGCAATATAGTACACTGCCTCTCAATGCTACACTGACTTGTTTGCCCTAGGCTAACACTGCTATAAAATTCTGGTTATCACAAGCTTAGTGTTCCCGGTCACAATGGGGCCCCATCAGCTGAGATGCCATTCCTTTATCTGTTTACATAGAGATAACTTATGACGTAAGTAATAAACTGCATTTTTTTTCTCTTAAAAATCCAGAATATCAGCAATAATCTCTAACCTTTCACCGTCAACAGCGGCCAAGGGTCTGCGCAAAAGTCTGCTGGGTATGATCCCACATAGACAACCTAATCTATACCCGAGACCTGAGTATGTCTGTAATATATATGTGTGTGCGTGTGCGTGTGTGCATAATGTATGTATACACTCAGGTATAGTGCACAAAATTTCTGTATAGTACAACATCAATATATCTATATCATATATATATATATATATATATATCTATATATATATAGATATATATATATATATAGATATATATATATATACATATACATACATACGCACACAGACACACACTCACTATACTTGAGTGTATACACACATTATATATATAACCGACGTTGACATAACCCAGACTGGCTGGCCGCTCTCCTGACAGGAGCGGGCTGCTGCATGTATTTCTATGCCACATTACATATACATTGCATCTACACTATCTTTTCTCACCTCCCATCCTACATCCATATACATTAATATGGAGTCGGCCCCTCTGCAGATATAACAGCTTCCGCTCTTCTCGGAAGGTTTTGTACAAGATTTTGAAGGGGTCTGTGGGAATTTTTGCCCCTTCATCCAGAAGAGCCTTTGTGAGGTGACACTGATGTTGGGGGAGAGGCCGGGCTCAGAATCTCAGTTCTAGCTCATCCCAGAGGTGTCAGATGGGGCTGATGTCCGTGTTCTGTGCACTCGGTCATGTTCTTCCACCATACTCCCTAACCATGTCTTTATGGAGCTTGTGCAGTGGGCACAGTCATGGGGAACAAAAACAGCCTTCCCCAAAAAGCTACAATTATACACAATGTTTCGTGCTGAAGTATTTAGATTCCCTTTCCTGGAACTAAGAAGCTGAGGCCGACTCCTGAAAAACACCCCCATAGTAATATCTCTACTCTAAACTGTACAGGTGGCAAAATGTAGTCAGGTGGGTAACATTCTCCTGGCATTTACCAAACCAAAACTCATCCATCAGAATCCAGATAGAGAAGGGTGATCCGTCCCTGCACAGAACACATTTCCTCCAGAGCCCAGTTTGTGCAGCTTTACACTGCTCCATCCGACGCTCAGCACTGTGCTTGGTGATGTACGGCTCGGCATTGTGCTTGGTGATGTACGGCTCGGCATTGTGCTTGGTGATGTACGGCTCGGCATTGTGCTTGGTGATGTACGGCTCGGCATTGTGCTTGGTGATGTACGGCTCGGCATTGTGCTTGGTGATGTACGGCTTGGCGTTGTGCTTGGTGATGTACGGCTTGGCGTTGTGCTTGGTGATGTACGGCTCGGCGTTGTGCTTGGTGATGTACGGCTCAGCATTGTGCTTGGTGATGTACGGCTGAGCATTGTGCTCGGTGATGTACGGCTCAGCATTGTGCTCGGTGATGTACGGCTCGGCATTGTGCTTGGTGATGTACGGCTCGGCATTGTGCTCGGTGATGTACGGCTCGGCATTGTGCTCGGTGATGTACGGCTCGGCATTGTGCTTGATGATGTACGGCTCGGCATTGTACTTGGTGATGTACGGCTCGGCATTGTGCTTGGTGATGTACGGCTCGGCATTGTGCTTGGTGATGTACGGCTTGGCATTGTGCTTGATGTACGGCTTGGCATTGTGCTTGGTGATGTACGGCTCAGCATTGTGCTTGGTGATGTATGGCTCAGCATTGTGCTTGGTAATGTACGGCTCGGCATTGTGCTTGGTGATGTACGGCTCGGCATTGTGCTTGGTGATGTATGGCTCGGCAATGTGCTTGGTGATGTACGGCTCGGCATTGTGCTTGGTGATGTACGGCTTGGCATTGTGCTTGGTGATGTACGGCTTGGCATTGTGCTTGGTGATGTACGGCTTGGCATTGTTCTTGGTGATGTACGGCTCAGCATTGTGCTTGGTGATGTATGGCTCAGCATTGTGCTTGGTGATGTACGGCTCGGCATTGTTCTTGGTGATGTACGGCTCGGCATTGTGCTTGGTGATGTACGGCTTGGCATTGTGCTTGGTGATGTACGGCTTGGCATTGTGCTTGGTGATGTACGGCTCGGCATTGTGCTTGGTGATGTACGGCTCAGCATTGTGCTTGGTGATGTACGGCTCGGCATTGTGCTTGGTGATGTTCGGCTCGGCATTGTGCTTGGTGATGTACGGCTCGGCATTGTGCTTTGTGATGTACGGCTCGGCAATGTGCTTGGTGATGTACGGCTTGGCATTGTGCTTGGTGATGTACGGCTTGGCATTGTGCTTGGTGATGTACGGCTCGGCATTGTGCTTGGTGATGTACGGCTCGGCATTGTGCTTGGTGATGTACGGCTTGGCATTGTGCTTGGTGATGTACGGCTCGGCATTTTGCTTGGTGATGTACGGCTGAGCATTGTGCCTGATGATGTACGGCTCAGCATTGTGCTTGATGATGTACGGCTCGGCATTGTACTTGGTGATGTACGGCTCGGCATTGTGCTTGGTGATGTACGGCTCGGCATTGTGCTTGGTGATGTACGGCTCGGCATTGTGCTTGGTGATGTATGGCTCGGCATTGTGCTTGGTGATGTACGGCTCGGCATTGTGCTTGGTGATGTACGGCTCGGCATTGTGCTTGGTGATGTACGGCTCGGCATTGTGCTTGGTGATGTACGGCTCGGCATTGTGCTTGGTGATGTACGGCTCGGCATTGTGCTTGGTGATGTTCGGCTGGCTGAGCATTGTGCTGGGTAATATAAAGCTTCATGCAGTTAGTATGTCAACGGTTTGCCATGGTTCCTAAATGTTTCATTAATACCACTCACTGGTGATGATGGAATATTTAGGAGTAATTGAAAGATTTGTTACTCCAATGGTTCCTATTACAGGACTGCGCTGGTATCAATGAGCTTATTAACACCAGGTCTAAAGTTAGTAAAGACAGACGGCATAACGAAGGGCTATATCATTTCGTGACTAAAACTATTATCTTAATACTTTGGACCATTTTGTGTATCTGTGTAAGGCCTGGTTCAGCCGAGTGTATTTCACGGTCCACATACAAGCCATAATGTCCACACTGATTGTCTCCCTAATCAATCTTACAGCCCCATAGACACACAGACATGGAAATCCGAGGTCAGTCCAGGCATTGTGGTCGTATAAAGATCTTGAAAAAAATGCCTATCTGAAAGTTCACTCAGATCAGATGCCTATGTATCATCATCCATGTACTGCCCATGGTTTCCAGACTCAGCAATCTCATAGGGACACATGGCTGTTGAGTATGTGAGTATTCAGCAGTTGCAGCCTATACTCCGAAATCTGAATGACACCTTACACACATAATTTAAGAAAACAAATATCTGCAGCATCAGAGCGTAAGCGTAAATTCACATGTTGCAGAAAAGCGCCATGTCATTACTGCAAAAACCACCATGTAATTTTGATTGAATCGTAAAAATCCTTTGTAATTGCTGGTGAATGGCTCGCTGCATTAGGTGACATTTCCTGTACATGCTAATGGCGGCCATATTGGTTGTCAGCCAGCTTTCCCATGAGCAGAGATATTTTGGGCTGACGCTCCATGTGGTTTTGGTCGGAGATGAGGCCTCGTATGAAACATCTAAAAGCCTCGCTGGATATTGTTAAGTGTTATCTCTACAGAATTTACATCCTCTTCAAAGAGCGTTTCATGTAGCATGTGGCGGCCATGTGAGGAGCGACTATGAGGGTAAATCTTCCCTTCAGGGTACGCGGCACCTTATTACCTCCCGCCACTCTCCTGTTTGATGTCATCTCTTCCTTTCCTCTGAATCGCATTAGTGGAAGTTACAGGGAAGCTTTCATCCCGGAGAAACGTGTGTGGATTTGATAAGACGTTTGTGGAAACAGGTGAATATTGTTTTCCTCGGTCGTAATGTTATAGGACGGACCAAAAAAATCTCTCGCGACATCATGGTGGTCAGGTGGTCTAAACCCATTTACTGTATCCAGTTGTTGTGGAACTACAAATCTCATTATACCCTGGCAGCAGCAGGCTGGGAGCTGTAGTTCTACAACAGCTGGAGAGCCGCAGGATGGAGCCCGCGACTACATAAGCTGGTTACAAGAAGGAAAAGTCATCTCTAACACAAGGAGCCATTTTGTTTTACAGTCTCGGTTATCTCATTAGTTGCTAGTAAACTGAGGGCCTAAAAAGTGTCCCATAGCAACTGTTCAGGCCTGTTCTCCTTGGCAACCAATCAGAGCCCAGCTATCATTTTCTAAGCTTCACTGGAAAAATGAGACAAGGGCTACGATTGGTTGTTAGTGGCAATAAATAATTCTTATCAATGGTTTATCCTACAAAATGGCTACCACCTAATTGTCTGTATATAAATAAGAGAGTAAAAGTAATGTAGTAAAAAAATGTTTAAAATGTGCACCAAGGAGCTTATAACCCTTAATGTCCCTATTGTAGAAACTTAGGCTCCAACAACTGTCAAAGGTGGCCACAAATGCCAAACAACTGCCTTAGATGCCACCTGTGGTCACCTGCTAAAAATACCCCTCCCCGCTCTACAAGTCTATATGCCACAAATAAGCATTTTTCCAAACGCTAGCTCCCCAGATTGAGCCGCATCCTCACGCGCTTACTCACCTGCTGTGTTTTGCTTCAGTAGAGTCCGACCATGCACTGGATGCAGTAATGTCCTCATCGGGGATGGTCCTATCCTGCATCCCCAAGGCATACCGGCAAGTAGCTGCAGATAGCAAAAAAACATCTTAGATTCTGGTGACAAGAATGAGGTGCACAAAACTGTGTATAGAAGTCAAGCACGGTCAGTCATTATCTTCGAGGGTTGGTTTTACCAACTGGCGTTCTGCCTCCTTAGTATTACTACTATCTGTTGTCTACTGGTTGATGACATTCGTCCCTATGGTCCTGTTCATTGACCCAGTTCCTGAAGGCCAGTGGTTGAGTGTTACTATGTGTAGTCTAGTGGTTGATGGTTCCCGTTCCTACAGTCCTGTGGTGCACTGCCCCAGTTATTGAAGGATAATGGTTAAGGGTTACTATGTATAGACTGGTGGTTGAGGTCCACCATCCCTAGGGTCCTGGTTCATTTCTCCAGTTCCTGAAAGACGATTAAGGGTTACTATGTGTAGACTGGTGGTTGAGGACCCTCATCCCTAGGGTCCTAGTTCTCTGCCCCAGTTCCTGAAGGACAACGGTTAAGGGTTACTATGTGTAAACTAGTGGCTGAGGACCCCCATCCCTAGGGTCGTGGTTCATTGCTTCAGTTCCTGAAGGATAATGGTTAAGGGTTACTATGTGTAGACTAGTGGTTGAGGACCAACATCCCTAGGGTCATGTTCATTGCCCCATTTCCAGAAGGATAATGGTTAAGGATTACTATGTGCAGAATAGTGATTGAGGACCCCCATCACTAGGTTCTAGTGGTTAATTGCCCCAGTTCCTGAAGGATAATGGTTAAGGGTTACTATGTGTAGACTAGTGGTTGAGGACCAACATCCCTAGGGTCATGTTCATTGCCCCATTTCCAGAAGGATAATGGTTAAGGATTACTATGTGCAGAATAGTGATTGAGGACCCCCATCACTAGGTTCTAGTGGTTAATTGCCCCAGTTCCTGAAGGATAATGGTTAAGGGTTACTATGTGTAGACTAGTGGTTGAAGACCAACATCCCTAGGGTCGTGGTTCATTGCCCCATTTCCAGAAGGATAATGGTTAAGGATTACTATGTGTAGAATAGTTGTTGAGGACCCCCATCCCTAGGTTCTAGTGGTTAATTACCCTAGTTCCTGAAGGATAATGGTTAAGGGTTACTATATGTAGACTAGTGGTTGATGACCACCATCCCTAGGGTCATGGTTCATTGCTTCAGTTCCAGAAGGATAATAGTTAAGGGTTACTATGTGTAGAATAGTGGACGAGGACCCCTATCCCTAGAATCTAGTGGTTAATTGCCCCAGTTTTTGAAGGATAATGGTTAACGGTTACTATGTGTAGACTAGTGGTTGAGCACCACCATCCCTAGGGTCGTGGTTCATTACCCCAGTTCCTGAAGGATAATGGTTAAGGGTTACTCTGTGTAGATTAGTGGTTGAGGTTCACTATTCCAGTGGTTCAATACACCAGTTACTGAAGGATAATGGTTAAAAGTTACTATGTGTAGATTAGCGGTTGAGGTTCTCAATTCCTGGGGTCCAGTGGTTCATTACCCCAGTTCCTAAAGGATAATGGTTAAGGGTTACTATGTGTAGATTAGGGGTTGAGGTTCACCTTTCCTAAGGTCCAGTGGTTCATAGCCATTATCCTTCACGACCTGGGGTAAAGGGATACTATGTGTAGACTAGTTGTTGAGGTCCACCATTCCTAGGGTCTAGTGCAGGGGTCTCAAACACGCGGCCCGCGGGCCGCATGCGGCCCTTCAGGTGGCTTCTTGCGGCCCGCAGGCCCGTGGACCTGGTAAAGATGGCGACCGGTGCAGGGGCCGCAGCTGCCAGTTATTTATTTCAGCCTACAGTTTTGTCTTTGCCGCGCACAGTGAAGTTCTCACTGCAGAACGCAATAACAGCCGCCTGCCAATCAGAGGCAAGCACCTGCTGCATATGACCTCAGATGCTTGTCTGTGATTGGCCAGTGGCTGTTGTGCAGTGAGAACTGCTTTGCATGCGCCGGCCGAAAGTTCAGCGGTGACAGCAGCTGTGATCATTACCGGGTCCACGTGCCTGCGTGCTGCCGACAGCAGGTGAGAAGAATGTTTTTGTGTGTGGGGTTCTGTGTTGCTGGCTGAGGCTGCAGTGTGTGTGGCATGCCGTGTGTGTGTGTGATTCTGTTGCTGGCTGAGGCTGCACAGAGTGTGTGTGTGTGTGTGTGTGTGTGTGTGTGTTAGCTGAGGCTGCACAGGGTGGGGGTGGTGGTGTGAGCTGAGGCTGCACAGGGTGGGGGTGGTGGTGTGAGCTGATGAGGCTGCACAGGGTGGGGGTGGTGGTGTGAGCTGAGGCTGCACAGGGTGGGGGTGGTGGTGTGAGCTGATGAGGCTGCACAGGGTGGGGGTGGTGGTGTGAGCTGATGAGGCTGCACAGGGTGGGGGTGGTGGTGTGAGCTGATGAGGCTGCACAGGGTGGGGGTGGTGGTGTGAGCTGATGAGGCTGCACAGGGTGGGGGTGGTGGTGTGAGCTGATGAGGCTGCACAGGGTGGGGGTGGTGGTGTGAGCTGATGAGGCTGCACAGGGTGGGGTTGGTGTGTGTGTGTGTGTGTGTGTGTGTGTGTGCTGATGAGGCTGCACAGGGTGGGGTGTGTGTGTGTGTGTGTGTGTGTGTGCTGATGAGGCTGCACAGGGTGGGGGGGGGGGGTGTGTGTGTGTGTGTGCTGATGAGGCTGCACAGGGTGGGGGTGGGGGTGTGTGTGTGTGTGAGCTGATGAGGCTGCACAGGGTGGGGGGGGTGTATGTGTGGGTGTGAGCTGATGAGGCTGCACAGGGTGGGGGGGGTGTATGTGTGTGTGTGAGCTGATGAGGCTGCACAGGGTGGGGTGTGTGTGTGTGTGTGTGAGCTGATGAGGCTGCACAGGGTGGGGTGTGTGTGTGTGTGTGTGAGCTGATGAGGCTGCACAGAGTGTGTGTGTGTGTGTGTTAGCTGAGGCTGCACAGGGTGGGGGTGGTGGTGTGAGCTGAGGCTGCACAGGGTGGGGGTGGTGGTGTGAGCTGATGAGGCTGCACAGGGTGGGGGTGGTGGTGTGAGCTGATGAGGCTGCACAGGGTGGGGGTGGTGGTGTGAGCTGATGAGGCTGCACAGGGTGGGGGTGGTGGTGTGAGCTGATGAGGCTGCACAGGGTGGGGGTGGTGGTGTGAGCTGATGAGGCTGCACAGGGTGGGGGTGGTGGTGTGAGCTGATGAGGCTGCACAGGGTGGGGGTGGTGGTGTGAGCTGATGAGGCTGCACAGGGTGGGGGTGGTGGTGTGAGCTGATGAGGCTGCACAGGGTGGGGGTGGTGGTGTGAGCTGATGAGGCTGCACAGGGTGGGGGTGGTGGTGTGAGCTGATGAGGCTGCACAGGGTGGGGGTGGTGGTGTGAGCTGATGAAGGCTGCACAGGGTGGGGGTGGTGGTGTGAGCTGATGAGGCTGCACAGGGTGGGGGTGGTGGTGTGAGCTGATGAGGCTGCACAGGGTGGGGGTGGTGGTGTGAGCTGATGAGGCTGCACAGGGTGGGGTTGGTGTGTGTGTGTGTGTGTGTGCTGATGAGGCTGCACAGGGTGGGGTGTGTGTGTGTGTGTGTGTGTGTGTGCTGATGAGGCTGCACAGGGTGGGGGGGGGTGTGTGTGTGCTGATGAGGCTGCACAGGGTGGGGGTGGGGGTGTGTGTGTGTGTGAGCTGATGAGGCTGCACAGGGTGGGGGGGGTGTATGTGTGTGTGTGAGCTGATGAGGCTGCACAGGGTGGGGTGTGTGTGTGTGTGTGTGTGAGCTGATGAGGCTGCACAGGGTGGGGTGTGTGTGTGTGTGTGTGTGAGCTGATGAGGCTGCACAGGGTGGGGGGGGGGGTGTGTGTGTGTGTGAGCTGGGGCTGCACAGGGTGGGGGTGGTGGTGTGAGCTGATGAGGCTGCACAGGGTGGGGGTGGTGGTGTGAGCTGATGAGGCTGCACAGGGTGGGGTGTGTGTGTGTGTGTGTGTGTGTGTGTGCTGATGAGGCTGCACAGGGTGGGGGGGGGGGTGTGTGTGTGTGTGTGCTGATGAGGCTGCACAGGGTGGGGGTGGGGGTGTGTGTGTGTGTGAGCTGATGAGGCTGCACAGGGTGGGGGGGGGGTGTATGTGTGGGTGTGAGCTGATGAGGCTGCACAGGGTGGGGGGGGGGTGTATGTGTGTGTGTGAGCTGATGAGGCTGCACAGGGTGGGGGGGGTGTATGTGTGTGTGTGAGCTGATGAGGCTGCACAGGGTGGGGGGGGGGGGGTGTGTGTGTGTGTGCTGATGAGGCTGCACAGGGTGGGGGTGGGGGTGTGTGTGTGTGTGAGCTGATGAGGCTGCACAGGGTGGGGTGTGTGTGTGTGTGTGAGCTGATGAGGCTGCACAGGGTGGGGTGTGTGTGTGTGTGTGTGTGAGCTGATGAGGCTGCACAGGGTGGGGGGGGGTGTGTGTGTGTGTGAGCTGGGGCTGCACAGGGTGGGGGTGGTGGTGTGAGCTGATGAGGCTGCACAGGGTGGGGGTGGTGGTGTGAGCTGATGAGGCTGCACAGGGTGGGGGTGGTGGTGTGAGCTGATGAAGGCTGCACAGGGTGGGGGTGGTGGTGTGAGCTGATGAGGCTGCACAGGGTGGGGGTGGTGGTGTGAGCTGATGAGGCTGCACAGGGTGGGGGTGGTGGTGTGAGCTGATGAGGCTGCACAGGGTGGGGGTGGTGGTGTGAGCTGATGAGGCTGCACAGGGTGGGGGTGGTGGTGTGAGCTGATGAGGCTGCACAGGGTGGGGTTGGTGTGTGTGTGTGTGTGTGTGTGCTGATGAGGCTGCACAGGGTGGGGTGTGTGTGTGTGTGTGTGTGTGCTGATGAGGCTGCACAGGGTGGGGGTGTGTGTGTGTGTGTGTGTGTGCTGATGAGGCTGCACAGGGTGGGGGGGGTGTATGTGTGTGTGTGAGCTGATGAGGCTGCACAGGGTGGGGGGGGGTGTATGTGTGTGTGTGAGCTGATGAGGCTGCACAGGGTGGGGGGGGGTGTATGTGTGGGTGTGAGCTGATGAGGCTGCACAGGGTGGGGGGGGTGTATGTGTGTGTGTGAGCTGATGAGGCTGCACAGGGTGGGGTGTGTGTGTGTGTGTGTGAGCTGATGAGGCTGCACAGGGTGGGGTGTGTGTGTGTGTGTGTGTGTGTGAGCTGATGAGGCTGCACAGGGTGGGGGGGGGGGGTGTGTGTGTGAGCTGGGGCTGCACAGGGTGGGGGTGTGTGTGTGTGTGTGTGTGTGTGTGTGTGAGCGTGAGCTGAGGCTGCACAGGGTGGGGGGTGTGTGTGTGTGTGTGTGTGTGTGTGAGAGCTGAGGCTGCACAGGGTGGGGGAGGGGTGTTAGCTGAGGCTGCACAGGGTGTGTGTGTGTGTGTGTGTGTGTGTGTGTGTGTGTGTGTGTGTGTGTGAGCTGAGGCACATTGCTACAAGGGGACAAGGATGCACACATTTTTACAGAATGGGAAACAAGATGGGGCACATTACTACAAGATGTTGGCCAAAATTACTATGCGGTGGTTATTGTAAAACTGTATTACTTATAAAAAGGGGAAAAAATGTAAAAAAAAGTATGTATGTATGTATGTATGTATGTATATGTACACATATATATATATATATATATATATATATACATATATATATATATATATATATATATATATATATATATATATATATATATATATATATATATATATATATATATAGATATATTACACACTACAAATTTGTTATAATGGACAAATGAAAAATGTTCAAAAACAGTGATTCAAGGGTGTATAGAAAGAAAAAATGGTACCACTACCAATGTCACTTTGTCCTGAAAGGAATGCGGCCCCTCAAATTATTTTTTTCCTGTGTGCGGCCCATACACCCAGCCGAGTTTGAGACCCCTGGTCTAGTGGTTCATTACTCCAGTTCCTGATAGCCAGTGATTAGCATTACTACTATATGTAGTGTTTAAAGATTGGGGCTTCTGTCCCAAGCACCCAGTGATTCAATGCTCCAGGATCGGACACCCTAGTGTACTCTAGTGGTTGAGGACCCCTGTCCCTAATGTCTCGTCTGCAGTGCCTTAGTACTTGCTAGATAATGTTTGAGTCCCTCACTTATTTTACCAGAACTAGAAGACCCAGTCTACACTTACTTGGATCAAAATGAGCATCTGGTTCGGCCAGGCAGGAGCCAATGAGCAGACCGAAGAAGACAAGACGAGATGCCATCTTCATATCTTCTGTCAGTGACGACTCAAGAAAGTGTGATCCATAGTTCTCACTGAAAAGATGTAGAGTTCCATGTTATAGTCAGAGACTAGTAACAAACAATGGGATAATACATACCGTATATGCATAGCCACCACTGCATTTCAATGGGGCTTTTCAGAACACGGTTTCCTGGCTCAGTGGGTATTCCAAGGGTGGGACCTCCACTGATAAGCAATTTGTAGCCTATCCTGTAGATAGGTGAAAACCTTCTAATGTTGGGAATTACCCTTTAAGCTAATCATACACATACAAGAGCAGTGAACCAAAGCTAGCCCGCCACTTTCCCTATACACGTACACGTACACGAACAATAATGTGGTCACAGTAGAAAATGGGTAAGCAGCTGTCGGACACCTCTGGATGCAGGGTTATCTTCCCAAGACCTGCCTGATACTTATCTCTGAAATTTTCAATTAGGAGTGAATGTCGGGAGGCCACAATATACATTAGATGATCAGCCATTAGATAGATATTTGATACGTAAGGACACTAGTTTACGTAGTCAGTGTGTACTTTTCCAATAAACACGGAGGTCATTACAAGCTACTACATTGTGTTATGTACAGAAGTGGCTTAGTAAGAAACTACACTGTGTGCAGAATTATTAGGCAAGTGAGTATTTTGATCCCATGATACTTGTTATACATGTCGTCCTACTCCAAGCTGTATAGGCTTGAGAGCCAACTACCAATGAAGTAAATCAGGTGATGTGCCTCTCTGTAATGAGGAGGGGTGCGGTGTAATGACATCAACACCCTATATAAGGTGTGCTTAATTATTAGGCAACTTCCTTTCCTTTGGCAAAATGGGTCAGAAGAGAGATTCGACGGGCTCTGAAAAGTCCAAAATTGTGACATGTCTTGCAGAGGGATGCAAAATTGTCAAACTTTTGAAGCGTGATCACCGAACAATCAAGCGTTTCATGGCAAATAGCCAACAGGGTCGCAAGAAGCGTGCTGGGCCAAAAAAGGCGCAAAATAACTGCCCAAGAATTGAGGAAAATCAAGCGTGAAGCTGCCAAGATGCCATTTGTCACCAGTTTGGCCATATTTCAGAGCTGCAACGTTACTGGAGTATCAAAAAGCACAAGGTGTGCCATACTCAGGGACATGGCCAAGGTAAGGAAGGCTGAAAACCACCACCTCTGACCAAGACACATAAGATAAAACGTCAAGACTGGGCCAAGAAACATCTTAAGACTGATTTTTCACAGGTTTTATGGACTGATGAAATGAGAGTGACTCTTGATGGGGCAGATGGATGGGCCAGAGGCTGGATCAGTAAAGGGCAGAGAGCTCCACTCCGACTCAGACGCCAGCAAGGTGGAGGTGGGCACTGGTATGGGCTGGTATCAGCAAAGAGGAATGTGTGGGACCTTTTCGGGTTGAGGATGGAGTGAAGCTCAACTCCCAGACCTACTGCCAGTTTCTGGAAGACAACTTCTTCAAGCAGTGGTACAGGAAGAAGTCGGTATCGTTCAAGAAAAACATGATTTTCATGCAGGACAATGCTCCATCACATGCATCCAACTACTCCACAGCGTGGCTGGCCAGTAAAGGTCTAAAAGATGAAAAAATAATGACATGGCCCCCTTGTTCACCTGATCTGAACCCCATAGAGAACCTGTGGTCCCTTATAAAATGTGAGATCTACAGGGAGGGAAAACAGTGCACCTCTGGGAGCAGTGTCTGGAGGCTGTGGTGGCTGCTGCACGCAATGTGGATCGTAAACAGATCAAGCAATGGCCAAATCTATGGCTGGTCGGCTGCTGCGTGTCATCAGAAAGAAAGGTGGCTATATTGGTCACTAATTTTTTGGGGTTTTGTTTTTGCATGTCAGAAATGTTTATTTCTAAATGTTGTGCAGTTATATTGGTTTACCTGGTGAAAATAAACAAGTGAGATGGGAATATATTTGGTTTTTATTAAGTTGCCTAATAATTCTGCACAGTAATAGTTACCTGCACAAACAGATATCCTCCTAAGATAGCCAAATCTAAAAAACCCACTCCAACTGCCAAAAATATTAAGCTTTGATATTTATGAGTCTTTTGGGTTGATTGAGGACATAGTTGTTGATCAATAATAAAAAAAAATCCTCTAAAATACAACTTGCCTAATAATTCTGCACACGGTGTAGACAGTAGGTGAGTATAGCCAGCCTGTCACTAAAACAAATGGCTCAGTGACAAAATGCATAGTCAGACAAAACAATTGGAAAAGAGGAGATACAAATGAAGGATGCACAATCTCAGGCACTTACAAAGGTGGCACAGTGGGAACATGTCTGGCACTGATAGAGATGGCTTAGTGAGCAATAAAGCAGTAAAAATGCACCGTTATACTCACGGAGATGGCACATTTGGTGACCCAGCTGATATTCATGGTAATGGCTCAGTGAATAAATGCACCAAATGGCTCCCATTTGAAAGGCTCAATGGACTGGTGCACCGATCATGATGCACAAAGGTTATTCCAGGAATGTGTCAGGAAACCAACACAAAGACCGCACGGACTAGTTCAGGTAGACGCAGCTTGTTCCTGTCATTCTGGAGGTCGCACCGTGGGTTAACGATACCGCAGAAAAGCCACACTTCTCGTAAAGACGCTTAACTTATAGTAAAGCGCACACACTGATCTAATATAGACACATCTGGATTGTACACATTGATTAAATGCAGACGTGAATGATGATGGATATTAGTGGAAACAGTCAGCAAGCTTGTGGATAGACACGCCTATAAACACTACATCACATTAACGTACAGTGCCTGGAGTAAAGACTATGGCCGGCCCCGATTCATCAAAGTGTCAGAAAACTGACCGAAAACACTGAAAAGTCTCAAAATTCTTGTGCATCGCAGAGATGAGCAAAAATGTTGAGATGTTTGGCATGTTCTCAGAAACTTCAGGCAGCCCTGCCAAGAGGAGCAAAGTGGGGCAGGGTGGGGGCATGGCGTGGCTTCAAATTTATCAACAGTGGTGGCGTATGTTAAGGCAGAAAGGTTACTCCAGTCCCTGACCAGAGTAAAATTTATGGCAAGGTGCGAGCCACTGATAAAGGCGGCTTTCACACTACGTTTGTTTAGCATGCGTCATGAACGTTTTTTTGCTGCAAAAGCGGATCCTGTTTTTGCAGAGAAAAACGCATGCAAACGCATGTATTATTTTACAGGATCCTGTCACTTGAAGTTTATGGGCGGGCATTGAAGTCATGTGATTGGGAGTGAGGGGAACTGAACGTGAGACTGGGAGCCGGCATCTGATAGCTGCGGAGGCTCGTAACCAAGGTAAACATCGGGTAACTTGCTTGGATACCCGATATTTACCTTGGTTACGAGCGTCTGCAGCTGCTAGGAGCCGGGCTCCCTGCACACGTAACAAGGTAAACATTGGGTATCCAAGCAAGTTACCCAATGTTTACCTTGGTTACGAGCCTCTGCAACTCTCAGGCGGGGGAGAGAGACTGATCACCCGAGGCTGGTTTCTGGGCATGCTCAGTAGAGCAAGCAGGATCCTGTCTATCAGCCTGCCAGCGTTCACATGCGTTTGCGTGCAGTATAGTCAGGATCCAGCGACTTGCAGTATTTGGACGCAGCTCAAAAACGCTACAAGTAGCGTTTTTGAAAAAAGTTAAAAAACTGCAAGTCGCTGGATCCTCACTATAAGGCTGCTTTCACACATCCGGCTTGAGCTCTGCGTCTCAATCCGGCTGTGCAAGCTATGCAACGGATGCGGTGAAAACACCGCATCCTTTGCATAAGTTTTTCCTTTGCAGCCAGTCCGGTTTTTGCCGCTTGCGGCATACTACTGAGCATGCGCAGTGGCAAAAACCGCATGCGGCGGCCGGATGCGGTTATTGCCGCATCCGGCCGCCATAGGCATGCATGGAAAAATGCGCCGCATCGGCCGAATGCGGCACAATGCGTTTTTTTTTGCCGCACGAAAAAACGTACCAGGCAACGTTCCATCCGGCCGCCGCATCGGCTAAATCTGCCGCATGCGGCAAAAACCGGATGGAACGCAAGGCCATGCGGCACAATGCGGCACTAATTAAAGTCTATGCAGGAAAATCGCAACCGGCAGCAAAAAAAAACCGGTTGCGATTTTCCTGCAAAGTGCCGGAGTGTGCCGCATTGCAGAAACCGGAGGTGTGAAAGCAGCTTAACGCACGCAAACGCATGTTGATACGAGTCCATGCAAATGCATTGAAATGAAAACGCATTTGCACTGGATCCGTTTTTGCGTTAAAAAAAACGTTCAGGACGCATGTTAAAAAAGCGTAGTGTGAAAGCAAAGATGCACCAAATTCATTAAGTCATGTGCGCCTCTTAAAGATTTTAGCCACAAAAAAAACCCTCAAAAATTCCCCGATCAATGTGGGGTTAAATTAACTATAGACACGATTTGCTCGAAGGCAATTAGAGGTACCCTAACTAAAGATCAATAAAATATAACTTTTATTTCATAAATTAAATGGCTATAGCCTAACTCCCTGATGAAGCCAGTTATGGCGAAACATGTCAGGCAGGCTGATAGCCGGGAATTTTAACTAGTAGATATAGGGATAAGAAGTGACATTGTATGGAATATATGGGAATATAATAATCAGTTTGTCTGCGGCCAGATGACACCCTGTACTATATGAGGGATTGACACTATTATATCCTACCCCTTTCTGTCATTTTAATGATAGTCATTTAATTTGTGAAATAAAAGTTATATTTTATTGATATTTAGGTAGGGTATCAATTGTTTTAAAGAATTTGGCATATATTATTCTTGCACCGACTGGTGGAAGAAACGCTAGTCTTAATATGTTTCCTAAAGATTAACAGAATAATGAATAAAAACTGCTGGAGATTACAGCTCCGAATCCTGCAGAATTGTGAATCCAGCTCCGGATTATGGTACAGGCTGTAACTTGGAATCAGGACGATATGGGGAACTATGTAAACACTTTGGCTTTTATTAGGCCCCTCCATGTGGATACGAGGTGTTGGACAGACCATAAATTCTAATATAATAGATGGCATACTGACGTTTCCCGGTGTGATATCACTACATGAGACGCGTTCACCAAACGCAGAATCTGAGGCGCTCGTTTATGATCAGCTAAAGTCACTGTTACTTTTTTAATAAATCTAATTAATAAAGCAGCAAGACACAAAAAGACATTGATTACTGACAAACCAACCTTACCCCATCACAATGCCAACCTGTTCAATTTAAGACTGGTTGCTAGGGACATGTTACCTGACAATTACACCTATCCCTAGCAACCAAACTGTATTAACTGATTTATTAGATCCATAGCTAGAATAAAACTGGGCTCACACAAACGAGTGGAGGAGCCTTTAGGTGTACCATACTACTTCTTTTCTCAGGTGGTCTTATTAATCAGATTTTTTCGAACAATACAGATGAATGCAGCCATGGAAGAAGCTTTTACAGCAGTAAGGTCCCTAACCCTGTCCTGATCCTAGCCCCAACCTGTGTAATCTGAAAAAGTCTGGTTGCTAGGGGGCATTTTACCTGACAACTACACCTGTCCCTAGCAACCAAACTACTAACTGATTTATTAGATCGATAGGTAGAATGAAACTGCGCTCACAGAAAACAGTAGAGGAGCGTTTAGGTGGTTCCATACTAGAGTATTTCCTTTCTTAAGGCGGTCTTACTAATCAGATTTTTTTTCCCCTAAGGCCCCTTTCACACATCAGTTTTTTGCCATCAGTCACAATCCGTTTTCTCGACGGATCCATCGCAGATTATGGCTAAACTGATGCGACGGATCCGTTTTTCGACAGATCCGACTAGCTGGGGGCTAAATAATAATTAGAGCATGCTCAGTTAAAAAAAAATGGAATCCGTCGCCGGATTCCGTCATTTGCCAGATGATGACGGATCCTGCACCCATAGGCTTCCATTCTACCAAATGACGGACAACGACGGATCCTGCGCCCTTAGGCTAAGTTCACATTTCCGCAAAAATGTATCAGTCACAATCCGCTGCTCTTCTAAACAACGGAATCCGTTTAGCGGATTCCGCTGCTCCCATAGACTTGTATGAGCAGCGGATTGTGACTGATGATGCTGCGTTGCACCCTCCGCCCGACTGATCAGTCGTGGAACGACTGACCGCCGGGCGGGAGGAACGCAGCATGTAACGTTTTTTGAGCAGCGAGATCCGTCGGATTTCGCTGCGCATGCTCTCTGGCTCCCTGCACACGTCACCAGCTTTGGTTGGTTACCCGATATTTACCCTGGTTACGGTGCAAGGAGCCAGCGCTAAGCGGTGTAGGCCTGTAACCAAGGTAAATATCGGGTAACCAAGGTAAACATCGGGTGCTTTGCTGTTACCCGATATTTAGGCTGGTTACGTGTGCAGGGAGGCCGACACTTCCCCGCTCGGCCCCGCCCCCTCCCGCTCTCCGCACATGTATGTATGTACACACACACACACACACACACACACATACCTGTCCCCAGCCATGCAGACAAGCACTGCCACTGACACCCTCGTCTGGCCCCACCCCCCGCTCGGCTCCGCCCGCTCCCGCACTCCGCATGTGCACACACATACATACATACATACATGCATGCACACACACTCACACATGCACTCACCTGTCCCCAGCCATGCAGACCGCAGCACTTCCACTGACCTCCTCAGCGCCTGGCCCCGCCCCCCGCTCGGCTCCGCCCCTCCCGCCTTCAGCATGTGTATACACACACACACACACACACACACTCACACTCACACACCTGTCCTGCAGTCCCTGCGGCACTGACGTCCTCAGTGCCATGGCCCCGCTCGGCTCCCCCCCCACGAACTCCGCCCCCCGCACACAACGGAATCCGACAAAGAATTCTGTTCTTTGTCATCCGTTGTACAGCGTTGAACAGCGCATCAGTCACATGCGTCAAGCGACGCATGTGACTGATACAAACCAACGGAAATGTGAACTTAGCCATAGGCTTCCATTCTACCAAACGAAGGATGACGACGGATCCTGCGCCCATGGGCTTCCATTCTACCAAACGAAGGATGACGACGGATCCTGCGCCCATGGGCTTCCATTCTACCAAACGACGGATGACGACGGATCCTGCGCCCATGGGCTTCCATTCTACCAAATGACGGATGATGACGGATCCTGCGCCCATAGGCTTCCATTCTACCAAACGATGGACGACGACGGATCAGTTTTTTTGACGTACACAAAAAACGTTACTTTGGCCATCATCTCCGTCCAATGGACAAACATTTTTCGAAGGATCCGTCAAACGACGGATGAAACGTGAGGCTGTCTGTCGCAATCTATCGCTAATACAAGTTGATGAGAAAAAAACCGGATCCAGTGGCATTCTGACTGATGGCAAAAAACTGATGTGTGAAAGGGGCCTAACCCCGTCCTCATACTAACCTCAACCTATGTAATCTGAAAGTCTGGTTGCTAGGGGACATTTTGTCAGAAAACTATACCTATCCCTAGCAACCAAACTGTGTTTTATGAGATTCATATCTAGATTGTCACCGCTCATAGAAGGAAGTGGAGATGCATCTAGGTTGTACAATAATGTATTACCATCATCTCAGCCGGTCTTATTAATCAGATTTTTCTTATATGCACCGTATGGTCTGATTACTTCCGATATGGAAGAAGCTCATAGAAGGAAGTGGAGATGCATCCAGGTGGTACCATAATGTAGTACCATCATCTCAGCCGGTCTTAATAATCAGATTTTTCCTATATGTATGGTCTGATTACTTCCGATATGGAAGAAGCTTCTACAGTAGTGATCTGCCATTTATAGCTCCCAGCTGCTGTAACACAACATCTCCCAGCATGTCCTGGCAGCTGGTGACCGCACAGCTGTTGTGACGCAACTCCCCCAGTATGATACCAGGAATTGCTGGGTCATCATAACCCCTCATAGTGATAAATTTGCATACACCTCGAGAGCCCTGTTCACGTCTCAGTCAGCCATTACGTCTGACATACCGGTCGGACAATGCCCTCTTGTGCCCACAGAGTGTGGCAGACGTAGGTAGTCCATTGGCGCATGGCTGCGTACGTCTCCTCAAACATGGAACATCTTGAATGTGAACTGTAACCCAACGACATAAACCATACTTCTATTCTATATGTGCCCCAATGCCCTGACCATTATGGTTCTGAGATCAAGGACGTAGGGACACAATCTATAAGACTTTTTTTTCTCTTATATGATTGTTGGAGAAAAAAATAAAAATAAGTTTTCAATCCCAATTTGAAAAATATCCCCCAATTTATTTTGTCTTTTTAAAGATTCTCTTTGCCGTGGCTCATTATTACGTGTATGGTGGTTTTAAGGCTATGGGCGGATTTCCCCTATAGAGGATACTGACATATCTATAGGAGACACTGGACAGTGTGAAAAGCAGCGAGCGACCACCGGGAATCCTAAACTTTGACCATTCGCCCCTAATATAATGTACGAGTGTGGACATGTTGGAGAAGGCACCAAACCACAAGCCGTCCCCTATGAACACGGCTCCACTTGCAGGCGTCCTCCCTTGTATGTGAGCACCTGTGCTGGAGACGTGCACACAGCCATGTCACTGTCCCTCTTGCTTCTTCACTCTATCCCACTTTCTCCATTGTCTTATTCTGTAGCCACTTTCTCCTCCACCTGACCCCCTGCGGCCATTGTGCATTGTCCCCTTGCAGCTCTCTGTGCCCCTTCCCTCTTCACCCACTTACTTGTGTCCAGGTCCAGGTTGTAATAGGAGTGTGACATGTTCTGGGGCTTCTCCCTTGGGACAGACAGGAACTAAACTATCTGTGTCTTTCCTCCTCCTCCCCAGACCCCTCCTCTCCACCTAGAGCAGCATTCACTTGTCTCTGCTCCCTCCCCTCCATTCTCCTTAACTCATTCTCTCACTGCTCTAATCTCCATTCCTCACACTCCTTCCACTGCTTCTTACTGCCTGGACATTTCCTTACAATTAAGTCCTATTTCCTCCGGTCACTTCCCTTCCTGAACTTTTCTTTGTCAATAATTTACAAGAACAGTCAATTTTTTAAAACACCTGACCACCAAAAAGACAGAATAAGTAATGTATGCACACACTAATTTCATTAGCAGAATAGTGTGTAGAGTGCAGCTCTGAAGTATAATAAAGGTTGCAACCCAGTATCAGTACAGGACAAGTAACGTAATGTCTATACACAGTGACTCCACTAGCAGAATAGTGTGTGCAGCTCTGGAGTATAATACAGGATGTAACGCGGAATCAAAAGAGGATCAGTAATGTATGTACACAGTGACTGTACAAGCAGAATAGTGAGTGCAGCTCTGGAGTATAACACAGGATGTAACTCAGGATTAGTAATGTAATATATGTACACAGTGACTGCACCAGCAGAATAGTGAGTGCAGCTCTGGATTATAATACAGGAGGTAACTCAGGATCAGTAATGTAATATATGTACACAGTGACTGCACCAGCAGAATAGTGAGTGCAGCTCTGTAGTATAATACAGGAGGTAACTCAGGATCAGAACAGGATTAGTAATGTATGTACACAGTGACTCCACTAGCAGAATAGTGAGTGCAGCTCTGGAGTATAATACAGGATGTAACTCAGAATCAGTAATGTAATATATGTACACAGTGACTGCACCAGCAGAATAGTGAGTGCAGCTCTGGAGTATAATACAGGAGGTAACTCAGGATCAGAACAGGATTAGTAATGTATGTACACAGTGACTCCACTAGCAGAATAGTGAGTGCAGCTCTGGAGTATAATACAGGATGTAAGGATCAGTACAGGATCAGTAATGTATATACACAGTGACTGCACCAGCAAAATAGTGAGTGCAGCTCTGGAGTATAATACAGGATGTAACTCCGGATCAGTATAGGATAAGTACTGTAATGTAATGTATGTACACAGTGACTGCACCAGCAGTATAGTGAGTGCAGCTCTGGAGTATAATACAGGAAGTAACTCAGGATAACTAATGTAATGTATTTACACAGTGACTGCACAAGCAGAATGGTGAGTGCAGCTCTGGAGTATAATACAGTAGGGAACCCAGGATCAGTACTGTATCAGTAATATAATGTTTGTACACAGTGACTGCACAAGCAGAATGGTGAATGCAGCTCTGGAGTACAATACAGTAGGTAATTCAGGATCAGTACAGGATAATTAATGTATGTACATAGTGACTGCACCATAAGACTAGTGAGCACAGCTCTGGAGCATAATACAGGAGGTAACTCAGGATCAGTAATGTATGTACACAGTGACTGCACCAGCAGAATAGTGAGTGCAGCTCTGGAGTATAATACAGGATGTAACTCAGGATCAGTGCAGGATAAGTAATGTAATGTATGTACACAGTGACTGCACCAGCAGAATAGTGAGTGCAGCTCTGGAGTATAATACAGGATGTAACTCAGGATCAGTGCAGGATAAGTAAAGTAATGTACAGTATGTACACAGTGACTCCACTAGCAGAAAAATGAGCGCAGCTCTGGAGTATAATACAGGCTCAGTAATGTAATGTACAGTTAGGTCCAGAAATATTTGGACAGTGACACAATTTTGGCGAGTTGGGCTCTGCATGCCACCACATTGGATTTGAAATGAAACCTCTACAACAGAATTCAAGTGCAGATTGTAACGTTTAATTTGAAGGTTTGAACAAAAATATCTGATAGAAATTGTAGGAATTGTCACATTTCTTTACAAACACTCCACATTTTAGGAGGTCAAAAGTAATTGGACAAATAAACCAAACCCAAACAAAATATTTTTATTTTCAATATTTTGTTGCGAATCCTTTGGAGGCAATCACTGCCTTAAGTCTGGAACCCATGGACATCACCAAACGCTGGGTTTCCTCCTTCTTAATGCTTTGCCAGGCCTTTACAGCTGCAGCCTTCAGGTCTTGCTTGTTTGTGGGTCTTTCCGTCTTAAGTCTGGATTTGAGCAAGTGAAATGCATGCTCAATTGGGTTAAGATCTGGTGATTGACTTGGCCATTGCAGAATGTTCCACTTTTTTGCACTCATGAACTCCTGGGTAGCTTTGGCTGTATGCTTGGGGTCATTGTCCATCTGTACTATGAAGCGCCGTCCGATCAACTTTGCAGCATTTGGCTGAATCTGGGCTGAAAGTATATCCCGGTACACTTCAGAATTCATCCGGCTACTCTTGTCTGCTGTTATGTCATCAATAAACACAAGTGACCCAGTGCCATTGAAAGCCATGCATGCCCATGCCATCACGTTGCCTCCACCATGTTTTACAGAGGATGTGGTGTGCCTTGGATCATGTGCCGTTCCCTTTCTTCTCCAAACTTTTTTCTTCCCATCATTCTGGTACAGGTTGATCTTGGTCTCATCTGTCCATAGAATACTTTTCCAGAACTAAGCTGGCTTCATGAGGTGTTTTTCAGCAAATGTAACTCTGGCCTGTCTATTTTTGGAATTGATGAATGGTTTGCATCTAGATGTGAACCCTTTGTATTTACTTTCATGGAGTCTTCTCTTTACTGTTGACTTAGAGACAGATACACCTACTTCACTGAGAGTGTTCTGGACTTCAGTTGATGTTGTGAACGGGTTCTTCTTCACCAAAGAAAGTATGTGACGATCATCCACCACTGTTGTCATCCGTGGACGCCCAGGCCTTTTTGAGTTCCCAAGCTCACCAGTCAATTCCTTTTTTCTCAGAATGTACCCGACTGTTGATTTTGCTACTCCAAGCATGTCTGCTATCTCTCTGATGCATTTTTTCTTTTTTTTCAGCCTCAGGATGTTCTGCTTCACCTCAATTGAGAGTTCCTTAGACCGCATGTTGTCTGGTCACAGCAACCGCTTCCAAATGCAAAACCACACACCTGTAATCAACCCCAGACCTTTTAACTACTTCATTGATTACAGGTTAACGAGGGAGACGCCTTCAGAGTTAATTGCAGCCCTTAGAGTCCCTTGTCCAATTACTTTTGGTCCCTTGAAAAAGAGGAGGCTATGCATTACAGAGCTATGATTCCTAAACCCTTTCTCCGATTTGGATGTGAAAACTCTCATATTGCAGCTGGGAGTGTGCACTTTCAGCCCATACTATATATAGAATTGTATTTCTGAACATGTTTTTGTAAACAGCTAAAATAACAAAACTTGTGTCACTGTCCAAATATTTCTGGACCTAACTGTATGTACACAGTGACTGCACCAGCAGAATAATGAGTGCAGCTCTGGAATATAATACAGGATATAACTCAGGATCAGTAATGTAATGTATGTACACAGCGACTGCACCAGCAGAATAGTGAGTGCAGCTCTGGAGTGTAATACAGGGATATAAAGTAGGATCACTACAAGATAACTAATGTAATATATGTATTTTTTGTAAACTGTAAAAAGGTGTTTAAAAATGAAAGTGAACGACAGCGTATCCGCCTCTGGATGCTTCCCTAGATTCACTGCTGTACTGTAGCTCAGGGCAATAAGGCTTTCTTTACACAGAGCCATTTTGAAAAATGATCAGCATACGCCTTCTGTTATAGTAGATCCTTTTGGGGATTCAAAGATTATGAAAGTTTAACAATAGTATTATAGTGTTTCTGCAGGTGCCCTAAAATGTTCTTAGTCTTGTCTAGTGAGTAAACAGACATAACAATACAGAGCAAACAACTAGAAGTAGAAATAAGCTCAGAAATCCCCGATAAGCAATGTAAACTAAGGCGCAGAGAAATCAAGGCCAAGAGTCTAATCTGAAACAAGTGATATACAGCCTGGGCAGTATACGTTAATATTACTGCAGTCACAATATTTCTGACTTCAGAGCTGAAATCTTCCAGCAAACCTTGCTGGTCTCACGCCTGCACACAGTTTGCTCTGTGAATCCGGGAGGGCTATACAGTAATCTGATGTAGAATAAAAAAAAGGTCAGGAAAGCAGGGGCAGCTGTGACACCCCCAATAGTGATTGACGGATCACGTGTTATCAGCTATGTATGCAGGTGTTACCATTCATTATGATCCTGCCTCTGATGATAAGGAAACTGCTGAAAACTCTTCCTGAAAGGACAGGAAGTATTGAGTCTAAAAAAGCCCCTGTGGCCAATGTGAAACCTGCAGGATCACTCATTTAGGTAAACATCATGATATGAAATAGAAAAAAAAAAGTTTAGAAATTCTTTTTTTTTATTATTATTATTATTAGTAACACAAGAAACAATAGATCATTTTCTCCCTGTATTTTCTTTACAACAGAATAACTTACTAAAACTATAGAAGGATCATCAAACATGGCAAACAGAAATTCCCTTCTTAAAGTGCACCAATCACCAGGATTTTCATATATAACCCAAAGCCAGTGCTATACTGGCACTATCAGGCTGATTCTATACATACAGTGCTATACTGGCACTATCAGGCTGATTCTATCCATACCGTGCTATACTGGCACTATCAGGCTGATTCTATACATACAGTGCTATACTGGCACTATCAGGCTGAGTCTATACATACAGTGCTATACTGGCACTATCAGGCTGATTCTATACATACAGTGCTATACTGGCACTATCAGGCTGATTCTATCCATACCGTGCTATACTGGCACTATCAGGCTGATTCTATACATACAGTGCTATACTGGCACTATCAGGCTGAGTCTATACATACAGTGCTATACTGGCACTATCAGGCTGATTCTATACATACAGTGCTATACTGGCACTATCGGGCTGACTCTATACATACAGTGCTATACTGGCGCTATCAGGCTGATTCTATACATACAGTGCTATACTGGCACTATCAGGCTGATTCTTTACATACCGTGCTATACTGGCACTATCAGGCTGATTCTATCCATACCGTGCTATACTGGCACTATCAGGCTGATTCTATACATACCGTGCTATACTGGCACTATCAGGCTGATTCTATACATACAGTGCTATACTGGCACTATCAGGCTAATTCTTTACATACCGTTCTATACTGGCACTATCAGGCTGATTCTCTACATACAGTGCTATAGTGGCAGTATCAGGCTGATTCTATCCATACCGTGCTATACTGGCACTATCAGGCTGATTCTATCCATACCGTGCTATACTGGCACTATCAGGCTGATTCTATCCATACCGTGCTATACTGGCACTATCAGGCTGAGTCTATACATACCGTGCTATACTGGCACTATCAGGCTGATTCTATACATACCGTGCTATACTGGCACTATCAGGCTGATTCTATACATACCGTGCTATACTGGCACTATCAGGCTGATTCTATACATACAGTGCTATACTGGCACTATCAGGCTGATTCTATACATACAGTGCTATACTGGCACTATCAGGCTGATTCTATACATACAGTGCTATACTGGCACTATCAGGCTAATTCTTTACATACCGTGCTATACTGGCACTATCAGGCTGATTCTCTACATACAGTGCTATACTGGCACTATCAGGCTGATTCTATACATACAGTGCTATACTGGCACTATCAGGCTGATGCTATACATACAGTGCTATACTGGCACTATCAGGCTGATTCTATACATACAGTGCTATACTGGCACTATCAGGCCAATTCTTTACATACCGTGCTATACTGGCACTATCAGGCTGATTCTCTACATACAGTGCTATACTGGCACTATCAGGCTGATTCTATACATACAGTGCTATACTGGCACTATCAGGCTGATGCTATACATACAGTGCTATACTGGCACTATCAGGCTGATTCTATACATACCGTGCTATACTGGCACTATCAGGCTGATTCTCTACATACAGTGCTATACTGGCACTATCAGGCTGATTCTCTACATACAGTGCTATACTGGCACTATCAGGCTGATTCTATACATACCGTGCTATACTGGCACTATCAGGCTGATGCTATACATACAGTGCTATACTGGCACTATCAGGCTAATTCTTTACATACCGTGCTATACTGGCACTATCAGGCTGATTCTTTACATACCGTGCTATACTGGCACTATCAGGCTGATTCTATCCATACCGTGCTATACTGGCACTATCAGGCTGATTCTATACATACAGTGCTATACTGGCACTATCAGGCTGATTCTATACATACTTGTAGTGGTCAGCTCAGATGTATAGGTTTTGAAACAGAAGCAAGTAAAGTTTGTAAAATGAGCAGCTTCTTGAATGACGGCAGCTGCCGATCAGCTGATCCCTGGGGAGGGTATTCATAGTTATCCCCTCCCCCTGTTATTTATGCTAATTCTATTATGAATCATTTTACTTTGTGACTAGAAGGACCTGTGCTGATGTCATACCTATGTGACCAGAAGGGGCGGGGACTCAGCCAACAGAAAAATAATGTTGCTTCCTGGTATCAGCTATGTTATATAGGTACATCCCTTTATTGTGATAGCATATAGAGGGGTACAAACATTATTTTTTTATTGATGTAAGGGTATTTTATTGCACATTGTCCCCGGAAGTGTTTACTATGGGGTATTTGCCTCCACCTACGTTGGTTTACCAAACAACAAGTGACGCAGCAGCCGCATATAACATCCTTCTCTTATGACAGCGTCGCCAGTGGCATCGCAGATGGGTCAACGACCTCAAACATACAGCCAATCTCATTAAGGATAATCTTCAAAGTAAAAAAAGAACAAGGAATCCCTAAACTAATGATCTGACCCCCACATAGTCCATGATCCAGTCTAGGAGTACATGAGGCAATAGAAGGATTTACACACAGAAGATCTGTGGTTACTTCTCCAAGATATTTGGAACATCCTCGCTGACGAGTTGCAAACACTTGTTGGCTGCTTTGCCTTCCCTCTGTGTTCAACTCATCCCAAACTATCTCAACTGGTTTGAGGTCGGGTGATTGTGAAGGTCATTTCATCTGACGCAGCCTCCGTCCCCCTACTTCTTGGACAAGTAGCCCTCAGTTTTGACTAATTGTCCGGTTGAAACACAAATGATGGTCTCACAAAGCGCAAACTAGATGGGATGGCATGTGGTTGCAGAATCCTGTGGTTGCCATGTTGGGCAAGTGTTCCCTGAATTTGGAATTAATCACAATGTCACCAGCACAGCCTCCCTGCATGATTCACGGTGGGCACCACACATGTAGAAACCAAACTTTTCTGCGTCTTACAAGGACAATGTGGTTGCTACCAAAAATCTCAAATTTTGACTCATCAGATCACAGTTGAGATTTTCACAGATCAAATGTGCAGTTCTTGTATTGGCTGGACCAAGCATGTCAATTTTTGCTTGTGTCTCTCAGTAGTGGCTTTTTTGCATAAATTTGACCATAAAAGCCACTTTTTGCAAACTTACTTCTTTGGAGAGTTGATGTTGAGCTATCACTGGTGCTTGATGTCTATGCATAATTTAGGAGGGTTGTTATCTGAAGTGCTCTAAATCTGCATTTTCTAAGGATGGTAACTCTGATGAACTTATCCTCTGCAGCAGAGTTAATTCTTGGACTTCCATTTCTGAGAATCAGTTTCATCATAGTGATTGATGGTTTTCATGACTGCACTTGGGGATACCTTCAAGGTTCTAGCAATTTTCCAAGTTTGACTGATCTTCACATGCTAAAGTAATGATAGACTGCTGTTTCTCTTTGCTTAGTAATGTGTTTCTACAAACATCACAGAAAAATAAACAGCCATAACCAACACAAGATTAGATCACTAATGCACTAGCAGAATGCAGCAGGCCTCCATGATAAAGGTGGGGGAAACACCTGTGCAAAATATTGATGAAACAACCACTCACAATCTACTAATTAGTGGAGGAGGAGGTGGTTGCAGCAGAGTTAATTATTGTACTTTCATTCTTGAGAACCAGTTTCATCATAGTGATTGATGGTTTTCATGACTGTACTTGGGGATACCTTCAAGGTTCTAGCAAAGTTTGACTGAACTTCACATTCTACAGTAATGATAGACTGTTGGTTCTCCTTGCTTAGTTGAGTGTTTCCAACCATATTCTGGCTTAAAACAGTTGTATGGGGCTCAGCACTGTATGGAGCTGTGTACCAACACTGCCTCTGCAAAACACACCTGGAATCAAAAGACTTAACACATATTGATCAGGCTTGCTTCCCACGTGTATCTTTAAGGCCGCTTTACACGCAACGATATCGCTAACGAGATGTCGTTGGGGTCACGGAATTCGTGACGCACATCCGGCCTCTTTAGCGACGTCGTTGCGTATGACACGTACGAGCGACCGCTAACAATGCAAAATACTCACCAAATCGTTGATCGTTGACACATTGTCCATTTACCAAAAATCGTTGCTGATTTTGGACGCAGGTTGTTTGTCGTTCCTGAGGCAGCACACATCGCTACGTGTGACACCGCAGGAACGACGAACAACAACGTACCTGCGTCCTGCCGGCAATGAGGTGGGAGTGACTTTCATGTGGATGCTCTCCGCCCCTCCGCTTCTATTGGACGGCTGCCGCGTGACGTCGCTGTGACGCCGCACGAAACGCCCCCCCTAAGAAAAGAGGCTGTTTGCCGGCTACAGCAACGTCGTTAGGAAGGTAAGTATGTGTGACGGGTACTAGTGATTTTGTCCGCCACGGGGGCAAAAGCAATTTGCCCGTAACGCACAAACGACGGGGGCGGGTGCTTTCACGAGCAACATCGCTAGCGATATCCTAGCGTGTAAAGCAGCCTTAACTCTTTGTTTCCATATGTGTTCCTATGTGGTTTTGCTGCTTTTAGCCTGAATCTACAATGTGCACATTCCAATAAAACCAAGGTAAACCATTGCATGAATAGGTGTGTCACTAAAATTCAGCTAAGACACTCATAAATCAGATGTAAAAATATTCCAAAAACACCTTTGGGAACTGGTGAAAAATAAAAAGTGCATATAAATACCCTTAAGCCATTGGACTTATTTTAAAACCCCCACACCTTATATAAGACGAGTATATAGTAATATAAATGGAGAAAACCCAGACAGTAAACTTGTCTTCTCCCCCCAGAAGCTGAGCTGTAGCCGCTGGAGCATGGATAATGACCGACTGTATGGCTATTCAGAACTAAATGAACCCAAGAGGAGGCAGAATAATAAGCCGGCAGCAACCGGTCCGGCCCTGTGAGGTGAAGGCACATACCAGCGGTAATCTGCCACCATGGAAACTATCCATGTAAAATCCAGAGCCATCGAATCTAAGGAGTGGATGCGGTATCTATACTGGAACGTCACCTATGGAGCATTCCTGGGATTACATGTGATATTCAGTATCCGGTTACGTTATCTATCTGAGGAATGCAGCCAGAACCAGCCATAAAAGTTCCTGGGCTTACAATATTCTGTATAAACCGGAGAGGACACTTGAAAGGCCCCTTTCACATTGTGTTCTGATCTCTGTTTAGTGGTCCTATCAGGGCTTCCGTCTGAACCCCCCAAAAAACGGGATTCGGACATATGCGCCGATGGGGCCATTGACTATACGAAGACGGAGTCATTGTGTGCTCTGCCGTGCACCATTTTCGGGAGTATACGCTTAGTGGAGGGAGGCGGACACCCACACGTAGTAGACTGCGTCCACCTCCACTAGCAAATATTCCCGAAAATGGTGCACGGCAGAGCACATGGTGACTCCATCTACACCATTATAGTCAATGGCCCCATCGGCATGTACGTGGTTCGGATGGAGGCTCTGATGGGACCACTGAAGGGAGATAAGAATGCAATGTGATAGGGCCTTAAACATCATACGCTGTGAGGGGTTCCAGATGTACATATTCCATCTAGAACCATCAGAGAGCTCAGCAATTAAATCCGGTGCAAATTTGTCATATTTAAACCACACCCTTTTCCCTCTAAGCCACACCCCTTTGTCATTTGTGCCCCAAATATACACTATATGGTATATGGACAAATGTATGTGCCCCCCGCCCTCCCTCCCATTAGCCCTACAGGAGCTTTTCTAACCTCCCATCCTACATGCATAGACATTAATAATCAATTAAGTCGTCCCCTCTGCAGATATAACAGCCTCCGCTCTTCTGGGAAGGTTTTATACAAAATTATTGAGGTGTCTGTAGGAACTTTTGTCCATTCATCCAGTAGAGCATTCTTTACGGGGAAGTTCCAAGCGGACAGTGAAAGGGAAGGAAAACAATGAGTCTAGGGAAGGGGAGATGGTGACCCCTGACCTAACCTACTGCTGGTCCCCGGGGTCCCTCACCACCCTAGATAGGGTCCACACCTATGCGCAGAGCCGGATACCTGACACTTGGTATGCCTAGTGCTGGCCCCTTAATAATGGATGGGATGAGCTTTTTGTCATCCCCACTAAACACTAATGAAGACAGCAAGGAGGACACACAGGGGGAAACACATTAACTACATATCACAGATGACTCAAGTAAAAGTTCAGCAAAGTTACAACAACAATACCACAGATGAGTGCAAGCCGTCTGCTTGCATCCAGAACATGATTGAACTGAATAATATTACTAGCACCAGTCCAGGGAAGATGGGAGTATTTAAACCCAAAGGGAAATACAGATGATTAGCAGCTGAAGGGAAGAGGAGCTCTGCTGGTTCATAAAGGGAAAAGGATTAAAACCCAGCAGAGGAGCTACCTAGTACACTGAATACTGACAGCAGCAACAATAGAAAGTTAGGGAGCATTTTGCACAGCCAAACAATGTGACCTTCTATTGCCGGACACTACAGTACTGTGACACACCTGTGACAGATACTGATGTTTGGGACAACAATCTCCATTGTAGGTGTTGGATGGGGTTGAGATCTGGGCTTTGTGTGGCCAATCATATTCTTCCAAGCCAATCTCCCAAAACCATGTCTTTATGGACCTTGTCCACTGGGTACAGAACAGAACAGAAAATGGCCTTCCCCAAACGGTTTCCACAAAGCTGGAAGCTACAATTGCCCAAAATGTCTTGTGCTGAAGTATTAAGATTTCCCAACACTGTAACTAAGAGTCCGAGGACGACCCCTGATAACCACCCATAGTATTATTGGGTGGCCGCTTAGTGATGCCGCTGTGATGCCGCTCGAACTGCCCCCTTAGAAAGGAGGCGGTTCGCCGGCCACAGTGACGTCGCTAGGAAGGTAAATACGTGTTACGGGGACTAACGATGTTGTGCGCCATGGGCAGCGATTTGCCCGTGACGCGCAACTGACGGGGGCGGGTGCTTTCACCAGCGACATCGCTAGCAATCGCTAGCGATGTTGCAGCGTGTAAAGCACCCTTTAGGCCTCCCATTCTAGAATACATATATTCATGGAAATACAGATACATGAGGCTTCTAGTTCTAGAATATACAGCATACTTAGAACTAAATATTAATAAAAGCCCTTGTTTCTAGAATATAATGTATGTGTAGGACCATGTTTCGGGCTTTTGATTCTAGAATACTTGTATTCTTGGAAGTAGAGATGTGTCAGACTGATATAATTAGAACCATGTGATAGAATATTTTGTATACATGAAAACACAGATACATCAGGTCTTAGATGGTTATACAATTGTTTTTTTTCTTTTCAAGGAATCATTGATTCATCCGGACCTTCATTCTAGGATAGATGTATTCTTTGAAGTATAGTTATAGGGATTCTCCACCTTGGGAGGTCTTTTTTTTTATTACTTAAATCCATGTATTTATGGCTAAATATAATTATTGTGTTTAGGCTTCATTAAAAATGTTGCATTGTTGCATTGTTTGCCTGAGAAGCGCTATCCAAAGGGAGTAAAAGCAAAACAGTGCAACATTTCTAATGAAAGCAAATTGCAAAAATTATAATTTTTCTTAGCCCTTAATAAATGCATTTAGGAAAATAAACAAACAAATGATGTCCACAGAGGTTGGCAACCCATTAAAGGCTGGAGTTACATGCAGATTTTGCACACAACAAAGCACAGCTAAAAGATTGCTGTATGACTGCATTGTGGTGCAGCACGATGCAGGTGAATATATCACATTGCGAACGGCAAGGTACCGCAACAAGCAAGTCACAAAAACTCAAAATTACCAGGATTTTGTGCAACTTGCTTGTTGCGGTTGCAGCACCTTGGGGGATACAATAAAACGCCATTCACCTGCATTCTGCAGTGATATAGAAGTGATGGGGAACAATTTTTGGCTGCTCGATCTGTGCTGAGCCCAAAATTGACATCTAACCCCAACCTGCATCAGACGTCTCGTTCTATGATATACAGTATCAGAAGCGTAACGATCGCGGTCGCACAGATTGCGACCGGGCCCAGCAGGGTTAGGGGCCCAGCGCCCGCCCTGCAGAGAGTGAGAGAGCAACTGCATTGTAACATGCAGCTGCTATGGGGCCCGTGAGTCAGGGGGGCCCGGTGCCAGCAACAGCAATGGGCCCTTGCTCGTACAATATATTTTGCACCATCTATTCATAGGGCCTTGACTTTAGAATATTGGAGTAAGGGGTTCCTCAGAATTGTTGTTCTGAAATATATATATTCTTGGAATTGTAGCTACATCAAACTTAGGGTTGTAGAAAACAGGGTATACTTGGACGGTTCTAGAAAATACAATATACCGTACTTGGATGGTTCTGGAAATTATGGTATACTTGGAACTAATACATTGATGAGGCCTTGATTCTATAATATTGGAACCATAGATCATTCAGATTTCTTTATATTTTAAGAAAATGTATCCCGCTTTTAGCTACAGAGATGTGTTATGAACCCTTAGCCGCATATTCATGAAGGTTTCTTGTGCTCAAAAGATGAAAAGTGTTGGTTCCTTGAGAAATACCACACGCAACAGTGAAAAGCCGAAAAGAAGGAGGAGGGAGGGTGTAGATGAAAAGAGGCAGAGAAGTGGAGAAAAAAAGCCAAGTGGTATTCAAAGAGGGGGGCCGGAGACAAAATAGATGCAGCGCGGAGCGCATAAGGCGAGGCGGTGGAATAAATTTCAGGTGCTTTCGGTAATAAAAGATAAAAGGCCGGAGGCTGTACTGGATTAGGATCCTGTTTAGCAGCTTTCACTGTTTAACCCCTACCTATGCCGAAACCTTCGGAAGGTAGCACATTGTTAAACCCTCTGCAGCCAAATAATCTTCCTCGACTCGCAATCCCTTCATATTAATGGACATGCGTTGTTTTTGTTGTTGTAATGACCACCATGTTCCAGATTCGACTATAGGACTCGTTTCATAATTAACGTCGAAATCATGACATCAACCTGTGATGAATCCATTCTCTCCTGGATTACGAGGCGCACACATATCTATAAAGGCATGTACCAGGCAGGCACTAGACACATATAGGGACTGTATATTGCATAACGTACATATGTAAAGTATTACATACACATCTCGGCACACATGCAGGGTATGTCTCTCACGCACACGTGTGCACACATGACAGAAATTCCAGGGTGGTGCAATCACTACTGGGATAAATGAAACAAGATCTGTGGCTCCCAGCTGTTTGGGAGATTTTCGGAGGGTGAGAGGGGTTATAGGGACCTTGTATTTGCCCCTATATGATATGCGACATTTTATTCTAAATATTCGGAAATAAGGAGCGGACAAAACTGCCTATGGTTTGACTGCAAATTGTTTTTGCAACTTGATTGTTAAAGGTGAAACATATAAAATAACGGTTTTAAATTGTACCACAAAACGGCGGCAAATCGATGTAATAACTCTATGCGGGTTTTATACATGTTTTATGTGTTTTTCACCATGCAGTCAAAAAAGTGTTGTAAGGGTTAATTTACATGGAGGTGGAAAAATTAAGCCAATTTTTTTCAAGAGATTGAAAATGTCTTGAAGAAAAATCAAAATTGAATTGACGTCAGGAAACGCTGATTTTTATTTATATTTTTTTATGTATATTTTTTTTTTTGTTGATGCATTTTCTTTTTAAGTTGTTTTGGTAAAGTTTTAAAACATTTTTTTTTCCACCGTGGTATTTTGCAGCTTTTTGACTAGGCAGTGTCAAATTTAGGCTTTGTTCACACTAGAAAAAGGATTTTTCTCAAGAAATTTCTTGAGAGTCTGAAAGATTACCGCACTTGCGGTCAAAAACCGCACCAATAACGCACCGAAAACCGCATGCGGTTTTACCGCGGTTTTGTGTGTTTTATATGCATTTTTGGTGCGGTTTTTCCGCAGGTTGGTCCCTGCGGTTTTTTATGTTGTCACGATCAGTCAATGGAGTGAAATACCACAAGTACCTACGGAAAAGAAGTGACGTGCGCATTCTTTTTCTCTAGAAATTCTGCAGAAAGAATGTTCTTGAGAAAAAAATGCATTGTGCGCACAGCTATTTTTTTTCCATAGGTTTTGCTGAGGAATGTCTGCAGAAAAGTTACAACCATTTTCTCAAGAAATTTCTACAGCAAAACCGCAAAAAAAACGCGGGTAAAACCGCAGTGTGTGAACAAGGCATTAGGCCATGTGCGCACTAGAAAATGACTTTTTCTTAAGGAAAAACCGGACCCTCTTAAATAATCCCGCATCCGCAGTAATAAACCGCACCAAAACCGCAACAAAATCCGCATGCGGTTTTACCGCAATTTGGTGCGGATTTGACGCGGATTTTCTGCAGGTTGGTCCCTGCAGATTTTTACCATTATCTATGGAAAAATCCACAGGACCAACCAAGATGATGGTGGTCGGTGCCCGCAGCCGGCTGCGTCTGGTCCCCCACCCGGCTGGTGGTCTCTGCCTTTCTCCTGCACCGTGTTGTGTCTTTGTGGCTGCCTGCGCTTCAGCGTTGGTAGCCCGCTCCCCGGCTTTGTGGATGTCGGGAGAGCCCTTTGCCCGCAGAGGCTGGCCCGTGGGATCTCTCTGCCTGTGCGGTGGCTTTCTATTCCCCTCATTGAGCTGTTGTCTTCAGTCGGGACTTTGGGTGGGAAAGGACCTAAAGTCCTAGCCTCAATCAGTTAATTAGCTAGTCCCCAGTAGCTTCTGGACCTAGCTTCAGGGTCTGAGTACCCCCCTTTGTGCTCCGGTTTCCGGGTCGGTTCCCCGAGTCGGTACCGGCGGGCCACTACCCTGTCCCGGTCCACCACGGTTCCACCGAGCCATCTTCCCAACTCCTGCAGGCTGAGGCCACCGTATGCCTCCTAGCCAAAAGGTACCAGGGCTCCTAATGCTGCAGACCTGGGCACAGGCCTGCTGCCAGACTTGAACTTCAGACTAGACTGTTTGTGTTTTTCCTGCCTCAGGACCTGTGAACTCCTCGGTGGGCGTGGCCAACCGCCTGGCTCTGCCTCCCTGGTGTGAATATTGAGCACTGAGCGAGGTGGCTAGTGTGTAATGTGGTTGGCTGGTGTTACCTTGTGAGGGACTGGTGTTATGAGGGGCGCTATTTGTGACTACCTGGCTAGTCCAGAGCGTCACACTATTCATATGGTGATTAATTTTTTTTTATGTACCTTGCTCCACTTCTTAACTTTCTATCAATTATGATAGATCTCATGTTGTCCAGATATTGTGATAAATTCACAGGTCACATAGCCATGTAAAATTACACATTTTTTCTACAATTTTGTGGGGAAAAAAATTTAAACAAAAACTGCACCTCTTCTATGCCTCATACCGGGTTGTCCATATGTCACCCCAAGAAATCTAGAGGACCCAATGAAACTAAGTTCGCAAGGAGAGGTTTTGAAAAGAATGTCTTACTCAAAATGGCCGACTATGCAAAAATACCGTGGGTACGGAAAGTATTCAGACCCTTTAAATTTTTCACTCTTTGTGTCATTGCAGCCATTTGGTAAGTTCCAAAAAGTGCATTTTTTTTCTCATTAATGTACACTCTGCACCCCATCTTTACAGAAAAAGAAACACAAATGTAGACATTTTTGTAAATTTATTAAACAAGAAAAACTGAAATATCACATGGTCATAAGTATTCAGACCCTTTGCTCAGTATTGAGTAGAAGAACTCTTTTGAGCTAGTAAAGCCATGAGTCTTCTTGGGAATAATACAAGTTTTTCACCCCTGGATTTGAGGATCCTCGGCCATTCTTCCTTGCAGATCCTCTCCAGTTCCGTCAGGTTGGGTGGTGAACGTTGGTGGACGCTATTTTCAGGTGTCTCCAGAGATGCTCAATTGGGTTTAGGTCAGAGCTCTGTCTGGGCCGGTCAAGAATGGTCACAGAGTTGTTCTGAAGCCACTCCTTTGTTATTTTAGCTGTGTGCTTAGTGTCATTGTCTTGTTGGAAGGTGAACCTTCGGCCAAGTCCAAACAAACAAGGAAAAAATGAGCCCTGCACCACTTGTATGCTTCTATTACCGTTTGACAAACACACTTGTATGCACATATAGCACCAGCAGAGTATATAATCCGGGAGCAACGTGCTGGTCACAGAAGTAAGTGTCCCATTCAATATGTAGCAGAAGAAATTGACCGCAATTACCGTTGCTGTGTCCGAAGTTCTTTATTTCAAAATTTCAGTGCAGGATAAAATCATTAGTGGGAGGAGACCTGCATGCCGGCTCCTCACAGGGGATGACGGCCGTTTCGCCTGTAATTAGGCTTCCACGGGTCCACCGATGGACCCGTGGAAGCCTAATTACAGGCGAAACGGCCGTCGTCCCCTGTGAGGAGCCGGCATGCAGGTCTGCTCCCACTAATGATTTTATCCTGCACTGAAATTTTGAAATAAAGAACTTCGGACACAGCAACGGTAATTGCGGTCAATTTCTTCTGCTACATATTGAACCTTCGGCCAAGTCTGAGATCCAGAGCACTCTTGAAAATATTTTCTTCAAAGATATCTCTGTACTTGGTCGCATTCATCTTTCCTTCAATTGCAACCAGTCGTCCTGTTCCTGCATTTGAAAAACACCCCATAGCATGATGCTGCCACCACCATGTTTTACTGTTGGACTTGTATTAGGCAGGTGATGAGCAGTACCTGGTTTTCTCCACACATACCAATTATAATTATCACTGAAAAGTTCTAGCTCATCAGACCAGAGAATCTTATTTCTCATAGTCTGGGAGTCCCTCATGTGTTTTTTTGCAAACTCTACATGGGCTTTCATATGTCTTGCACTGAGGAGAGGCTTCTGTCGGGCCACTCTGCCATAAAGGCCTGACTGGTGGAGGCTACAGTGATAGTTGACTTTGTGGAACTTTCTTCCATCTCCCTACTGCATCTCTGGAGCCCAGCCACAGTGATTTTGGGGTTCTTCCTTACCTCTCTCACCAAGGCTCTTCTCCCACAATTGCTCAGTTTGGCTGGACGGCCAGGTCTAGGAAGAGCTCTGGTGGTCCCAAACTTCTTCCATTTAAGGATTATGGAGGCAACTGTGCTCTTAGGAACCTTGAGTACTGCAGAAATTCTTTTGTAACCTTGGCCAGATCTGTGCCTTGCCACAATTCTGTCTCTGAGTTCCCTGGGCAGTTCCTTTGACCTCACGATTCTCATTTGATGTGACATGCAGTGTGAGCTGTGAGGTCTTATATAGACAGGTGTGCGCCTTTCCAAATCAAGTCCTATCAGTTTAATTACACACAGCTGGACTCCAATGAAGAAGTAAAACCATCTCAAGGAGGATCACAAGAAAATGGCCAGCATGTGACTTACATATGAGTGTCTGAGCAAAGGGGCTGAATACTTATGACCATGTGATATTTCAGTTTTTCTTGTTTAATAAATTTGCAAAAATTTCTATATTTCTGTTTTTTTTCTGTCAAGATGGGGGATGGGGTGCAGAGTGTACATTAATGACAAAAAAAGTGAACTTTTTTGAATTTACCAAATGGCTGCAATGAAACAAAGAGTGAAAAAATTAAAGAGGTCTGAATACTTTCCATATCCACTGTATGTGTAAAACGGCCAACAATATAGTTTCTAATTGGAGAAAAAAAATATGAATCTACAATCAATGGCCAAATCCACAGCAAAAAGTCCACTACTGTCACAGGGTCGCATACCATGGACCATGCGGTTACCACACCATCATGGCAGTGACAAAAAGGAAGAGCATTTGTGATGCCAGGAGGTTTCCTGGCAGGGTGGTATAATGCGGTGCACTGCGATTAATCCAGAAATGTGGGAAACTAATAGAGCAGTAGAAAACAACACATTTACCTGTGAGTTTACACAGGTAGATCCAGATGGATGAGGCTTGCACACAGGCTCCATTCCTATTCAGCAATCACGGTTACTTTCCCAGGTGGTCATGTGGTTATACATCAGATGCCGCGGCTCCTTACCTTCTCGTTCTGCCGGTGTTCACCATCCTAACCACACCATTATCTGCAGCTGAGGGTCTGGGATCTGATCTATACAGGAGCTATGGCTGCTCTCCTACCTTCCCCCTCAGCTTCTCCAGAACAGCTCACACTCAGGCAAAATGTCTCCTCTCCTTCCCTGCTAAGCCCAGAGACACCGGCATATGGTTCTACCAGGTGGCCTGTATGTCATATATGGAACGCTGGGCTGCCTTATTAACCTTTAACAGCCTCCTAATAGCAAGTACATCACCTTGTGCATATATAATCCACTTCTATGTGCTGAATTGTCATGTGCAATATCTGCAAAGGAAATGTTTACAGAGTGCAAACAACAAGGTAGCTATCAGCTCTGCTACGCCCTAAGGGCACTTTGCACACTACGACATCGCAGGTGCGATGTTGGTGGGGTCAAATTGAAAGAGGAAGAGCCTGGACTGCTGACCCGAAGGGGCTTAAGGGAGGGCTACATGACTAGGAGGGATGCCAGGCCATAGGGTTAATAAGGGGTTAATGGAGAAAGTCAGTTTGGGCGCGAAATTTGGGGGTGGTGCTAAGGGGCAGTTAGGATCAGGGGTCAGTGTGATTGGTCAGGGGGTGGTGGCTATAGGGGGTAGTATATAGGGCAGGTCAGAGGGGGGGTGGGCCATTCCTACCTGGACGGTGACTGGAATCGTTGTGGCTGGATCCCGAAGATGGAGGACTTCATGGCACAGATGAAGAGGATGGCGGAGCAGCGTGGACAGCGTTGGATGGACGAGCAGCTCCAGCGATGGTCAGGCGTCGGCGACGAAGATGTGACCCCCCTGCCTCCGAAGCGGCAGCGAAGAACTCGGCCCCCGGAGCGCCTCAGCCCGGAGATGACGCCGAGGAGCCGGCAGCGGAGACGGAGCCCGAGTGGATGTGCGGCGGTGGATCCGGGAGCCGGGACGTCGCGAGGCCCCGGCCGGAAGTCGGGCCGCGGGCGCCAAGGCAACGGGGCGGTGAGCGACACGGCCGGCCTCCCCTCCTCTTCCGGTTCGCGGCGCACGGCAGTGACGCGCGCGTCGCGGCCGCGTGACCCGGCGCGGTCACCTGACCCGGCGCGGTCACCTGACCTGGCACGGTCACCTGACCCGGCGCGGTCACGTGGCCCGCTGCGCTCACGTGACCCGGCGTCCCCTTGTGCTCCGGCGGCCTCACCTGACCGAGCGCGCTCACCTGACCCGCCGCGGTCACGTGGGGCGGCGCGGTCACGTGGGGCGGCGCGGTCACGTGGGGCAGCGCGGTCACGTGGGGCGGCACTGTCACCTGACCGGGCGCTGTCACCTGACCGGGCGCGGTCATGTGACCCCGCGTACTCACCCGTCCCGGCGCGTCCCCGCGATCCGGCAGGCTCGCCTGACCCGGTGCGGTCACCTGACCCGCCGCGGTCACGTGGGCCGGCGCGGTCGCGTGGGTCGGCGGGGTCGCGTGGGCCAGCGGGGTCGTATGAGCCAGCGGGGTCACGGAGGCCAGCTGGGTTGCGTGGGCCAGCGGGATCGCGGGGCGCAGATGAGGCCACAGTGGCGGCGGCAGCAAGGTCCAGGAGCAGAGCGGGGCCCATGCAGGAGCATGGGGTCCCAGTGTCGGCGGGGGAGTCCGTACGGAGACGGCCCGGATCAGCGGGGCCCGGCCTGGGATCGCAGCGGAGGGACAACGATGGGACGGCGTCGGGATCAGCCGGAGCACGCGGGGATGCCGGACGGCATGCCCCAGGCGGTGTTTATGTGGCGGAGCCAGCGTCTGGATTGTCGCGGAGGATGGATGGTGCTGCGGGCGGACGGGGCCTAAGGTCGAGTCTGCCGGACGGCGGGCTCCCTGGGCCTGGGTCCAGTGAGGACGATGAGGCCACCTTGGAGGAGGACGCCGCGGAGGACGACACCGGGGACCAGATCGTGGAGGTCGGCGAAGCGGCTGGAGTGCGACGCGGAGGACATGTGACGGCTGTTTCGGGATCTTCTCGGAGTCAGCCTGGTAAGACCACGGTTTCTTCTATTTCTCGTGCACCTGGTTTGGCTATGGATGGTGTGTCTGGTGATATGGATGGCGTGCAGGGCGTGAATGTGGTTGGTGGTACGGGTGGTTTACTTGGTGGCCCGAGTGGTGGGCGGGTCGTGAATGCGGTGACGGGTGACGGCAGTGTGGCATCCGAGTTGTTGAGGTTGGTCAGGGGTTTGTTTGCCCCTGTGGGGGGCCCTAGCTTGGTGTGGCAGGGAGCGACGGGGCAGGAGGTTGCGACTCCTGCGGTTGGAGGGGTTGCTAGTGGCAATGCGGTTGGTGAGCCGGTGGTGGCGGCTCCCGCGGCCACAGCTGTGGCTCCCGCTGCCGCAGCTGCGGCTGCAGTGGACATTGTTCGATTGGATGACAAGGCGAGAGGGGAAGTGTATGTCTGCTTTGATGGCCCGTTGGGGGCGCATTTGAAGCAGGAGACCAGGGAAAAAATATGGAAGGATGAATATGTTGAAATATTCTCATTGCTTCCGTTGGAAAAGTTTAATCTGGATCGGGTTAAACCGGATGAGAGCAAAAAGGACGAGGAAGAACGGCGGCGTTATCGCCTTATTCCCCGCACTTTTCAGAACTGGTTGCAGGCCTTTGTGATACTGGCCAGTGTGGTGGGGGAAAAGGCTCCGGATAACTGTTCGGCGCTTTTTTGTTATCTGGATTCTATCTGTGAGGCGTATAGGACCTATGGGGGGACTGCTTGGCTAAGATATGACGAGCAGTTTCGCCAGAGGAAGGCGGTCAGACCCAGTTTACGGTGGGACCACAAAGAAATTAGTCTATGGATGCGGCTGATGGCTGCGCCGAAGTCGGCATCACAGTCCTTTCCAGGGGGCACCGGCGGGGGATCATTTGGCACCTCGCCGGGGCCCAAAAAGGGCGTTTGCTGGCAGTTCAATGAGAAGGAATGCCGGTTTGGTTCTTCCTGCCGATTCAAGCACGAGTGTTCGGGCTGTGGTGGCGCCCACAGTCACCTCAAGTGCTTCCGGAAGGGAAAAGGAAAGGCCGCTGAGTCTTCGTCAAAAAGGGAGGACCCCGGTGAGGGTAGATCGGATGGCGCCGTTTCTAAGTAGATACCCGGATCGGGGGTCGGCGGAATTGTTGAGTGACGGTTTTAGTTTTGGTTTCAAGATACCGTCAGTGGTTAAGACGGGAGAGATTCGTTTAAAAAATTTACAGTCGACTCGCCTACATGGTGAGATTGTTGCGGATAAGTTACGGAAGGAGGTGGAGCTAGGACGGATGGCGGGGCCTTTTGATGCCCCTCCATTGCCGGACTTGGTTGTGTCCCCGTTGGGGTTGGTCCCGAAAAAGGAACCTAACAAGTTTCGGCTTATCCACCATTTGTCCTATCCTACTGGCCGGTCGGTGAACGATGGTATTGATCCTGAGCTGGTTTCGGTTTCGTATGTCCGTTTTGATAAGGCTGTGGAATGGTTAAGGAAGTTGGGTTGTGGTTCGCTTTTGGCGAAAACGGATATAGAAGCGGCCTTCCGCCTGTTGCCGGTGCACCCGGACAGTTTTCACCTGTTGGGGTGTTGGTGGGAGGACAAGTTTTATGTAGATTGTTGTTTGCCTATGGGCTGTTCAATTTCATGTTCCTATTTTGAGAAGTTTAGTTGTTTCTTGGAATGGGTAATTAAGGAGGAGGCGGGTCTAGATTCAGTGTTGCATTACTTGGACGACTTTTTGTGCATGGGGCCTGCTGGATCCTCGCAGTGTTCCCTTTTGCTTCGGACAGTGGAGCAGGTTGCTCGCCGCTTTGGCGTTCCGTTGGCGCCGGAGAAGACGGAGGGTCCGGTTACGGTTTTGAAATTCCTGGGTATAGAGCTGGATACGGTTGCCATGGAGTGCCGCTTGCCGGAGGACAGGCTGGTGGATTTGAGGCGTTGCGTTCAAGGGGCCATTGAGGCCAAGAAGATTCGTTTACGGGACTTGCAGTCCCTGTTGGGGAAGTTGAATTTTGCGTGTAGAATTTTGCCGATGGGGAGAGTTTTTTCCCGTCGCTTGGCTCAAGCCACCACCGGTGTGTTGCACCCTTTGCATTTTGTGCGTTTGAAGGTGGAGCATAAGGCGGACCTGAGAGTGTGGTCCCGTTTTTTGCAGCTGTATAATGGACGGTCATTGTGGCTTCGTGAGGTGGTGTCAAATGAGGAGTTGGTGCTGTATACGGACGCGGCGGGATCCAGTGGTTTTGGCGCATATTTTGGGGGGAGATGGTGCGTCAGCAGGTGGCCTGATTCGTGGCGGGTTTGCGGTCTGACTAGGAATTTGGCCCTGTTGGAACTTTTCCCTATTGTCGTGGCCTTAGAGGTTTGGGGACAGGATTTGAAAGACAGGAAGGTGCGTTTCATGTGTGACAACCTGGGGGTCGTTCAGTGTGTTAACAAGTTGACAGCTGATTCCCCCCCGGTGGTGGATCTCTTGCGTCATTTGGTGCTGAAATGTCTGGAGTTGAACTTGTGGGTCTGCGCTGTACATGTGCCGGGGGTGCTGAATTCTGTGGCTGATGCTTTATCTCGCTTCCAGTGGGACCGCTTTCGAATGCTGGCGCCGGACGCGGAGCAGCAGGAGACCGTGTGGCCCGTCTGGTTGTGGGACCTGGTTTGCAGCCGGCCTGGGAATTGATCCGACATTCGGTGGCACCCAGTACGTGGCGCAGCTATAATTCAGCGTGGGACCGTTGGCTCGAGTTGGTTGATGAGGTGGGAGGTCATGTATCTGAAGGTGACAGAGTTTATTTAGTTTTGTTCATGTTGGGCAGGGCTAAGGAAGAAGGCCTTTCGTGGTCGGCCGTGGCGGGCAGGTTAGCGGGCATTTCCTTCTTTTTCAAGTTATTGGGCTGGAAGGATGTTACGAAGGATTTCTGGGTGCGCCAGGTGATGAAGGGTTACCGGAGGGCGGGGGCGCGCCGAGACCTCCGGCGCCCGGTATCTTTTGAGCTGCTGGGCAAGCTGTTGTCGGTTTTGCCGCGGGTGTGCTGTTCGGAGTATGAATGCCAGTTGTTCGGGACCGCTTTTGTTTTGGCCTTCTTTGGGGCGTTTAGAATTAGTGAACTGGTGAGCAGAAACACGAGGAGTCACGGAGGTTTGTTGTTGGAGGACGTGGAATGCGGTATGGATGTGGTGCGGTGTTGCTTGAGACGGTCAAAGACGGACCAGCTGGGTAGAGGTCGGATGGTGGAACTATGGGGTGTACCTGGTTTAGCGGAGTGCCCTGTCAGATGGCTGTCGGCGTTTTTAGAAGTGAGGGGAGCTCGCCCGGGGTCCCTTTTGTCCCACCAGGACGGGTCAGCCTTGTCGAGTTACCAATTTGTCTGCATCTTTCGGAGGTGCCTGCAGTGTTGCGGTCTCAACGAGGCTGAGTTCGCGTCGCATTCCTTTCGGATTGGGGCTGCGACTCAGGCGGCTCGTTGGGGTCTGGGCACGCAGGCTCTCCGTAAGATTGGACGATGGGACTCGGCCAGGTTTAGATCTTACGTCCGGCCGAACTTGTTGTGAGATATTGGTGGGGAAGGGGGGGGGTCGGGGGCGGTATTTGTTTGGTAATCATTACCCATCTTTTCTTCCTCGTGCCCCCCCCCCCCCTTCCTGTGTTGTCACTTTTTGTTTTGTAGGTTTACCGTTGTTGGTGTGGGTGCTCGGCCACTCATACGTGTATTGGGGGGCGTTTCGTGCGGGAATACGACCGGACGGACGCCAGTTGGGGGTTCCCAGGGAAAAGGCTACTGTGCGATGGATCGGGGTCAGGGGCATGCTGTGGAGTGAGGTGTTGCCTACCTGGCGCCACCATTCGCAGCTGGACAGAGCACCGGACGTGGTGGTACTACATGCGGGTGGGAATGACCTGGGTCTCCGGGCTTCCAGGGACCTGATACAAGACATAAAATGTGACTGCCTGCGGCTCCTGTCTTCCCACCCGGGTCTAATAATTGTCTGGTCGGATATGGTCGCGCGGCTGACATGGCGGCACGCCAGGTCAGTGGAAGCAGTAAACAGGGCGCGAAGTAAAGTGAATCGGGAGATTGGGCGGTTCATTTCCCGGGTTGGGGGTGTCTCTGTTCGGCACCCGGAGTTGGAAGCGGCGTCCGCCGACTTGTTGCGCCGGGACGGGGTCCATTTAAATTCGGTGGGAAATGATATTTGGGCCTTAGGGCTGATGGAGGGGGTTGAGAAGGCTTTGTTGGTGTGGGAGGACTCGCGCGCACAAGGGGTCATGCGCGCTCGCGGTGGCGGAAAGGAGGGGGGTGTCTGAAGGTGGGGGTTTGCACAGAGGAGAGGACGGAACCCAGTGCCGGAGCGGGTTACCTCTAGCGGTGCAATTGTTTGGTAAACGGGTCCTTGCTGGGTTGAGTCTCAGCGGGACATAGTGGGGGCAACATCTGGCTTGGGCTCTCGAGTCGGTGTGTTGCGGCTGAGGGTCAGGAGACGGGCTGATGTTGCAAAGAACATTTTGGTTAACCTTCAGGTACCCCCCCCTTCCTTTTCGGGTTCTTCAATGAAGAGTTGTATTGTTACATGGCTGATGTTTATGTTATGAATAAATGGGGCTGCTGTGGCCTTTATATTCCAACGTCACACAGTGTTTGTGTTTATTTTAGATAAGAACCCTAGGGGGTAGGGGGTTGTTGGGGGAAGGTCAAAGGCCTTCAGTCAGACATTCCGGAGTCAAGGAAGAGCCCGGACTGCTGACCCGAAGGGGCTTAAGGGAGGGCTACATGACTAGGAGGGATGCCAGGCCATAGGGTTAATAAGGGGTTAATGGAGAAAGTCAGTTTGGGCGCGAAATTTGGGGGTGGTGCTAAGGGGCAGTTAGGATCAGGGGTCAGTGTGATTGGTCAGGGGGTGGTGGCTATAGGGGGTAGTATATAGGGCAGGTCAGAGGGGGGGTGGGCCATTCCTACCTGGACGGTGACTGGAATCGTTCCCGCCCGCCCGCCCGCCCTAATTGTGGATTCGACATCGATGAAGAAAAGAAGGAAGATCGTATTTGTCGCAGCGGCGGAAAGGAGGGGGGTGTCTGAAGGTGGGGGTTTGCACAGAGGAGAGGACGGAACCCAGTGCCGGAGCGGGTTACCTCTAGCGGTGCAATTGTTTGGTAAACGGGTCCTTGCTGGGTTGAGTCTCAGCGGGACATAGTGGGGGCAACATCTGGCTTGGGCTCTCGAGTCGGTGTGTTGCGGCTGAGGGTCAGGAGACGGGCTGATGTTGCAAAGAACATTTTGGTTAACCTTCAGGTACCCCCCCCTTCCTTTTCGGGTTCTTCAATGAAGAGTTGTATTGTTACATGGCTGATGTTTATGTTATGAATAAATGGGGCTGCTGTGGCCTTTATATTCCAACGTCACACAGTGTTTGTGTTTATTTTAGATAAGAACCCTAGGGGGTAGGGGGTTGTTGGGGGAAGGTCAAAGGCCTTCAGTCAGACATTCCGGAGTCATGACGCACATCCGGCATCGCATGCGACATCGTACTGTGTAAAGCCTAGATGATACGATTAACGAGCGCAAAATCGTCATAATCGTATCATCGGTGCAGCGTCGGCGTAATCCATAATTACGCTGACGCGACGGTCCGATGTAGTTCCTCGTTCCTGCGGCAGCACACATCGCTGTGTGTGAAGCCGCAGGAGCGAGGAACATCTCCTACCGGCGTCACTGCGGCTTCCGTAGGATATGCGGAAGGAAGGAGGTGGGCGGGATGTTTACATCCTGCTCATCTCCGCCCCTCCGCCGCTATTGGCCGCCTGCCGTGTGACGTCGCTATGACGCCGCACGACCCGCCCCCTTAGGAAGGAGGCGGGTCACCGGCCAGAGCGACGGTCGCAGGGCAGTTGAGTGCATGTGAAGCTGGCGTAGCGATAATTTTCGCTACGCCAGCTATCACACGATATCGTACCTGCGACGGGGGCGGGGACAATCGCGTGCGACATCGCAGCATCGGCTTGCGATGTCGCAACGTGCAAAGCCCGCCTAAGGGTATCGTCACACTTTAGCGACGCTCCAGCGATCCCACCAGCGATCTGACCTAGTCAGAATCGCTGGTGCGTTGCTACATGGTCGCTGGTGAGCTGTCAATCAGGCAGATCTCACCAGTGACCAGCCTCCAGACACCAGCGACGCGTGGAAGCGATGCTGCGCTTGGTAACTAAGGTAAATATCGGGTAACCAAGCGCTTGGTTACCCGATATTTACCTTGGTTACCAGGGCACACCGCTTAGCGCTGGCTCCCTGCACTCCTAGCCAGAGTACACATCAGGTTAATAAAGCAAACCGCTTTGCTTATTTACTCGATGTATATTCCGGCTACGTGTGCAGGGAGCCGGAACTGGCAGCCTGAGAGCGGCGGATGCTAGTAACCAAGGTAAATATCGGGTAACCAAGCAAAGGGCTTCTCTTGGTTACCCTATATTTACCTTAGTTTCAGCTTACCGCAGGCTGCCAGAAGCCGGCTCCCTGCACAATCAGATTGTTGCTCTCTCGCTGTCAAACACAGCGATGTGTGCTTCACAGCGGGAGAGCAACGTCCAAAAAATGAACCAGCACTGTGTGTAACGAGCAGCAATCTCACAGCAGGGGCCAGATCGCTGCTCAGTGTTATACACAGCAAGATCACTAATGAGGTCACTGCTGCGTCACAAAAACCGTGACTCAGCAGCGATCTCGCTATGTGAGAAGTACCCCTTAGGTTATGTTCACACATGGATTTTTTTGGTAAGTTTTTTTTTTTCTGACCAAAACCTGATCTTGTGGCAGGAAATCTCCTTTGAGTCATCTACATTTTTGGTGCGTTTTTCATGCGTCTTTTAGTGGCGTTTTTGCTGCAGATTTGGTGCGGATTTGCGTCTTTTTTTTCTACAAAATGGGTTGTATCGATAAAAAAACGCAGCAAATCTGCAGCAAAGAACTGACATGCTCATTCTTTAAAAACCTGACCGAAAACGCAGGTATTTGACAAAACAGTCAGGAAAAAAGACTGATGTGTTTGTGTGTGTGTGCATGAGATTTCAGAAATGTCATAGACTTTGCTGGAACTATAAGGCTATGTGTCCACGCTGCGGAAAATGCGCGGATTTTGCCGCGGATTTCTCGCGGAAAAGCCGCGGATTTCCCGAAAATCTGCAGCTCAGGCACTTCCCAGCCATTTCTATGGCATTTTGGAAATGCTGTGCCCACGCTGCGGATTTTTCCGCAGCGGATTTCGTGCGGATTTTGATCCGGAAAAATCTGCAAGATGTCAATTATTGTTGCGGATTTTCATCCGGATTTTGGCTTTAAAATTGGGGAAAAAATAAAAAAGCCGCATCAAATCCGCGACAATTCCGCGGCAAATCCGTATCTTTGAAAAGGTGCGGATTTTGCGGGAAAGCTCCGGATTTTGATGCAGAAAAATCCGCAGCTACATTCTCCCGTGGACACATAGCCTAAAAAGCAGCTTTTTATTAGCATGGATTTGCATCAAAGCAAGGCAAATCTGCATCTAAAAAACGCAGCAAAAACGCCTTGTGTGAACATAGCCTTAAGGTGTTTTATGATCAGCGCATCCTTATTTCCGAAATAAAATCACCCCATTTTTGGGGATAATGGAGGTCCCATCAGAAACTGTATCACCTATCAAAATTTTATCACCCATTCTGTTGATGGGAAATTGTGGTGAGAAAAAACCTCTGAACGGTGCTTGTAGAGTAGACGCCATCAGGCCAGGTTCACACAGATTAGTTTTGTAATGTTTTTCCTGTTTTTAGTATTTCACAGTAAGGCCGATTGTGAACAAGAAAGGGAACCATGCTGTTTTTTTTGTTTGTTTTTTACTGCCATTGTAGCCAAAATTGATGAGCTTTTTTTCCAGTGCCTTCAACATTTCGTAGGTGTGACAGTTGTGTGTTTATTGCCCATGAAGAACCATTCTCCTTTTGGCTGGTAAACGTGGCCATAGGATGACTCCATGTGGTATCAGCCATAATGTATCCCCAAAATTTTTACATGGAGGATCATTGGACTTCCCAATTTATGGGCATCCTCCTAAAATGGTTTTTGTGATGTTTAAGGAAGATCTAGTTTTCTCCTGGGAGTTTTGCCAACTCTTCAGGAGTCCCTGTTTTTTTTTTCTTTGAGCTTCCCGTATGTTACACGAGAGTTAGAACGTAAGAGAAAAGAGATCATGTACAGTGGCATGCAAAATGCCTAAGGCAGAGTTTAAACTTTATAGGGGACCTAGCCTTAACCATAAATATTTTTTTTTTTTACTTGGTGTAAACGCCGCTGTTTTCCTGAATCCGACGTTGTTGTTTGTTTGTTCCTGCGCCTCTCTGTTCCTGAGATATGGCCTCTTTTTCCCTGTATGTATATTTGGACTTGTTATCCAAGTGGGCGTGGTCTCCCAACTGTTCTCAGTGGGCGTCTTCCCACCTGGTAATAAAATTAGATTTATACATAAGGAAGAAGAGGTCATATCTCAGAAATGGAGAGGCGCAGGAACAAGACAATAACCGCCAAATTCAGGAGAACAGTGGCATTTACACCTGGCAAAAATATTATATACCGTATTTATGACTAATGATTTGTCCCCTTTAAGCTCCATTGGAAAATCTTTACCATTCCACTCGACATATATATATGCCATTTATAGTACTGTTGTCCACTGACGTGACACAAGGGGCATTCAGGAATCTGAGTCCAAGAGCAACTTTGCACCCCTGGTATAGCTATTGTGAGGAAAGAGTTAACTTAAAATTGAATAGATGGACATTCATGTTGTTTTGTAAGATGAACAAACAAGCCCAGCTGCGCTATGACGCTGAGAGCGGATTCAAGGACTCTAGACGCTGAGACCCAAGGACAGAGATAAGACCTGCGCCTAGTCTAAGACAATAAGAGTTGTGTTTTTACTGAGAAATGGAAAGTTACGCTTACGCCAAGAATCGAAACTCATTTATGCTATTGCCGAGAAACGAAAGTTATTCCTTTGTACACGACATAGCTACGCCCCTATTAGCTTGATAAACCCTGTATGTGAAAATAAATTAGCAGTCTTCTTCGGAGAGCACACTCCTTCTTACCTTATGTGCAGATATCATATCAGCGTCTGTCTGTATCTCATTAGGGCTGAGGGAAGCTGAGGGGGGGCCTAGGACTCCCTCGGCATTTGGTCATCACTGGCAACAGTTGTGACCTATTGGTCAACCTAACATTTCGCTCTTGGTCTATCGGTTCATAGCTAGCTGTTTTGGTGCATCTAACTAATCAATTTTGGGAAATGTGGAAAATGTAGAATTTTAGCCGGGCAGGGCCTGGTACCTGGGTTTGAATGTCAGTAGGAGCAGATGCCCATATATACTAGGGGATGATATGTGGGTGATGAGGGGGAGGGGGGGCGAAGATCAGCTGCTCGGTGTGTCAAGGGGCGTGATGGAGGGACAGCTGCCCGGAATAAAGGAATAAACAGGAACAATGGGGCGATTGTGAGACACAGAGAGAGACATTGAGGGAAAAGAAGGATGCATGCAGCCACGGCAGCACATTGGGGGGAGCATGGAAAGAGCAAGTGACAAGATGGGTGATGAGCTGGAAAAGAAAGGAAAAGATTGGGAGAATATGTGATGGAGTTACAGCAGTGGCCTCAGATAACACCATGTTTGTACCAGGATTATTCAGGAGTAATACAAGATTAAAGGCGTGAGATTACGATGTATTAATCCCCTCATTTGTACGTACTGCATTCCTCAGCATTAAGTACCACAGCCCCTCCTTATTATCCCAACCCACAGGTCATGTGCTAGTCCCTAACCCAAAATTTCATTTTCACAGTCCCCAGACATACCACAATGGTGCACTAACACCCTACATCAAATTATTTGGGTGATACTGGATCCAGAACAATATCGTGGCAACACTATTGCTCCCCCGATACAGTGAACTAATAGTAGTAGGCCCATAGAAATGGCAGTGTGGGCTAATGGGTCTAAAACAATGGTAGACATTTACATATCACTCATAGATACACGTTACCCACAATAATGATCCACTGATTAAAGTGGTCCCATATACACTAGTGGATCCAGACAATGGCACACTGACACTAGTGGATCAGACAATGGCACACTTACAATAGTGAATCTAGAAATGGCATAAGGTCACTAGTAGATCCAGATAATGACACACTAACACTAGTGGATCCAGATATTGGCACACTAACACTGGTGGATCCAGACAATAGCATACTAACACTAGTGAATCCAAACAATGGCACACTAACACTGTTGGATCCAGAGAATTGCACACTAACACTAGTGGATCTAGACAATGGCATACAGACGTTAGTAGATCCAGATAATGTCACACTAACACTCATGGATCCAGACCATGGCACCCATACACTATTGGATTCAGTCAATGGCACACTGACACTAGTGGATCCAGACAATGGCCCCCAGACACTAGTGGATTCACACAATAGCACACTGACACTTATGGCACACTGACATTGGTGGACCCAGAAGAGTGGCCCGCTGACACTAGTGGATCCAGTACAATGACACATTGAAACTAATAGAGCGAGCCAATGGCACATAGACACTTGTGAACCCAGTTTATGGTACCCTGACATTTGTAAAACCCCTAATGGAATGACAAGATATTGGATTTTTGCAAGACCTTGTATTAGCCAAAAGTCAGCTGAGGCCGTTCTGTACGGCTGGTAAAGACTCCGGTGGCCATAATAATGCAGCTTAATTAAATTGAATGAGATATGACCTCATAGTCACAGCTCTGCCGGAATCTGAAGGAGAAAAAGTCAAAGCATTCACACATCAGCAGCTAACGAAGGAACATTCCCTCCATTAATTTCATTAAGTACAATATGATATCTCTGCTAAGCAACTAGTAAGGGAGATTAAACCTGTACCACAAGGACAGGCCTAGCTTTTAAATGTTGTCTGGTTGCTAGGGATACACTGCCCCACTTCCCCTGATGAAGCTGGTAGTCCAGTGAAACATATTGGTGAAGAGGGGGTGCAGATTTACATATGTTTTATTATACATGTCTTTATAGTTCCTAAATTAGTTTAGCAACTTGCAGCATGTTGCCATGTTCACCAGTTCCCCTGAAAAAGCTGGTAGTCCAGCGAAACATATTAGTGAAGAGGGGGTGTGGTGCAGACTTGCATATGTTTTATTATACATGTCCTTATCGTTCCTAAATTAGTTTAGGAACTTACAAAATGTGGCCATTTTCATCACTCCCCCTGAAGAAACCCAAAAAATGTGTAGCTGAGCCTTGTATGGTGCGACCAGCCCTTCTTGTAGCATAAAAGTAAGGCCGGTTTCCCAGATACTAAGTTTGGACCACAATGTCTGGGCCGATTGTGTCTCCTGCCCCCAAGTCAAAAGCCTTATACATTACTACAGGGCTGTTGAGTTCGGATCAAATGACCCTCAGCCTTGTCTAGACGTTGCGGTCTCCATGCGCGGAACCAGTCTTAGTTGCAGAAAGGAAAAAAAACCAAACAATTTTCATAATGCAATAAACATGTTATTAGCAATTATTTATCTAGTGTCCACTTAGGATGCATTATGGTATAGTAAGCTATTTTGCTCTGTCATCAGCTGTTGCCAGCTAATTTTTCCAAAAATTTGCTAACAGGAAGTCTGCTGTGCATAGGTGAAATATTTCCCCCCTCAATCTCAGCTTAGTTTACAGAGGTTTCCAGTTTTTTTTGTTTATGTTGCTGCTTTGTACATATGAATGAATTAAAGGCAGCACACTATGGACTTTTATATGGCTGCTGTGTCAATGATACAGGTTACTGGGTAATTATATCATGTGCATACATTTGTATTGTGTGTGTGTGTGTGTGTGTGTGTGTGTGTGTGTATATATATATATATATATATATATATATATATATATATATATATGTATATATATATATATACTGTGTATATATATACTGTGTATATACAAGATATATATATATATATATATATATATATATACACAGTATATATTTACATATATAATATATATAAATACATACTGTATATATATCTTGTATATGTACTGTATATACACAGTGTATATATATATATATATATATAGTATATATACTGTGTGTATGTATATTTTATATGTATATTTTATATATATATATATATATATATATATATATATAAAACTCACGATTATGAAATACAAGTTACAATAAATATACTTACAGTCGGTATTTCTTGAGCCCTTTCTTGGCCCCTGATCCTTGAATATGAGATTTCGTGGGGTTTGATGACCAGTAAATATGAGATTGGGTACTGTAGGGTTTTGGTGGGTAGTAGATCTAACAATCCTGTAGAGATCCAGCAGTGAATGCTCCCACGTGGAGGCCAGTAAGAGAGTAGGGATCAATGCCCAGGTACCTGGTTAACCCTATATATTTCCATATCTCTAAACAGCCTGTCTACGACTTCGGTCACTTTCTGAAGTCTTCAGAATAATTGTAAATTTTGGTGTTTTCAATGAAGTTTTGTGTCCTCCACCCCGTCCCTGGATAGCAAAGTCCCAAACAAGTCTGTCTTCTGGCTATTTTCTGTTGCCGTCAGTGTTCCTCGCAGGCCTCTCCTCGGTCTCCCACTTCCCAAATGAATTCCCCCTCCTCAGTCTCTGTGTCTCTGTGCTCCCCCTTCTCCTTCCCACCACCTGTCGCTATAACTCAGCCCTACATAGACTTCCAGTGATAGTGACACAGGCAGCCACCACAGACAGACAGACTGACAGGCACTGACATCATGAGATAGGTACCAGGAGTATTCCACAGATTCCTCTGCAGAGGTATGTGACCCACCAAAATCAATTTCCTCCACAAGGGGTGCCAAGTTATTGGGCCCTTGTTTTTGAGATCAGGCACTTATAAAATGTTTACTTATAGGGGGTGCAGGAGAACCAGTTACAAAGCACCCTGGTGTCTTGGGTGGCCCAATAGATCCTTTTCCACAGAAGACGTCACTGGTGGGGGGGTCCTGTAGAAGATGATGCATTGGTAACCAGGAGCCTAAAGATAGGTCTTTTCATTCCATCGATTTGCCAAAAAAGTCTAGTCTGATATGGTCCAACTATTAGGGCCCCAAATAATAGAAATACCCAGACCTCATTGGAGAAACAACTGGAACATTTCTACAAGGCATTGGCACCTTCATTCTCAACTCCATGTGGGTAATATCGGAAGGAATTTCATGGCCAATCTAGTCAATATGCCATGGAAGTCTTTCATGCTTCTCTTCCTGGTCTGCTCCATCTGGTACTGTCTGACTATTCCCTACCATTGCTAGCTACTATAGCCAGCCCCAACTCTCAAAAACCATTTAGGGGCCAAGACACGTGAATGGTTTGCAATCCAACTCCACCTCATGGAAGTCCCTGGTGAATACAGTACCGAAAAGCTGGTTGGATCCAATGCCTTGCACCCATTCTAGATGGTACTGAAGAATCCAACATTGGGGGGACCTACATTCCAGTGATAGCTGGAGGGTAGGGGGGAGTTATTCCACTCATATGCTATAAACATCTGTACTGTTGGAGTCTGGAGTTCAAACACTGGGACCTCCAAGAATAAAGGTACCCTCACTTCCTGGGAGAAGCAACCATCCATCTCGTATCACTCTTTATTAAAATCGTTTTGGACAAAACTAGACATTTCTTCACCAGAAATGAAGAGTGGGCACCTCTGTCCTCGAGATGATAGGAAAAATGTTGGTCAAAATTTCTTGGTCAATGTTATAAAAGTCTATCTAAAACCTTCCTTATGTCTCATGCTTTTCTCGTTCATCCAGTCCGGTACTCCCTACCATAGTCAGACACAACCTTCATAGGCTATTTAGAGGCAATGACCTTGCAGTCCAACTCTACCTCATGGAGGTCTTTGGTGAATACCAAAGTGCCCATTAGATCCAATACACTACAGCAGTGGTCCCCAACCCTTTGACCTTGAGAGCCACATACAGCTCCGAGAGAGGGTTGTGAGCCACATCCAGCTCTCACCCCCTCACAGTAGTGACACCCAGAGCCCCCATTACTGGTATAATGAAAATCAAACCTTTTGAGCAGAAATCACGCCAAGGCAGTATACTGAGATCCAGAGGTTCCCTCTATACCCCCATTCACATCTGCTCTTTTGTGTGGAGCTACTTTCAAAAGTCACCATCTGAAGATCTGCTCTTCATATATTTTTGCTAAACCTGATCCTAATGCACCAAGCTGACAGACAACCGCGAGCCACAAATCATGGTCCCGCGAGCCACATATGGCTCCCGAGATACAGGTTGGGGACCCCTGCACTAAAGTATTTAAACCTTGAAATTGACTTTTTTTTAGCATACGCATTGAGAAGTCTTTAGTTGTATGTAATATCTGCCCACGAAACCCACAAGGAATGAATACGCATAGAATGAATATGCAGCCAGTCTTATAATTAGTATATAGTGCTATTTCTGGATCAGACTCGCTCACTGGAGGAGACTGGTACTAGGGGGATTCATGTGGAAGTATAGTTTCCCGATTTACTTCAGTATCTTTCATACCTGGACTCCCGCTGAGCGGGGAAACCTCACACTCCTCAGACAGGCCAAGGACCCGAGCTGACCGGCAGGAATTTCACACTAGGTGGGAACAGTAGTCGGGTTCCTATTGGTTGCATGGCTGACTCTCCGTCTCCTCTGGCTGCTGGTCGTCAGCCAACTACATAGTACGAGGTTAGTTCTCTGCACAATACATATTAGTAGGTCTAGTGCTGACTGTGGCCTACAAATATTGGGACTTGAAGCAATTTTTTAGGTGTTTCTTGCTTACCACCATCCACACTGGTATGTGATCATGGCAGCCAGTTGGTAACATGTCCTCCATAGTGATGTCATCAATGTTGGCAGTGGATAGCTTTGAAACTGCCCTGTGTCCAGAGGAACATTCCACAATTTGGAAAGCTGTCCTGGTGGATTGGTGGTATCTTCACCGTCTGGTTGTAGATACAATAGTGGAGGAGGGAGCCGTCAGCTCCTTGCTCCACTATTCAGTCTCGTCACAGAAGGTGCGATGACATCTTGGATCACGCCTGCTGTGCGGAGCCACACACACAACGCAGACCAAAGCTGCCTATCCTAGTAAAGGAGCTTGGTGAGTTTTTTGGGGTTTTTTTTTTTGAGGGGCTTCACAATATGAGGCAATCATAGTGTCTTTGTGGCTTCAACCTGTGTGGAGGGACCTTGTGTGGGCATTATACATCATGATGAGGCATCATACATATTTGGGCTATGACTGGTGTAACATGGCAAATGGGAACACTAAGGGACTTCATTAGCGGGTGATATTTCTATGTAGAGGTACCGGATTAGGGCGTGCTATATGCCATAATGTATGTCCCTCGCTCTTACTTTTGTTTTAGTAATTTAGAGACCATATCTTTTAAGAGGTATTCTCAAATTTGGAATTAATTCTCTATCTTTGGAACAATGGATCACTTCCCAATCATTGGGAGCATGACCTCTGACACCTCTACTGATCTCGAAAACCAGGGATCTGAAAAAAAAACCATGTGAATGGAGTGGTGGTCAATCATGGGCACTGCCACTTCATTCATTCTTAAGGGACCATTGGAGATATCTGAGTGCAGAGTTCGGCTCCATAAGAATGAATAGACCATTCATCTACTCCATTCACACGAGGTTCTTCAGAGCCCTGGTTCTTGGGAAAGGTGAGGGTCCCCACAGTCAGACTCTCAGCGATTGGGTAGTTATTCCCTACCCAATGGATTGGGGTTAACTTCCAAACTTGAGAATACCCCAATAAAGGCCAGTAAGTGTATTTAATAGCCCTCTACAATAATCCTCAGTCCAGTACACCACTGCACAACCAGCTCTGTCCTCACCTATTGTACCATCACCCATTCCCTGTAGACTGTGAGCCCTCGTGGGCAGGGTCCTCTCTCCACCTATACCAGTCTGTTTTGTACGGTTAATGATTGTTGTACGTATACCCTCTTTCACTTGTAAAGCGCCATGGAATAAATGGCGCTATAATAATAAATAATAATAATAATAATGTCCTAAAATGTTAGATATTGGAGTAGCTTGTTCTATTGTAGACTTCATTAATATTGTATTTTTCCTTTAGAAATCAATGAACCCTGTAAAAAGAAAACATCTTACTTTGATCCTTATCTTAATCCATATTTTCATACCTTCTCTGGACCTGACATTACCTCTCTACTAACCAAAATCCCACAATGTTTGTCTGCTATTTCATCCTTCTTCTCTGCACGATTCCTAAAACTTAACATGGACAAAACAGAGTTCATTGTCTTTCCTCCTCCTCACTCATCTCCAACAAGCCTTTCCATCAAACTCGATGGTTGCTCACTCTCCCCAGTCTCACAAGCTCGTTGCCTTGGAGTAACCCTCGACTCTACTCTATCCTTCAAGCCACACATCCAAGCCCTCTTCAACTCATGCCGATTACAACTCAAAAAATATCTCCCGGATCCGTGCTTTCCTTAACCAAGAATCAGCAAAAACATTAATGCATGCCCTCATCATCTCCCGCCTCGACTACTGCAACCTCCTGCTCTCTGGCCTCCCTTCCAACACTCTTGCACCCCTCCAATCTATCCTAAACTCTGTGGCCCGCTTAATCCACCTCTCCCCTCGCTACTCCCCAGCCTCGCCACTCTGCCAATCCCTTCACTGGCTTCCCATCGCCCAACGACTCCAGTTCAAAACATTAACCATGACACACAAAGCCATGCACAACCTGTCTCCTCCCTACATCTGTGACCTAGTCTCCCGGTACCTACCTGCACGCAACCTCAGATCCTCACAAGATCTCCTTCTCTGCTCCTCTCTTATCTCCTCTTCCCACAATCGTGTACAAGATTTCTCCCGTGCATCCCCCATACTCTGGAACGCTCTACCCCAGCATATCAGACTCTCCACTACCGTGGAAAGCTTCAAGAGGAACCTGAAGACCCACCTCTTCCAACAAGCCTACAACCTACAATAACCCTCAGTCCAGTAGACCACTGCGCAACCAGCTCTGTCCTCACCTATTGTACCATCACCCATTCCCTGTAGACTGTGAGCCCTCGCGGGCAGGGTCCTCTCTCCTCATGTACCAGTCTGTCTTGTACTCTTAATGATTGTTGTACGTATACCCTCTCTCACTTGTAAAGCGCCATGGAATAAATGGCGCTATAATAATAAATAATAATAATAATAATGAGGCCTTCAGAGAATCTTATTTTATACCTGCAGTTCTCTATCTGACCACAAGAGGTTGTGATGAGCCACATTTCGGATCACAGATCTTTATCTACTGCTCGATGGAGTAACAAAAGATCATAAAGACGCTGTTGTGTGTATAATTCTTGGTTTTCACGCTCAGAGGGGTTTTTGCTATGTATTGTTTGTGGCGTTCTTAGGATATTCAAGTGAGTGATTGGTATGTCACAAAGTCTCAGCCATGATAAGTATTTTAAGCCTTTGAATGTAAACAAGAGCGTTCCCATTCACTGACAGCAAGCAGAGAAACTGAAACACAAAACGGATTATGAATACAGCATGGTAGCATTCGCCATGTTAACTCAGATTTGCACATACAGTGCCTTGCAAAACTATTCACACCCCGCAAACATTTTCCCAATCTTTCTGGTTACGCCCCTAAGCTTAAATCTATTTTAATATTAATAATAATATGTATTCATTTATATAGCGCTGTTAATTCCACAGTGCTTTATATACAATGGCAACATTTTATTGGGACTTTATGTGATAAACCAACACTAAGTAGCGAGTATTTGTGAAGTGTAAAGGAAATGATACATTGTTTTCTAAATATTTAAAAAAAATATAAATCTGAAAATTGTGACATGCATTTGTATTCAGCCCCCTGTAGTCTGATACACCTACATAAAATCCTGTGTGACCAATTGCCTCCAGAATATAATATAGAGAGACCCACACATCAGGAGGGGGCAGAAAAGCCCCAATAAAAGGGCACAGTCTAAAAAACCATGGAGTAAACTTGGCAACAAACATGTGAATAAAAAATGATCGACAGCGTCCAGGAGTGGGTGAAAAAAGTGCAAAGCTTCTTTAATCCGCCATAAGTGCAGCGTTTCAACCTTCTATAGGTCTTTATCAAGCATAAAATACATTACAAGCAAGCAGGTTTAAATAGCAGGACATGTGCAGAGAGAACCAATCCAATCAGTCCCCTCCCATCACCACCCCCTTCAGTATATATTAAAGGGAACCAATCACCAGGATTTTTGTGTATAACCTAAAGCCAGTGATATACTGGCACTATCAGGCTGATTCTATACATACCTGCAGTGGTCAGCTCAGATGTTTACGTTTTGAAATCCAAGAAAGTAAAGTTTATAAAATCGTCAGCTTCTTGAGTGACAGCAGCTGAGGATCAGATAATATCTGAGAGATATTCAGAGTTATCCCCTCCCCCTGGTAGAATTAGCATAAGCATTATACGTATTGATTGTAACGCCTGCCTGGATCAACAGGCTCAGGTGGGATGTAATGGACAGACTAGAGGGAAGCCACTCACCAAGCAGGACCCCCATAACCCTGAAACCCTTTAACCCCTATACAGGGATTTGGAATTACACAGGGCCCTGGAGATCACTACCTGTGGAAGGCTGCAGTCCGATCAGAGTAGTCGGCAGGCAGGGTCAAACCAGGAATAGCAGAACAGGGACAGTATCGGCAGACAAGGACGTAATCAGAAAACGTAGCAAAAGGTCAAATCCGGATCGGGCAGCGAGGTACAAAAACAGCAGGCAGAAGGGTAGTCAGAAAACACGCAGAAGTCAGCACACAGGAATCACAAAACAGAATAGGGCGGATCAGGAGCCAAGAAATCAGAACTATCTCTGGCAGAGGTCAGCAGACAGGAGGGGAACTAAGAAGGGTGTGGTGTCTTCCCATTGGCTGTAGCTGAACACTGGCAACTTCAGCTGAAAGACACACGCCACCCACAGTCAGCCAGTGGTACTGCAGATCCCAAGATAACCCAGCCCAGTGGATGATCGGAGCCTGCACCCACCGGTGCCACTGGCATCGATTCCTCTCCCATCACCAGCACCATCCACGGCAGGAATACGGCGTCGCCTGGGAGCAGAAGTCGCTGGAGCAGACTCCGGTGGCGACGTAAGATTGATTTACTTACTTGCAGGACCTGTGCTGAGGTCATACCCATGTGACCAGCTAGTATCAGCTTTGTTGGCTGAGGCCCCGCCCCTTCTGGTCATGTGGGTATGACCTCACCACAGGTCCTGCAAGTAAAAGTAAATTGATAGGTATAATACTCAAGTAATGTCTAAATCCTAGTGGAGAGAAGGACCTCTGCTGATGGCATGCCCATGTGACCAAAAGGGGTGGGACCTCCACCAACATAGCTGATATCTGGAAGCAGCATTATTCTTCTAAGTCCATGTAGGCATAGAGTTGATTCTAATAGAAGTGGGGGTTTGGGGGCAAGACCCCCAATGGGGGGGTGCATGAGTATAGTGGACGAGAGGAAACATCACCATGCCTATCAAACATGCTGTCATGCCCACTAACCAAGCCGGTAACACCCACAGGTCCTTCTACCCACTGGGATTTAGCCTCAACCATAATACTTATGCAAATTCTAACAGGGGGATAGGGATAACTATGAATCCCCACAGATATTAACTGATCCTCAGCTGCTGTCACTCAAGAAGCTGCCGATTTTATAAACTTTACTTTCTTGGATTTCAAAACCTAAACATCCGAGCTGACCACTAAAGGCATGTATAGAATCAGCCTGATAGTGTCAGTATAGCACTGGCTTTAGTTTATATACAAAAATCCTGGTGATTGGTTCCCTTTAAATAGGAATGAAGAAACCCGAATTATAAAGTTTGTGGTTCGTACCGAACATCGAGTGACCGGCTCTCGGAGCCAAACACAGACTTTTACCTGTACGTACAATTCCTGTTTGCCCTTGTCATCCAAATAAAGCTTGTTGAAAGGCTGGAGAGCAGCCAATCGGCAGGCTTTATCAGTGTGGCCACTCCCAGCCCCATCAGAGCCATGTCAAGTATTGGCATGGCTGTGATTGGCCGGCCACCACTTGAAAAAAAATAAATTTTAAAAAATGATGTGGGCTTCTGGCCTATTTTTGATAATAAGCGCAGGTAAAACAGACAACTACAGGCTACAAGCCCCTGCTTTATCATGGCTGGTTATAAAAAATAGAGGGTGTGAGGTCCCCCCTCATTTTTGATAACCAGCCACGGTAAAGTGGACAGTTCAGGACTGGTATTATTAGGATGAGAAGAGTCATGGTTACTTTCCCCTCCCAGCCTCTATATAGCAGCCCGCAGCTGCCCCATAATTTGCGTATCCATTCGATGCACCAATTCTGCCACTTTACCTGGCTCATCCCGAATGGCCTTGTGTGGCGCCAATTGAGGTAATATACAGAGTTGATATTGTCAAAAATCAAATCTGTCATCAAGCCCTGGGTTAATAATATTCGTTGTCCAGGGTCAAGTTCGGTTCCCAAACTGAACTTTTGTTTTCCAAGTTGTGCGAAGATGGTGAACCCAAATATCCAGGAATCCACTCATCTCTAGCATTAAACAACAATCAAATAAATCAAAAGAGCCACATAGCAAAAAAAAATAAATAAATATATATACAAATGATGACATGACTACAAAAGGGCAATTTAATCAGTCAACCTGTATGTAATTTATTCTCAGTATATCTACAGCTGTTCTGTGAAGGCCTCAGAGGTTTGTGTGAGAACATTAGGGTCAAAATAGCATCATGAAAACCAAGGAACACACCGGACAGGTCAGGGATAAAGTTGTGGAGAAAAGTAAAGCAGGGTTAGGTTATAAAAAATAACACAAGCTCTGAACATCTCATGGAGCACTGTTCAATCCATCATTCAAAAATAGAATAAGTATGGCACAAATGCAAACCTACATGACATGGCTGTCCACCAAAACTGCCATCTCTAATTACAGCAGCAACTAAGAGGCCCATGGTCACTCTGGAGGAGCTGCAGAGACCACAGTTCAGGTGGGAGAATCTGTCCATGGGACAACTATTAGGGTTCACTCACACGAATTTTTATATTTTTTTGTTTTTATTTTTTTGTTTTTTTGATTTTTTTGATTTTCTGATGTCTTATGCTTCAATTTGGCTGCTATAAGCTTTATGAAAATAAATCGTTAGCGATGTCGTTGCGTGTAAAGTGGCCTTATGTGTCGGCACCAGGCAGGTTCAGAATGCTATTAACCTGCAGATTAACACCATATCTGCAGGGTAATAGCGTTGAAGGGGCACCTTGTATACCGACAACACTAACATTACTATATGTGTGTGTGTGTGTGTGTATGTATATATATATATGTATATATATATATGTATATAATATATATATATATATATATATATATATATATATATATTTATATATTATACACACAGTATATCTATATACAAATTCTTTTTTTTTTTTTCTGGTATTTTCCCACAGATCACATCTAAGGCTATGTGCCCACTCTGCGGAAAATGCGCGGATTTTGCCGCGGATTTCTCGCGGAAAAGCCGCGGATTTTCCATAAATCTGCAGCACAGCTACTCCCCAGCCATTTCTATGGCATTTGGGAAATGCTGTGCCCACGCTGCGGATTTTTCTGCAGCGGAAATCGTGCGGATTTTCATTCGGAAAAATCTGCAGCATGTCAATTAGGCTATGTGTCCACGGGAGAATGTTGCTGCGGATTTTTCTGCATCAAAATCTGCGGCTTTCCCGCAAAATGTGCACCTTTTCAAAAGGTGCGGATTTGCGGCGGATTTACCGCGGAATTGCCGCGGATTTGATGCGGATTTTGGTGCGGATTTCTTTTTTTTTTTCCCCAATTTTAACAATCCAGATGAAAATCCACAACAATAATTGACATGTTGCAGATTTTTCCGGATCAAAATCCGCACCAAATCCGCCGCGGAAAAATCCGCAGCATGGGCACAGCATTTCCAAAATGCCATAGAAATGGCTGGGAAGTGCTGCTGCTGCTGCAGATTTTCGGGAAATCCGCGGCTTTTCCGCCAGAAATCCGCGGCAAAATCCGCGCATTTTCCGCAGCGTGGACACATAGCCTTATTGTTGCGGATTTTCGTGCGTATTTTCCCTATTCAATTGAATTAAAAAAAAAAAAAAAAACACAATATCCGCAACAAAATCCGCGTCAAATCCGCACAAAATCCGCACATATGAAAAGGTGGGGATTCCGGGGGAAAGCTGCGGATTTTGATGCAGAAAAATCTGCAGATACAGAGTCCCGTGGGCACCTGTTTCTACTCCTTGGAATCCCTCCTCTTTTTCAGTTCAGAGACTGCACCACGTGTTTATTAGTTCCCATCCCATGCTCCTATCGAGCTTGTCATTTGTATTAAAGAAAGTGCGAATCGCACCGGTGTGTCCGGAGTTTGCATTACGACAGTCCTTACGATACATAGGATGCCATGACTGCAGTGAGTCACACGAATAGATTTACGGGCCGGGGTCAAAATTATGTAATTATCATATACACAACTAGATCTGACAAGTGGATCATCACAAATCCAAGAAAAAACAAGCAGATGCAAGTCTCTAATCCTGTAAGTCAAGGTCATCAGTGATAAAGCATGAGAAGGTGTTTCCATCCGATGTGGAGAGGCTGCGGGAGAACTCCATATTTCACAGTTCCCGAATCTGCCTTTATGCCAGACTCGGTGACTTAGCAGCTGATTTGGTGTGAACCAAGAATAGTGGAATAAACCTTTGCCAATGCAGAGCTAATGATGGAGTCAACGGAGACCTCCTAAGGCTAGTTTCACACTTGCGTTGAACGGAATCCGTTGCATTGCGTTGTGTGACGGATGCAACGGATGTGTTGCATATAGTGGCACAACGGATGCAACGGATGCTGCAAAACAACGCAATTCGTTTTGTTTTGGGTTTTTTTATTACAGTATTACCGTCGGCAGACTATTGTGAACGATCAGCTGATCGCTAACAGTAGTCCGCCGCCAGGTGATCAGCTGATCACTAACAGTAGCCGGCCGCTGGGTGATCAGCCGCTCACTCACAGTAGCCGACCGCCGGGTGATCAGCCGATCACTCACAGTAGCCGGCCACCGGGTGATCAGCCGCTCACTCACAGTAGCCGGCCGCTAGCCGGCCGTCGGGTGATCAGCCGATCACTCACAGTAGCCGGCCGCTGGGTGATCAGCCGATCACTCACAGTAGCTGGCCGCTGGGTGATCAGCCGATCACTCACAGTAGCCGGCCGCTGGGTGATCAGCTGATCGTTCGGTCGCCGACAATGTGTGCGGGGGGCGGAGTGCGGTGGGTGGAGCCAAGCAGGGCCATGGCTGAGGACGTCAGTGCCGCGGGGACTGCATCGCTGGGGGACAGGTGTGTGTGTGTACATACGGAGTGCGGGGAGGGGGCGGAGCCGAGCAGGGAAGTGTCGGGCTCCCGGCACACGTAACCAGGGTTCCTTGGTTACCCGATGTGTACCCTGGTTACGGGTGGAGGGAGCCAGAAAGAGCATGCGCAGTGAAATCCAAAGGATTCCGCTGCTCAAAAAAAGTTACATGCAGCATTCCTTCCGCCCGACGCAGCGTCAAAATAACGACGCTGCGTCGTCCGGCGGATGCAACGCTGACACTTGCGTTACAGTGTGTCATCCATACAAGTCTATGGAGAATAGCGCAGTGCGTTAACGGACTGCGCTATTCTCCATAGTGACGGACTCCGCTGAACGCAAGTGTGAGAGACAACCTCCGCTCTTTGTTGGGTCACAGGCCTCCACTGTTTATTTATTACAATGCGTCTCTGGGAAATGTAAATATTCTTCTAACATGATCCAATACCAGCAATTAGAACCTCCAGAATTTCTCTATTTCTGGACAATTCCTTTAAATACAAGTTGCATTCACATAGAAAGAAAAATGTAGATGGAGGATAGGGTCGGACTGGCCCATGGGTGTCAGGGGCTCTAATACAATGAGATAATTACCTACGACCCTGATTATGTCCCAGGAACCGGACCTCAAAAAGGTGGACGTTGTCAAAAACAAGCAGAAAAGTCCATATTTTAGAGGTGTCCTGAGTCTCAATGTATTGTACATAATTGTAAATAAGCACAATACATTCAAAAGGTGTACAGTATCACAATCATGCAGAGGACATTGTAATCAGTCACTTTTGCTCTGTCTGCAGGAGAAGGCGCTTGTAATCTCACTTGTATAGAAGTATTATTTACATATTGTATACCACCATCATCAGATTATACTGTATATGGAGAAGTTATTGGGTCACTATATACAGTGCCTACAAGTAGTATTCAACCCCCTGCAGATTTAACAGGTTTACACATTCGGAATTAACTTGGCATTGTGACATTTGGACTGTAGATCAGCCTGGAAGTGTGAAATGCAGCAAAAAAGAATGTTATTTCTTTTTTTATTTTTTTTTTTAAATTGTGAAAAGTTTATTCAGAGGGTCATTTATTATTCAACCCCTCAAACCACCAGAATTCTGTTTGGTTCCCCTAAAGTTTTAAGAAGTATTTCAGGCACAAAGAACAATGAGCTTCACATGTTTGGATTAATTATCTCTTTTTCCAGCCTTTTCTGACTAATTAAGACCCTCCCCAAACTTGTGAACAGCACTCATACTTGGTCAACATGGGAAAGACAAAGGAGCATTCCAAGGCCATCAGAGACAAGATCGTGGAGGGTCACAAGGCTGGCAAGGGGTACAAAACCCTTTCCAAGGTGTTGGGCCTACCTGTCTCCACTGTTGGGAGCATCATCCGGACGTGGAAGGCTTATGGAACTACTGTTAGCCTTCCACGGCCTGGACAGCCTTTGAAAGTTTCCACCCGTGCTGAGGCCAGGCTTGTCCGAAGAGTCAAGGCTAACCCAAGGACAACAAGGAAGGAGCTCCGGGAAGATCTCATGGCAGTGGGGACATTGGTTTCAGTCAATACCATAAGTAACGTACTCCACCGCAATGGTCTCCGTTCCAGACAAGCCCGTAAGGTACCTTTACTTTCAAAGTGTCATGTCAAGGCTCGTCTATAGTTTGCTCATGATCACTTGGAGGACTCTGAGACAGACTGGTTCAAGGTTCTCTGGTCTGATGAGACCAAGATCGAGATCTTTGGTGCCAACCACACACGTGACGTTTGCAGACTGGATGGCACTGCATACGACCCCAAGAATACCATCCCTACAGTCAAGCATGGTGGTGGCAGCATCATGCTGTGGGGCTGTTTCTCAGCCAAGGGGTCTGGCCATCTGGTCAGCATCCATGGGAAGATGGATAGCACGGCCTACCTGGAGATTTTGGCCAAGAACCTCCTCTCCTCCATCAAGGATCTTAAGATGGGTCGTCATTTCATCTTCCAACAAGACAACGACCCAAAGCACACAGCCAAGAAAACCAAGGCCTGGTTCAAGAGGGAAAAAATCAAGGTGTTGCAGTGGCCTAGTCAGTCTCCTGACCTTAACCCAATAGAAAACTTGTGGAAGGAGCTCAAGATTAAAGTCCACATGAGACACCCAAAGAACCTAGATAACTTGGAGAAGATCTGCATGGAGGAGTGGGCCAAGATAACTCCAGAGACCTGTGCCGGCCTGATCAGGTCTTATAAAAGACGATTATTAGCTGTAATTGCAAACAAGGGTTATTCCACAAAATATTAAACCTAGGGGTTGAATAATAATTGACCCACACTTTTATGTTGAAAATTTATTAAAATTTAACTGAGCAACATAACTTGTTGGTTTGTAAGATTTATGCATCTGTTAATAAATCCTGCTCTTGTTTGAAGTTTGCAGGCTCTAACTTATTTGCATCTTCTCAAACCTGCTAAATCTGCAGGGGGTTGAAGACTACTTGTAGGCACTGTAGTGGCATTATTTCAGCACATATGCTGGTATTGTTTAGGCACAGTATAGTGGTATTATTTAAGTATTGTATGGTGGTATTATTCTTTTTTTTAAGCACTTTTCAATGGTATCATTTAAGCATTATATGGTTGTATTATTTAGGTATTGCATGATGCTGTTATTTAAGCACTGAATGGGGGTATTGTTTATTTTTATTATTATTATTATTATTATTAAGGCACTGTACAGTTATTATTTAAGCATTATATGGTTGTATTATTTAGGTATTGCATGGTGTTGTTATTTAGTCACTGAATGGGGGTATTGTTTTTATTATTATTATTATCATTATTATCATCATTATCATTATGGAACTGTAGAGTGGTATTATTTAAGCATTAAATATTATTATTGATGCACTGTACAATGCTATTATTTCAGCACTGTATGATGGCATTAATTAAGCACTGTACGATGGTATTATTTCAGCACTATGTGGTGGTATTATTTAGGCATTGTATGATAGTGTTGTTTAGGCATTGTATGGTAGTATTATTAATTATTATTTAAGCACTTTACAATGGTATTATTTAACCACTATATTATTATTATTATTATTATTATTATTATTATTATCATTATTATTATTATGGAACTGTACGATGGTACTATTTAAGCACTGTATGGAAGTATTATTAATTATTATTTAAACACTGTACAATGGTATTATTTAACCACATTATTATTATTATTATTATTATTATTATTAATATTATTGAACTGTACGATGGTACTATTTAAGCACTGTATGGTAGTATTATTATTATTTAAACACTGTAGAATGGTATTATTTAACCACTTTATTATTATTATTATTATGATTATTATTAATAAACTGTATGATGGTACTATTTAAGCACTGTATAGTAGTATATTTTAGTTATTGTTTGGTGGTATTGTTATTGAGGTATTATAAAAGCACTGTTAGATTACCGTATATTATTCAGGCACTTTATGTTGGTATCATTTAAGCACTATATGGTGGTAATGATGGTATTATTTAGATACTTTATGATGTTATTATTTAAGCACTTTATTGTGGTATTATTTAGACATTCCATGGTGGTATTATTTAAAGCACCACTACATCGTTGTTGTTTTTTTTTCACCGCTGTAGTGGTGCTTTTAATGTAAGACCCCCCTCCCCGTATCTTCCGGTGTTTTCATACTTTACAGACGCTGCTTTGGTCCCGCAGCGCCATCTTGTTCCCAAAGTTTCTGACTGGCTGGAAGACAAAAGCTATGTCACAGGCACTCAATGCATCTCTATCAGAGTCAGAATGAGGCAAGAACAAGGCTCCCATAGAAGTGCATTGAAGAGTGAACTCCGGCACACTCCATGAAACACTATAGTGGTGTTTAAGCATTGTATAGGAGTAATTACTTAGACACTTTGTGGGGGTATTACTTGAGCATAGTATGGTATACGGGTGTCAATCCACTACGTAAAGATCTTGATCACCACACTGTCATCATTACAATACAATCTCCGAAACCATACAGAAAACTGTCTATCCCTAACCCCAAGCCTTGCTCTCCGTGTGATTGCAGTATTGCGGGTGTCACCCTTTCTGGGTGTGCGCTGATAAGCGAGATAAGCAGCTCTGATCGGGCATGCTGCCCCAAACCAGGTTTTCAGGATGAGGCATCAGCCCAATAATTGGTAAACAATGCAGCAGATTTTGGCGGCGCACATCTATAGGATTAAGGGAGACAGAATGTTTTCTATGTTCAGGAAGTGTGAGAGCGGTACTTAATTAGCGCTGACATCATCATAACTTGATTTTATTGACAAGATAATTATACCTGGGGAGTAAATCCCATAAACAAGATTTTATAGAGTTCCAGGATGTTACATCATTATTCTAGGAGGACGTTTATAGGGGGGGTGCAAAAGAAAGCATGGACCTCGCTGCTGCAAGTAGGATCTGTATAAATGCATGGGGATGCATAGCTATTATTAGAGAAGCTTCTATAGAAATGCTTGATGTCGGTATACATGCTGTCACGGGTGTCTCTGGTGAACACAGGGAAGCCTATACTGGCCCTAAGGCGCTCACCCTAATCTGGAGGTACCCTTAATGGTAGGGAGGTCTGGGCCTCCAACCTAGGGCCTATCTCCTGTCCTTGTCCCTGATGTTATGACCCACCCCCCCTCCACATCCCACCACTCGGGGGGAATAGACATGAACAGGAGACTACACCCCACTAACAGAAATAGACAAACTTGGGTAACAACTATGGTTACTCGTACACACAGCAACCACACACAAAGGAGACTCTAAAAGTGTATGAAGGAAAACAACATAAAAAGGGGGGAATAACAGTCTACTAGGAAACTTCAAAACCTAAACAAACACATCTGAAAATGCTGCAGGCAGCAAAACCAATGCTGCAGCCAAAAGCTCAGAGAGAGTAACAGCGCCTTCCACCTCCTGGCTCAGCTTCCAAATGATAGGAAATAACCGTCCTCCTCTGATGGAAGTGGAGGGTATATATAGGACCAGGGCATGATCCAAACCGGAAACACCTGACCAGGAGTCAGGGGCTGTTGGAAGGAAACCTGGCATTAACCCTCTCCTCCCCAAAGGAAAGGGAATTCATTTAATAAGCTGAGTCCCACAAAACAAAGTGAGACTCAGACTCAGAACCAATCACCAAAGCCTGCAACCGAGGAAAGTCCGTGACACAAGTATACAAAAATAACAATGTAGCCTAGGGTATAACAGTTAAAGGGAACAAGTGATTGGGATTGAAATTTTATGAAAGTTAAAGGGTTACTTCTGGTCCTGTTCAGGAGCGCACTGCTCCCCTGACTCTCGGCTTCCTGCTTGCCTGGTGGGCAGTGCACTACTGATGATATACAGTTTGGGCTAGCGTCATGGCTAAGCTGTTGGCCTGAACTGTGTGCTTTCCTACAGTTTTGCCTCTGTAGCATAAGAGGAGCTGAAGGAGATGATCATTCTCCATGGTAAAGGACCTTGGAGCATGTACATATACAGGTGTTGAAAACCCATCTAATGCATAATGTGCAAATATAATAGGTAATGCCCATCATGTACCACAGACCAAGTAAAATTAGATCATTGCTGATATTACGATGATCAGGGAGAGCAGGGACAGGGGATTTTAGACTGGCCCTCAGACTAGGGGGGCCCTAGCTATCCCTTATCTCAGAGATACCTCTGAAGGTGAGGATGTCTGAGCCGCCAACCTGATCCTGCTCTTGACCATCCCTGATCTTATAACCCATCCCTCTCTACCCCGGGATAGGGCTGGTTCAGGAGTGTGATAAAAGCAACAGAGATAGACAAACAGGGGAAAACAAAACTATCTCAGAGCACGCTCACACAGAGGTATAAGACAATAAGAGATAAAGAGGAAAATAAGAGCAGGGAGGAAACAACAAGACGACGAGGGGATTCCACAACAACTCCAAGTAGCAGACAATATAATCACCAGCAGGACTGGAAGACAACAGCACACAGCCCAACACAGCAAAGCTATAATCAATGTGGGAAGACAGATTCCACCATCTTATAAAGGCGGGGAGTAAATGTGATAGGTTGCCAATAACATGTGATCCCAGAAGTAAGGATGGAAGGAAATCCTGCTTCAGGTTCTTTCTTAAAAGTGGTATCCAAATTTATTTAGAAAATCATAAGTGCAGAAATTTTAAAAATGTAAGTCCCATGATACGGGCCAACGCAGGGCCCGCGCCTTACGCGTTGATTGCTCCTTTGTCATTGATGCCCATGACTAAGGAGCAATCCGAAACGCGTAAGGCGTGGGCCCTGCGTTGGCCCGTATCATGGGACTTAGGTTTTTACATTTTTTTGCACATATGATTTTCTAAATAAATTTGGATATCACTTTTAAGAAAGAACCTGATGCTGGATTTCCTTCCTTCCTTGCTTAGGCTGCTATCACACATCCGTTTTTTGCTGTGCGGCACAATCCGGCTCTTTGCAGAAAAAACACAACCATTTTTTTTTGCCGCCGGTTACGTTTTTTCCGCATAGACTTTCATTAGTGCCGGATTGTGGTGCATGGCCTTGTGTTTGGTCCGGGTTTTTGCCGGATGTGGCATATTTAGCCGATGCGGTGGCCGGATGGAACGTTGCCTGGCACGTTTTTTTTCCGGCAAAAAAAAAACGCATCGCGCCGCATCCGGCCGATGCGGCGCTTTTTCCAATGCATGCCTATGGACGCCGGATGCGTTTTTTTGCACTGTGCATGCTCAGTAGCGTGTCGCAACCGGCAAAAACCGGACGGGCCGCATGTAAAAACTTATGCAAAGGATCCGTTTTTTTCGCCGCATCCGTTGCATAGGTTTTAGAGCCGGATTTAGCTGCACTGCTAAAACCGGATGTGTGAAAGCAGCCTTATATGTGGTGGCCAGCCACGTCCGGGCATCGGTGGGGTTTGCAGAGAACCTCCCCCTCTTCCATACTTTGATGATCCCAGAGGTAACCAACAGGCTAGCAAACATTAAACTCTGACAATTAATGAGCACACAGCTGGTCGATGCCCGAACCTTCCTGTGTAACTGAAAAACACCAGAGCAACCATAGTGTGGAGTATCATAATCTGTGGTGTGAACAGTGTCTGATGCCGCCATGACACTCAACAAGGTTTGAGCAAAACTCCGTGTGACAGCTGATATGTAAAGGGCTAATATAACAGATAATAGAATACCTGTAAACATATGATAGAACAGGTAATACAATTGTAAAACATTCTAATGAAAAGTCCAGGCAAATACACCTCACGTAGTCAGCGAATACCCAAAAATTAAACAGATAGGTGAGTAAAGAAAATGAGTCATTTACGTAGAATGTATAATATCCTGCGGTCGTCTATCCCTGTGCCCAACGCGCTTCGTACTCCCCTGAGGAAGCATATCGAAACACATATTGGGGTGCACCTTATGCAATAGGGATTACCAATCTTTGTACATATATTTACTGGATGTCTTGCACTTAGCTAATTAACTTGTTCTCGGTCTTCTGGTCGAGGTTTTAATGTCCTTCTTTGATTCACTGTTATGTATTTTTATTTTTACTATTTTTGGAGATATTAGCACCTCTATTTTGTTAGTTGCCCTTTGGACGGAAATTGTAAAGTGTGTCTCTGGCATTTTACAAGTATACCTTCCGGGTCAATACTTTGGTAGATGCATAAATGTGTCGGCCTGGCCCTGAACAGTCTTACTAGGTTCCTGGGGCCTACAAAGGCAGCCGGTGTAAATGCAGCGTAAGACATGAAGCATTCTTGGTGCGTTACACACAGATTCTGATCAATTAGATTGAGTTTGAGAAATGCGTGGTGCTGTAACAGGTGACAGGGGAATAGTATAGGGTGATAACAGCTGCCAGGAGGGGGAAGGAGACCCTACAAAGGGTTTCTATGGAAACTAAGAGCAAGCGAATCCTCGATAATTCTGCGGTACGGCAGATGCCTATGAGAGAGAAATAGTATAGATGTAATGTATAACATACATCAAGTGTTCCTCTCAAAGCCCAGTAACTCCCGGCTTCCTGGGTCACCATCAGCCGCATTTTCACCTTTTTGGCAACCATTGCCCCTCTCCTTTAATTAGGTTTTTAACCCTTCACTTAAAGTGTGAAGTACAACCCTCAGATAGGGGGTTTCTGTGGGCTAATGATGGGGGCAAGTGACAGAAGGCGATGGTTATGTGACTGGTAATCTAAATCATCACGACATTTTTCCTTTTTATGCGTTTTTCTTCCCCTATTATTTTATAAGAGCGGTAACTTTGTTTTTCGTTTTACGCCAACAACATATGGGGTCTTTTTTCTGGATGAGGTGTACATTTGAGTGGCCCAATATACATTACACCATATAATGTGCTTTTCCAGCGTTAGTAAGATTATGGCGATTTTAAACTCGAAATTTTTTTTATATTTTTTTATGCTTTTATTTTTAACAATATTGTTTCTGAAATCCGCATTTTTCTTTTCTCTCAACGGTCTTTGTTTTTTTTGGGTGATGATGAGCTTTATTGATACCATTCGAATGTGTGATTTCCTGCACTATATACTGAAATACCACAGTATTCTAGTATATAATAAAATTACCATTGTCTTATGGGCTTCATAAAAGAACCAAGACGTTAAGTGGGAGCGACAGGCGGTTTGCAACCGTTTAAATTCTGCTGTCAGAGATTGAGAGCGTTAGTAAAACGGTAGATGCTGATGTTAGAGGCAGGTGCTGGCAGTATTACACAACTGGCACCTGCTCGGTATGGAGTGGGCTCATACATTTGTAGACTGTGAGCCCTCGCGGGCAGGGTCCTCTCTCCTCCTTTAGACTGTGAGCCCTCACAGGCAGGGTCCTCTCTCCTCCTGTAGACTGTGAGCCTTTGTGGGCAGGGTCCTCTCTCGTCATGTAGACTGTGAGCTCTCACGGGCAGGGTCCTCTCTCCTCCTGTAGATTGTGAGCTCTCACGGGCCGGATCCTCTCTTCTCCTGTAGACTGTGAGCCCTCACGGGCCGGGACCTTTCACCTCCTGTACACTGTGAGCCCTCGTGGGCAGGGTCCTCTCTCCTCCTGTAGACTGTGAGCCCTCGCGGGCAGGGTCCTCTCTCGTCATGTAGACTGTGAGCTCTCACGGGAAGGGTCCTCTCTCCTCCTGTAGATTGTGAGCTCTCACGAGCCGGGTCCTTTCACCTCCTGTACACTGTGAGCCCTCGTGGGCAGGGTCTTCTCTCCTCCTGTAGACTGTGAGCTCTCACGGGCAGGGTCCTCTCTCGTCATGTAGACTGTGAGCTCTCACGGGCAGGGTCCTCTCTTCTCCTGTAGACTGTGATCTCTCACGGGCAGGGTCCTCTCTCGTCATGTAGACTGTGAGCCCCCACGGGCAGGGTCATCTCTCCTCCTGTACACTGTGAGCCATCGTGGGCAGGGTCTTCTCTCCTTCTGTAGACTGTGAGCCGTCACGGGCAGGGTCCTCTCTCCTCCTGTAGACTGTGAGCCCTCGTGGGCAGGGTCCTCTCTTCTCCTGTACACTGTAAGCCCTCACGAGCAGGGTCCTCTCTCCCCCTGTAGATTGTGAGCCCTCGCGGGCAGGGTCCTCTCTTCTCCTGTAGACTGTGAGCTCTCACGGGCAGGGTCCTCTCTCGTCATGTAGACTGTGAGCCCCCACGGGCAGGGTCATCTCTCCTCCTGTACACTGTGAGCCCTCGTGGGCAGGGTCCTCTCTCCTCCTGTAGACTGTGAGCCCTCACGGGCAGGGTCCTCTCTCCTCCTGTAGACCGTGAGCCCTCACAGGCAGGGTCCTCTCTCCTCCTGTAGACTCTGAGCCCTCGCGGGCAGGGTCCTCTCTTCTCCTGTAGACTGTGAGCCCTCACGAGCAGGGTCCTCTCTCCCCCTGTAGATTGTGAGCCCTCGCGGGCAGGGTCCTCTCTTCTCCTGTACTAGTCTGTGCCTTGTTTTGTTTCTGATTATTGTACTTTTCCATATTATGTGTACCCCTTTTCACATGTAAATCGCCATGGAATACATGGTGCTATAATATTAAATAATATACCTATATCCCTCTACGTCCTTTGTGAAAAGAGGGTTAAATGAATTTCTTCATTATTTTTGTGTTGTATCGGCTAAATAGTGAAATATGTACATCTGGAGTAATAGAAATATTTTTGAAAAATTCAGAAATCTGTTTTTGCTCTGAGCATGTTCTCAGGAAAAGACCACATTCTAGTTTGCAGGGACGTATTGAGAAAATGGACACCGTGCATACCCGTGTGTATAAATAGTTCCACCCACTGACTGGTACTGCCACGCATATACTGTTATCAGTCTATACGGTGAAAAAAAGCATAGCCATATACATTATTCAGGTCTTTAAAAAGTGCCTAAACTCATGTCCCCAAAGCACTTTTGGCACAGAATGGCACCATAGACGTTCCTTTTGTTAGGAGAATCTGCCAACTGGATGCTGACCACATTTTGTCCAACTGCTGAGGCCCCCACCAAAAAGCCATAATCTGACCAGATCTTAAATTCCCGTACAGAGCGTCCACGAGGGAAACTAATCATTACATCTTACTAGAGGTGGCCTCCAGAAAAGCTTCTGAAAGTGTGTTTTGCAGCTCTCATTGGTGCAGCAACATACAGTGGAGTTGGACCAGACGGATGGCACATGGAACGGTAGAGCTGAATTTGCAGGTCACCACCTGGCAGTATGGAACAGAAGAGCCGGATTTGCTGGATGGAAAGTGGAATAGCATAGAACAGTGGATCTGGAGATGCACATGGAATAGTGGAGCTGGATATGCTGGAGAGTAGTGAAGAGCGAGCGTGCTCACCACAGCTTGTTACTCAATCGAGCCTCGAGCATCTGAGTTTGAAATCGCTTGAGTTTCCCATTGACTTACTCGGTACTCCAAGGTTTGATCAACTAACGAGCAGTGGCAAGCACGTTCACCCATCACTACTGGAGAGCACATGGAGAAGCATGGAACAATGGAGCTGGATATGCTGGATGGCACATGGAACAGTGTGCAACAGAGGAGCAGGGTATTCCTCATAGCACATGGAAAAGTGTATCTGGATATACAGACAGGTAATTTGATGAAGAGCCTAGTATGTGGACAGACACCTTGGAACAATAGAGTAAAGTTGCTGACAGGAGCCTGGAACATTAGAGCCAAGTGTATGCACAGGTGCCTTGGGAACTTTTAAACAGCAGAACTGAGTGTGCAGACAAGCACATTGAACAGTAGAGCTCTGTATGCAGACAAGCACCTGTGCAACAGCAGAACTGAGTGTGCAGACAAGCACATTGAACAGTAGAGCTCTGTATGCAGACAAGCACCTGTGCAACAGCAGAACTGAGTGTGCAGACAAGCACATTGAACAGTAGAGCTCTGTATGCAGACAAGCACAATGGAACAGCAAAGCTGAGTGTGCAGACAAATACAATGGAACAGTAGAGCTCTGTATGCAGACAAGCACAATGGAACAGTAGAGCTCTGTATGCAGACAAGCACATTGAACAGTAGAGCTCTGTATGCAGACAAGCACAATGGAACAGCAAAGCTGAGTGTGCAGACAAACACAATGGAACAGTAGAGCTCTGTATGCAGACAAGCACAATGGAACAGCAAAGCTGAGTGTGCAGACAAGCACAATGGAACAGTAGAGCTCTGTATGCAGACAAGCACAATGGAACAGTAGAGCTCTGTATGCAGACAAGCACCTGTGCAACAGCAGAACTGAGTGTGCAGACAAGCACATTGAACAGTAGAGCTCTGTATGCAGACAAGCACCTGTGCAACAGCAGAACTGAGTGTGCAGACAAGCACATTGAACAGTAGAGCTCTGTATGCAGACAAGCACAATGGAACAGTAGAGCTCTGTATGCAGACAAGCACATTGAACAGTAGAGCTCTGTATGCAGACAAGCACAATGGAACAGCAAAGCTGAGTGTGCAGACAAATACAATGGAACAGTAGAGCTCTGTATGCAGACAAGCACAATGGAACAGTAGAGCTCTGTATGCAGACAAGCACATTGAACAGTAGAGCTCTGTATGCAGACAAGCACAATGGAACAGCAAAGCTGAGTGTGCAGACAAACACAATGGAACAGTAGAGCTCTGTATGCAGACAAGCACAATGGAACAGTAGAGCTCTGTATGCAGACAAGCACAATGGAACAGTAGAGCTCTGTATGCAGACAAGCACCTGTACAACAGCAGAACTGAGTGTGCAGACAAGCACATTGAACAGTAGAGCTCTGTATGCAGACAAGCACCTGTGCAACAGCAGAACTGAGTGTGCAGACAAGCACATTGAACAGTAGAGCTCTGTATGCAGACAAGCACAATGGAACAGCAAAGCTGAGTGTGCAGACAAATACAATGGAACAGTAGAGCTCTGTATGCAGACAAGCATAATGGAACAGTAGAGCTCTGTATGCAGACAAGCACAATGGAACAGTAGAGCTCTGTATGCAGACAAGCACATTGAACAGTAGAGCTCTGTATGCAGACAAGCACCTGTGGAACAGCAGAGCTGAGTGTGTTTGTCGATCTGTATAGTGTGCAAATGTCCAGCAACGGGTTAGCACTGTAATTATAAAAATTCATCAATTATGAGCAGCTCAAACCCCGGTGTAAACAGGAGACGTGCTGCCGATAGCATGATGAAGCTGTATGAGGACAGAACGATCACATTAATATTTTTGCTACTTCGAACTGATCGGTCTTTATAAATCGGCCAGAAAACAAGCACCGAACGTCTTGCATATATGACGATTACCACTTGTTAAAGGGAACCTGCCACAAGGTTTTTCCCCTATGAGCTGCAGCCACCACCAGTGAGCCCTTATATACAGCATTCCAGAATACTGTATATAAGAGCCCAGGCCGCTCTGTATAACGTAATAAACAGCTAATACTCACCCAGGGGGTGGTCCAGTCCGATCGGTGTCGCTGCCATTGGTCCGGTGCCTCCTACATCTTGTGCGATCTACCCAGCCCCGTGTGCATGACGCGTCCTGCGTCATTCACAGAGGCCTCCATTGGGCTCCTGCACATGCACACTTTGATCTGTCAAGCTGCAGGCAGTTGAAAGTACTGTAATACACGTGAAAAGGTCAAAGACCGCCCGTGCATGCGCAGTACAATACTTTGATTTGCCCTCAGCCGGGCAGATCACAATGCGCATGCGCAGGAGCACAATGGAGGCCTCTGTGTGAATGACGCAGGACGAGTCAGGCACATGGGGCTGGGCAGCAGGATGGAGATCGCACAAGATGTAGGAGGCACCGGACCGAGAGCAGAGACACCCATCGGACCGGACTGCCCCTTAGGTGAGTATTATAAAGGTCTTTTTTATGTTCTACAGAGTGGCCTGGGCTCTTATATACAGGATTCTGGAATGCTGTATATAAGGGCTCACTGGTGGTGACTGCAGATCATAAGGGGAAAACCTGGTGACAGGTTCCCTTTAACAGCCCAATATCAGCCCGCCTGAATCGAACATTAATTGTGCAACTCCAGATTGGTCCAAAATGAAACAAAAAAAGGAAAATAAACAAATCAAGTAATACAAAGAAGAGTAAAAAAAAAAAGAGGATATTGAAAAATAAGCCTGTTAGAAACGCATTATTGTGTGACACGCAGCGCCTACGGCAGCACGGACTGCACATACACTGCTGAGTGCACCATGTGTTTGGACAAGCCTTTCACTTCTGCTAATGCAAACACCAAAAATCCAGCGTAATGAAGGAGACAAGACAGCTGATCCAAAAAATGACAACTGTATACACTGCAAGTGAGGAGCGCACAACTCCCCAGCAGCTGTAAGCCTCTCTATGTGACTGAGGTCAGGGGGCAGATCCTCCACTATATTTCAACATTTTTTTGTTCTGTAAAGAAACATTGTAGCAGCCAGATTTACATAAAAATAGCCAATACTTTGCATCTTTGTCTCAGTTTTTGTAGTTGGAATCAGACTCCATTATTTTTAAGATGCGCAACCACCATGATTGACTACAACACAAGTCAGAGAAAGTCACAGGACTACAGGCAAAGCTGGAGGAAGAAATAAGTGACCTGAACAACATCTATGTCTATTTCCATAGACCATTGTCACGCTAAATTTATTGTTTCAGCTTATTGAGTCACTGCCTCCCTCAAACAGCGTGGAACGGTAGAGCTGAATATACAGGTCAATGCCTCCTACACGATCAGCACACTCTTACTCCGCTGCTGCCACGTGTGACAGACAGTCATGTGCTTTCTGGCAATAGAAGGTCACAGCTTTTGGCTGTGCAGAATGCTCCCTGACTTTCTATTGTTCCTGCTGTTAGTATTCAATGTATTAGATAATGTTCATGCTGGATTCATCTCTCCCCCTTTTGGATAGCAGGAGCTCACCTTCCACCCAGCTGCTGATCATCCGTATTCTCTTGGTGCTTAAATACTCCCTTCTTCCCTGGACTGGTGCTGGTGATATTATTCAGTTCATTCTGGCTCTGGTTGCAAGCAGGTGGCTTGCTCTCATATGTGGTATCGTTGCTGAAGCTTGCTGAATTCCTGCCTGTGTGAGCTATGGATAAGTAGTTAATGCATTTTTCCCTGTGTGTCCTCCTTGTGTCTTCTTTAGCATTTATTGGGGTTGATGAAGAGCTCATCCCATTCGTTCCCTATCCAGGGTCCAGCACTAGGGATACCTAGGGTCAGGTATCTGGCTTGGCGCATAGGTGCTGAACCTATCTAGGGTGGTGAGGGACCCCAGAGACCAGCTGTAGATTTGGTCAGGGGTCACCATCTCCATCTTCCCTAGACGCAGGGGTCCCCTTCCCTTACCTTTCGCCACTCACTTGGTACTTCCCCATACCTAGCGTGACAGCTGCTGTCACCATTCTCTTAATCAAGTAGCCCATTGATTGCTTCATTTCTGACCACATCAAAGCTTAGTTGAGGCCAAGCAGAAGAGTACAAACTAAAGGGACTTCTGTATATCGTAAATGAGGAATATAGGGCAGGTAAGCTGGCAAAAACAAATAGGATTTACCCCCTTCCTCCAGTATGTGGGATGAGGAACATCAAAATTATTCAATAAGTGCAATAATTAATGGTATTGTTTACTGCTCATCCTGACAATGGCGTGTGCAGAGCTGTTGTTTCCAGGACTTGAGGCAACATATTATTCCGCAGCTGTTGTCAGCCTCAGATATTGTCGTTCCCTCTGGACTCTGCGGCACATCTGTCTTTTTGCACCAGGGTTGTGTCAGCTGTTACTTTCCCTGATATGTGCTGTGGTCTTCATGTTTGTGCTTTTCAGATGACCAATAGCTTTATATATTTTTTTTTATAAATATATTTTTATCGGGGTTGCATCTTCCTTAACATCTAGAAGCCCATAGTTGCCTTTTTCTGCAATGAGGTTCTTCTAAACGTTCAGAAAACTCATGCTTACTAGAATATTCTAGTAATTTAAAAAAAAAGGGAGGAGGGAGATGCAGCTGCAGTTTAGCTCTTTTTATGCTTTCATGCCAGGCAAGCGATTTTGCCATAGAGCCTCCCAACCTAATAGGGAGCCACCATTTTTTTACATAGCTTATGCAAAAGGTTACAGATTTGTACCGTAGCCCAACAACTTTAAATTACACTTTACCTGTCACAATAAAAATGCAGTTTTTTTTTTTACCTGGTGTAAATGCCGCTGTTTTCCTGAATCCGGTGCTGTTTTTCTTTTGTTCCTGCGCCTTTCTGTTCCTGAGATATGGCCCACTTTTACCTGTATATAAATCTAGTCTTTTTAGCCAAGTGGGAGTGGTCCTTAACTTCCATATATGGTCATCTTCTTGAAGACAAAACCCAGTTGGCTAACAAGACTAGAATTATATAGAAGGAGGAGAGGGGCATATCTCAGGAACGGAGAGGCGCAGGAACGAAAGAAAAACATTGCCGGATTCAGGAGAAAAGTGGCATTTACACCATGTTAAAAAAAAAAAATTAACAATCTATGGAAAGTGACAGATCTCCTTGTACCAGGAATGTGTACCCATATCATGACAGTCAGTCTGCTCTGCTGCACGTTACATATTCTATAAGATCCCTAAAAGGAAAAGAACAATTTATCTCCAACATTTCTGTAATTGGTAGAAATCAAACAATAACCCACAGAGCGCACAGGGCACATGGCACCGGGCCCGCAGCTGCTTCATGTAGATACTTGTTCTGGAAACTGGGCAGAATTTCAGATGTTTCACATTACGTTCCCATTTGCTGTGCTGTAGGTTACATCAGATATTATAGAAAAAGTAGTACAATAATTCCTTACCCGTGATGACCTCCAATAAAATGATGTAATCATATGTCTTCCATGATCACATCATCCTTAGCTCTTAAGCCTGCTTTACATGTTACAATTCTGCATACGATATCGTATGCGATCGTAACCGCCCCCATTGTATGTGCGGCACGTTCAATTTTGTTGAATGTGCCGCACAAATGATTAACCCCCGTCCATTCGACCTCCACTTCCTGGAGTGGGAGGGACGTTCGGCGCCACATAGACGTCACGCGGCAGCCGGCCAATAGCAGTGGAGGGGCGGAGATGAGCGGGACGTAAACATCCCACCCACCTCCTTCCTTCCGCATTGCCGGCCGGGAGCCGCTGGACGCAGGTAAGATCTGTTCATCGTTCCCGGGGTGTCACACACTGCGATGTGTGCTACCCTGGGTACGATGAACAATCTGACGTTCAATTCATGAGGAATGAACGACGTGCGTGTGATGAACGTTTTACCGTTCAATCGCAATCGCACGTAGCACTGCAATGTACCTTACGATGCCGGATGTGCGTCACTTACGACGTGACCCCGCCGACACATCGTAAGATATATTGTAGTGTGTAAAGCGGGCTTTAGGGGCCGAGCGTGATAGTCTCCGCCCCCGTCGCAGCTGCGATATCATGGTGATAGCTGCCGTAGCGAACATTATCGCTACGGCAGCTTAACACACACTTACCTGCCCTGCGACGTCGCTCTGGCCGGCGAACCGCCTCCTTACGTGCGGCGTCATAGCGACGTCACATGGCAGGCGGCCAATAGAAGCGGAGGGGCGGAGCTGAGCGGGACATAAACATCCCGCCCACCTCCTTCTGCATAGCCGGCGTGAGCCGCAGGACGCAGGTAGGAGATGTTCCTCGCTCCTGCGACTTCACACACAGCGATGTGTGCTGCCGCAGGAACGAGGAACAACATCGTAACATCTGTCCTTCCGAAATTATGGAAATGACCGACGCTACACCGATCATACGATTTGGACGTTTTTGCGCTCGTTAATCGTATCAAAAAGGATTTACACACTACGATATCGACTGCGACGCCGGATGTGCGTCACTTTCGATTTGACCCCACCAACATCGCAGCTGCGATGTCGTAGTGTGCAAAGTGCCCCTTAGGCTGCTGTCTTGTTCTGCGTAGGCTGCCAGATAGGTCCTTCCATCTTAGAATAACGAGTATCGGACATGCTAGATTTTCACCTCTTGGATAAACGCCACCAGCATGGGAACAGGCGCTTATCCACAGTCCCAGGCTATAATGGACTTATGCGGGCGTCACACGGTACGATCTATCGTGCGATTGCACGAGCGATCGTACCCGCCCTCGTCGTTTGTGCGTCACGGGCAAATCGCTGCCCGTGTCGCATAAAGTCATTTAACCGCCGTCACACGTACTTACCTGCTGAGCGACCTCGCTGTGGGCGGCGAACATCCTCTTCCTGAAGGGGGAGGGACGTTCGGCGTCACAGCGACGTCACACAGCCGCCGGCCAATAGAAGCGGAGGGGCGGAGATGAGCGGGATGTAAAAATCCCGCACACCTCCTTCCTTCCACATAGCCGGTGGGTGCCGTGGGACGCAGGTAAGCTGTGTTCATCGTTCTTGGGGTGTCACACGGAGCGATGTGTGCTGCCTCGGGTACGATGAACATCCGGCGCCATGAAAAATAAACGATTTTTTAAAAATGAGCGACGTGTACACGACTCACAATTTGTGACCGATTCAGCGTCGCTCGGAGGTGACACACGAAACGACGTCGCAAACGATACCGGATGTGCGTCACGAAAACCGTGACCGCGACGATGCATCGCACAATAGCTCATCTCGTGTGACGCCCGCATTAGTCTCAGGATTCAATTCACACACAACAGCAACTAATCAATTATTATGTTTCTGGAGATTGGGAGAAAACCTGCCCAAGAAGAAGGAGACTGCAGACCCATACACATTATATTGCCCTGCAATATATAACCTCCAGTCCCCCACCAGGCCATCTGTTTCTGCTAACGTGACAGAAAGTCTGGTGATAAAGAGCTCACTGATACCAGCGCATCCTGTAGTAAGAGCCACCGGGGTAACAAGTCCGTTCATCTAATATATAAAGCTGAGTGTACTGTGTGTGTGTGTGTGTGTGTGTGTGTGTGTGTGTGTGTGTCCGCTAAAGGAATCCGCACCGTAACGTTTACAATCACGAAATTTTGCACAGACACCCCATGTGACTCAGGGAATGTCATATACCATGTTTTGATGGGAGAATTTAATCCCGCGCTTTACAATTACTCTCCAAAAAAACTGCCTCCATTAAAGTCAACGGAGCTGCGAGCTATTAGGTTATTAATAGGAGCTGTAATTGGTTGCTATGGGAACTAAATAAATTGTTAGTATAAGAAGCTTATATGTGAGGTAATAAGATGTCGGTGGGGAGATGGACAGAGATAGACAAAAAGAGACAGAGAGAGAAAGACAGACAGAGGCAGACAGAGACAGAGAAAGAGAGACAGACAGGGAAGGAGACAGACAGACAAGTAAAGAGACAGAAACAAGTAAAGAGACAGAGAAAGAGACGGACGGGGAACGAGACGGACGGGGAACGAGACGGATGGGGAACGAGACAGACGGGGAACGAGACGGACGGGGAACGAGACGGACGGGGAACGAGACAGACGGGGAACGAGAAGGACGGGGAACGAGACGGACGGGGAACGAGACGGACGGGGAACGAGACGGACGGGGAACGAGACGGACGGGGAACGAGACGGACGGGGAACGAGACGGACGGGGAACGAGACGGACGGGGAACGAGACGGACGGGGAACGAGACGGACGGGGAACGAGACGGACGGGGAACGAGACGGACGGGGAACGAGACGGACGGGGAACGAGACGGACGGGGAACGAGACGGACGGGGAACGAGACGGGCCTGGAACGAGACAGACCTGGAACGAGACAGATGGGGAAAGAGACAGATGGGAAAAAAGAAATGGGGAATGAGACAGACATGGAATGAGACAGACCTGGAATGAGACACCCGGGGAAAGAGACTGACAGACAAATAGATAGAGACAGACAGACAGACACAGAGATGGAGAGACTAATACAGAGACAGACAGAGAGACTGATACAGACAGACAGAGACTGGGAGAGAGACAGACAATTACTATCCCAGGCAACGCCCGGGTACTACAGCTAGTAATAATAATAATAATAATAATAATAATAATAATAATAAAAAATATTTATATAGCGACCATATATTCCATTTTACATACAGAGATGACATTTCTTGTCTACTGAATCTTCCTCCATCATCTGTGAGTGATATTATTGAGAAGTGGAAGGAATCACAGCAACACAGCGTTGAAGTGGAAACCTCATAACTGCGGGGGTGCCCCACTTTGGGGGGATCCCTGGAGAGTCTGGATCCAGAACTTCACAACGCCTTATTATTCGCAGGTTTGCAGCTTGTGTTTAAATGTATCTGCTTTCTTTTGGTGCTATGAGGCTTAAGGACTCTTTCCTGTCTGGCTATCCTTTGGAGCCTTAATCTCAGGTGCAGCTCTTTGTGATCACTCCCCTTCTCTATACGTAGTCACGTGTCTTACTATCTGATGCTGGTGATAGAATCTCATAATTCTTATGCTGACCACTTTGGAAGGAGCAAGTCTCTGGCAGAAACTGAGGAGTTGTGACAATTGCAGCAGTGGTGTTTAGCTACATTGAAGGCGCTTGGAGTGTTTACCTTCTTGTTTCTCTTTTACCCCTGTCTGTCTCCCTTCCCTTGTGTTGTATTATTGTAGGGGTGAGACTAGTGCAGTCGCCGGAATTCTCACTGGCCAGGGTGAAGAACCTGTATAGGGACATTAGAGAGTGCAGGGATCAGTATCAGGAGTGCAGGAGGTGACCCCGCTCCCCTATCCCTAGCATTATATGAGCTGTACATCACCAAGCACAATGCTTAGCCATACATCACCAAGCACAATGCTTAGCCATACATCACCAAGCACAATGCCGAGCCATACATCACCAAGCACAATGCTTAGCCATACATCACCAAGCACAATGCCGAGCCATACATCACCAAGCACAATGCCGAGCCATACATCACCAAGCACAATGCCGAGCCGTACATCACCAAGCACAATGCCGAGCCATACATCACCAAGCACAATGCCGAGCCATACATCACCAAGCACAATGCCGAGCCATACATCACCAAGCACAATGCTGAGCCATACATCACCAAGCACAATGCCGAGCCATACATCACCAAGCACAATGCCGAGCCATACATCACCAAGCACAATGCTGAGCAATACATCACCAAGCACAATGCCGAGCTCATACATCACCAAGCACAATGCCAAGCCATACATCACCAAGCACAATGCCGAGCCCATACATCACCAAGCACAATGCCGAGCCGTACATCACCAAGCACAATGTCAAGCATTGAATGGAGCAGTGTAAAGCCGCCACCACTGGACTTTGGAGGAAACATGATCTGTGTAGTGAGAGATCACATTACCTGACATCTGATGGACAAGTCTGGGATCGGTTAATGCAGTTGAATGTTACCCGACTGCCTGCATTGTGCCCGCTGTACAGTTTGGTGGAGAAGCGATTATGCTCTGGGCTGTTATCAGGGGTCGACTTTGGCTCTTTACGTTCCAGTTAAGTGAAATCCTAATTCTTCTACACAAAACATTGTGGACAATTGTAGCTTCCGGCTTCGTGTGAAAAGTTTGGAGAAGGCACTTTTCTGTTCCCTATTCTGTTCTGTGCCCAGTACGCAAGGTTAATAAACACATGGAGGGGGGAGTTTGGTGGAAAGAAATTGAGCGGTTGCACAGAACCTCATCCAACACCTATAATGAAGATTGTGAGCCCGGCCTCTCCCCAACATCACACAAATGCTCTTCTGGATAAATGGGCATATATTTAAAAATTTGCAGAAATCCTTCCCAGAAGAGCAGGAGTTGTTATATCTGCAAAAATACCAATTACATATTTATTGTCATGGGTGACAGACAGTCCTGTGGTGTCCAGCAATAGAAGGTCACAGCATTTGGCTGTGCAAATGCTCCCTGACTTTCTATTATTCCATGTACTTGGTGGCTCCTCTGCTTGGTTTTCATCCCTTCCTCTTTAAGACCCTGTGGAGCTCTTCTTACCTTCAGCTGCTAATCATCTGTATTTTCCCTTGGACTTGTGCTGGTGATATTCAGTTCCTTCACAAGCTCTGGATGCAAGCAGGCAGCTTGCACTCATCTGTAGGATTATTGCTGCTCTTTGTTTTCCTCAGGCATCTGGAAATAAGTTGTTCATGCATTTTCCCCCATGTGTCCTCCTTGCGTCTTCTTTAGTGTTTAGTGGGGTTGACAAAGAAGTCATCCCACCTGTTCCCTATCTAGGGCTCAGCTATAGGGTCATCCTAGGATCAGGTATCCGGCTCGGTGCATAGGTGTGGAAACCATCTAGGGTGGTGAGGGACCCCAGAGAACAGCAGTAGGTTTGGTCAGGGGTCACCATCTCCCCCTTCCCTAGACGCTGGGTTTCTCTTACCTTACCTTTCATCGTTCACTTGGTACTCCCCCGTTTCAGTAAAGCTCCTGCTGGTGTAATGTGAAAGGGGCACATAATACTTTTCTCTATATAGTATAGAATATATGATACCTTTAGTAGGACTTGAAACCAAGGACTAAAAACTGAGCCTCTATGAAGCATATTAATGAACTGACAGATATCTAATGTTTATAACCACCTTAAAAGTGTGGCTTGTGAAGATAACCACTTTGCCATGCAGTGGTGTAGGGTAGAGAGAGTTAAAGGGGTGGCTGCCCCTAGGCGCCAGAGTCTAAAGGCTGCTTTACACGGTACGACCAGTTGTGCAATTTCACAATCGATCGTACCCGCCCCCGTCCTTTTTGCGTCACGGGCAAATCGCTGGCCGTGGCGCACAAAGTGGGTAACCCCCGTCACACATACTTACCTCTCATGCGACCTCGCTGTGGGCGGCGAACTTCCACTTCCTGGAGTGGGAGGGACGTTCGGCGTCACAGCGACGTCACACGGCCGCCGGCCAATGGAAGCGGAGGGGCGGAGATGAGCGGGACGTAAACATTCCGCCCACCTCCTTCCTTCACATAGCCGGCGGCGGCCGCGTGACGCAGGTGAGCTGCTGTTCATCGTTCCCGTGGTGCCACACGGAGCGGCGTGTGCTACCACGGAAACGATGAACAACTAAATGAAACGATATTATGGAACCTAGCGAGCAGTACACGACTCACGATTTGTGAGCGATACTGCGTCGCTAGGAGGTGTTACACAGGCCGGCATCGCCAGCGATGCCGGATGTGCGTCACAAAAACCGTGACCCCGACGATCTATCGCACGATAGATTGTCTGATGTAAAGCAGCCTTAAGGGAGTGCAATATTTTGCACCCATCACAGAACTCACTATCAAAAATAATCTGTCAGCAGTTTTTTGCCACCTAATCTGAGAGCAGCATAATGTAGAGGCCAGATTCCAGCATTCAGAGCACAGGAAGATATGCGGCAGATAGGACAGTTATTTTATCAAAACTGCAGCAAGTATCTCAATAAGAGATACTGTATGTCATGCTGCTCTCGGATAGGGTAGGAAAAATCTGGTGACAAGTTCCCTTTAAAACACGTCAAAGCGCCATTTCTTCCCGGAATGGTGCAGAGAGTGCTCACCAGTGCAGAGCACAGCAGTCAGATGGGTTTGCCATTGGCTGCTGCGCTCTGCACAGACAGTGACCAATATGCCAAAGCTTAGTATAATGAATTGAACTTTGTTGTCTCTGCCTATGCAGAGTGCTGCGAACTTGGGCAAACTCATCTCGATTGTTGTTCTCTGCATAAGCAGCGACCGACATGACAGAATATGATAGATCACACACTTTGGAAACCCCTTGCCACCCGGGGCGAGGAGCCGCTGGCAGACAGGTCCATTAATGTGAATGACTTGCATTTGTACACAGGGGTAACGTGCGGCCATCGTTGCCGGTCGTCACCCTACTTTTCTAGTTTTGTCGCACAGACCAGAACGGTCTGATACTGACGTTTCATGTCCAATTCCGTTGTCCACAAGCTTCGCATTCATCCATTACTAATGAGTATTCATCTACTGTGTTATATGCTCCTTTGTAAGGATTACGAGCCTCAATTAACCCTTTATTTGCTTCCCACTATATATAGTACATTAACTCTTTATTACATCACAGGCAGGTGACATACGGGCCCCGAGGGCACTTCCCAGAGTTACTCGGTACATACAAACTTGCCAAACCGCATAACTCCCCGCCTCTTCTCCTGGAGTAAACATGACGGGGCGGACACACGTATGATATATATGTACAAATCTGTTATTACTATCCACTGAGCTTTGCCGGTGAGCGAGAACAGACTTCACGCGCATCAACACATCATGTCTTCAGGAGGACCCGTCAAAGAGCTGCAGGACGGCTCCGTGTGCCCGCTATGTGAAGGCTACTTCGAGGACCCGGTGACCACCGAGTGTGGGCACAGTTACTGCAGAATATGCCTGGTGACCAACGCCGGAGGGAAGAATAACGCAGGGGGGCAGCTGATGTGCCCGATTTGTGGACGCGTGATGGGATGGCGGGCGGTCACCACCGATGTTCGCCTTGGGGTCACAACACGTATTGCCCAGAGGCTCAATTTCCAAGCCATGCCACCCAGGAGGAAAAAACTGCAGGAGCAGGTGAGAGCGCGCTGCTTTGTGTCTCTGAGGATCTTGTTACTAGAGAACAGGCGAATCGCCCTCCCCCCGGGGCACATGAAGAATATTTGGTTACATGAGGCCGTTTATGCCGCTTGTTCCCCTCCGGATGGAGGATCAATTGGCTTTTAAAAATACAAAGCATTAAGCCCCATGCTAAGCAGCAACGTCAAAGAGAGCAATTATCTCCATAAAATGGCTGTAACCTCCTGCACGTGTAACAGGCAAGGAGCCGCCTCACAGGCTGCTCTCCATGGGTACTGCGAGCCCTGGTGCCCTCCAGAGGTATCACGAGCCCTGGTGCCCTCCAGGGGTATCACGAGCCCTGGTGCCCTCCAGAGGTATCACGAGCCCTGGTGCCCTTCGGGGGTATCACAAACGCCGATGCTCTCTGAGGGTATCGCGAGCCCCGGTGCCCTCTGGGGGTATCGCAAGCCCTCATACCCTAGAGGGTTACTGTGAGCCATGGTGCCCTCTGAGGTATTGCGAGCCCCGGTGCCCTCCAGCGATATCGCGAGCCCTGGTGCCCTGCGGGGGTACCGCGAACCCCGGTGCCCTCTGGGGGTATCGCAAGCCCCGATGGCCTAGAGGGGTTTTGGGAGCCATGGTGCCTTCCGGGGTATTGTGAGCCCCAGTGCCCTCTGTGGCTATCGCGAGCTCCGATGCCCCCCGGAGGTATCACGAGCCCCAATTCCCTCCAAGGGTATCCCGAGCCCCAATTCCCTCCAAGGGTATCCCGAGCCCCGGCAGAGAGTGCGCCGCACGGTGCCCCATTAGAATATTACACTATAATAATGAATCACAGATACGAAAATAACAAATTGCTCCAACACCAGATAGTAGTAACTTGGGTGGATACATACATTGTACCAGAGGCTGTATCTATATATAACAATGGGCGCAACACAAACTTCCTATATGCTAATGTCAGAGTAATTATATCCGAGCAAAAGAGATGAACTGTAAAAGCCTATAACACAGAAGCGTAATTGTACATAAACATATAGTAAAAAAAAAATGGTTTACGTTGGCCCTTAGTGGACAGAGCCCCAGTGCCTCCCTCTTCTTCATTTTCGATTCCTCCTCTTCACCTTCAAAAAATCCTTTGTTTTTTACTTTTCCGTCAATATTGTTATATCAGCGGTGTTTTTGCAGTACAAGCTGCAGTTTAGTTATAGGTTTAAAAAAATATATATATATTTTATTTATTTATTTTTTTATTTATTTATTATTATTTTTTTGTCTTATTTTTCTTGCAATTTTTTTTAATTGGTCCCTCTGGGTGACTTGAACTTGTGATACCTTGCACAGTAGATGACAATACTGTTTTATCTCAGGATTTTGAAAAATGCCAATCGCTTATGAAGCCCAAACACAAACATGGTAGACGTTGCTTCCCACGGCTTTATCATGTAGCAGGGGAGGCGTACTATGGGTGTTGAAAGAGACAACGTACCCACTTTCCCACAGCTTAAAGGTCTTTGTAACAATTAACAACGGCATCTTAGAGGTTAAAATGCTGCAATCAGAGCATGCAGTAAATGTATGGAGGGTGCCATAAGTTGACACCTGTATAGTGGGCACACAAAGTGCTGTGGTCCCCGACACCTGCCAGCATGCAAAACTACATGTAAAAACTTTAGCTGCTGCAAGCTTGCATAGCAAAAAAAAAAAAGCATTAAATGGCAAATGCACACCGGTGGGTATCATGCCAAATATCATTTTATTAAGGCTCAAATTAAAAAAATACAATTAAATAATGCAAATGCATAAAAACATTTTAAAGTTCCATTGTGCTGTGCAGAAAACTTAAGCGGGCTTAAAGGGGGCTTTACACGCTACGATATCGTTAATGTTTTATCGTCGGGGTCACGTTGTTAGTGACGCACATCCGGCGTCATTAACAATATCGCAGCGTGTGACACTGACCAGCGACCTTAAGCGACTAGAGTTGAGCGGATCGGCTATAATCCAGGTCCGACGGATCCGGATCGGGTTGCCGCCGAAGTCCGGATCTGATCCGGAATCCGCGGCTATGTAAATGATTGGGGAGTTGGATCCGGGACAGAGGACAGAGGGAGAGAGAGAGAGAGACATGGAGAGACGGATTGTGCACCCCGAATCCCGGGTAGTGGACGGACTCGGATCGGACCCTCGAACCGTGCGGATCCGGATTTTCCAGATCCGGGTCCGCTCAACACTATAAGCGACCTCAAAAATGGTGAAAATCGTTCACCATGGAGAGGTCGTCCCAAAACCAAAAATCGGTAATGGTTGATTATCGATGTGGTTCCTCGTTTATGCGGCAGCACACATCGCTGTGTATGACACCGCAGCAGCGAGGACTGTCTCCTTACCTGCCGCCGGCCGAATGCGGAAGGAAGGAGGTGGGCATCCCGCTCATCTCCGCTCCTCCGCTTTGATTGGCCGGCCGCTTAGTGACGTCGCTGTGACGCCGAACGTCCCTCCCTCTTGAGGGAGGGATTGTTCGGCAGTTACAGCGACGCCACCGACCAGGTAAGTGCATGTGTCGCTGCCGTAGTGATAATGTTCACTGCGGCAGCGATGACTTGATATCGCATACACGACGAGGGCAGGTTGCAAAAACGTCCAAAATCGCTCCTCGTTGACATGGGGGTCCTCTCCCAATTATCGCTGCTGTCGCTTGGGCGAAGTTGATCCTCGTCCCTGCGGCAGCACACATCGCTACGTGTGACGCCGCAGGAACGAGGATCATCTCCTTACCTGCCATACGCCAGCAATGAGGAAGGAAGGAGGTGGGCGGGATGTTCGTCCCGCTCATCTCCGCCCCTCCGCTTTGATTGGGCGGCCGCTTAGTGACGTCGCTGTGACGCGGAGCGAACCGCCCCCTTAGAAAGGAGGCGGATCGCCGGTCACAGTGACGTCGCTGAGCAGGTAAGTACATGTGACGCTTCTATAGCGATAATGTTCGCTACGTCAGCGATCTTCATATATCGGCATAACGATAGGGGCGGGTGCTATCACGCTAGCCATCGCTAGCATCGGCTAGCGATGTCGCAGCGTGTAAAGCCACCCTTAAGCGGGCTTTACACGCTACAATATTGCTAGCAATTGCTAGCGATATCGTACGCAAAAGCACCCCGTCCCCGTCGTGCATGCGATATCAAGTGATCACTGCCGCAGCAAACATTATCGCTACGGCAGCGACACATGAACTTACCTGGTCGGCGTCATCGCTGTAACTGCCGAACAATCCCTCCCTCAAGGGGGAGGGACGTTCGGCATCACAGCGACGTCACTAAGCGGCCGGCCAATCAAAGCGGAAGGGCGGAGATGAGCGGGACATAACATCCCGCCCACCTCCTTCCTTCCGCATTGCGGCCGGTGGACGCAGGTAAGGAGACGTTCCTCGCTCCTGCGGTGTCACACACAGCGATGTGTGCTGCCGCAGAAACGAGGAACAACATCGATAATCAACCATTACCGATTTTTGGTTCTGGGACGACCTCTCCATGGTGAACAATTTTCACCATTTTTTAGGTCGCTTAAGGTCGCTGGTAAGTGTCACACGCTGCAATATCATTAATGACGCCGGCCGTGCGTCACTAACAACGTGACCCCGACGATAAAACATTAAAAATATCGTAGCGTGTAAAGCCCCCTTTAGTCTTGGCCATGGTGAGCTGCCCTATCTGCTATAAATGGGGGCACTGTTGAGTATAAGTAACACATATACAATGCAACAAATCATATAAATGTGATACAGCTATAACAAGAATAATGTGACATTCAACATCAGGCAACAAAATGCAAAGATCAATACGTTCTGCAGGTGTTTCGCCACATTTAGCTTCCTCAGGGGGCCTTAAGTACCCCAGTCCAATACTGCATAACACACATGTCCTCAGTGGTTAGCAAGTCTTTTACATACACATTTTACATTTTTGTTAGAGACTTGCTAGCCATTGAGTACACTTGTAGGAGGTGAGTACTTTTTGCTGCCATGTGAACCCCTTGTGTCCACACTAGAACCCCGCCTTCATGTTCATCATTGTGATGCAGCTATTTTAAGACATGGAAACACACTACCAGTTACCACTGAGGAAGATATTTAACGCATGGGGACACACTACCATGTACCCCTGAGGAAGATATTTAAGAAATGATCACATACTACCAGTTACCCTTTGGGATGATATTTAAGGCATCGGGACACACTACCAGTTACCCCTGAGGAAGATATTTTAGGCATGGGGACACACTACCAGTTACCCCTGAGGAAGATATTTTAGGCATGGAAACACACTACCAGTTACCCCTGAGGAAGATATTTTAGGCATGGAAACACAGTACCAGTTACCCCCAAGGAAGATATTTTAAGCATGGGGACACACTACCAGTTACCCCTGAGAAAAATATTTTAGGCATGGGGATACACTAATAGTTATCCCTGAAGTAGATATTTAAGACATGGGGACACGCTACCACTTACCCCTAAGGAAGATATTTAAGGCATGGGGAAACACTACCAGTTACCCCTGAGGAAGATATTTAAGGCATGGGGATACACTACCAGTTACCCCTGAGGAAGATATTTAAGGCATGGGGATACACTACCAGTTACCCCTGAGGAAGATATTTAAGGCATGGGGATACACTACCAGTTACGCCTGAGGAAGATATTTAAGGCATGGGGATACACTACCAGTTACCCCTGAGGAAGATATTTAAAGCATAGGGAAACAATACCAGTTAACCCTGAGGAAGATATTTAAGGCATGGGGACACACTACCTGTTACCCCTGAAGAAGATATTTAAGGCATGGGGATACACTACCAGTTACCCCTGAGGAAGATATTTAAGGCATGGAAACACATTACTAGTAACCCCTGAGGAAGATATTTAGGAAATGATAATACACTACCAGTTACCCCTTGGGGTGATATTTAAGGCATGGAGGGCATGGAGACATACTACCAGTTACCCCTGAAGACGATATTTAAGGCATGGGGACACACTACCAGTTACCTCTGAGGAAGATATTGAAGGCATGGGGACATTATACAGCCAAAGCTTTCCTCCCCAAGAACTTAACTGTAGTCAAATATAGTTAATTTCTTGGGGAGGCTTGTGAACACAGCCAGACATCACAGCCGGACATAGTGACTCTATACAATGTTTTGTGGTCACGCAGCACCTATTGATGGTAAAGTCTACATTTTTTCCCTTTCATACTAAATCTGGCCATACATAGATGAATGTTGGTCAATCTGATTGTTATGGGAGTGACCCAACTTTTCCACAATGGTAGACTTGTGGGAAGGGGGGAGGATTGGGCATGTTGAAATCGGCATGTTCTATCCTTTGTTCTCAAGGAATGCACAAAGGTGTCTGGCACTGGTTAATTTCCCACGGTTTCTTAAAATGGCATATTATCTCCTATCCGTAGGATAGGGAATAATTTGTTGATCCCTGGTTGTCTGACCACTGGTATCCTCAGCAATCCAGAAAATAGGTCTCTGTCTTGAATGAAGAAGAGGTGTGCATGCTTAGCCTCAGCTCCAATCATTGTCAATGGGACTGCAGAAAATATTTTATATGCTTAATTCCTCTTCATTTAAAATGGGGCTCCCCAGGGACCCATTCTTGGATGTACTGGAGCCCTGTTCTCAGGGTCACTGGAGACAAAAACGGCTGAACCCAAAGCAAGCAGCAAATGATCTTATATCCTATGGAACAATACATGCTTGGCTGACATGCATCTAATATATATGGGCATGTAAACATATATGTGAAAATTCTCCCCAAAATGGGAGACTCATGGAAAAAGAAAGGAGCCCTCTTAGATTCCCCGAAGAGTTGGGAGCAGCAGAAGCCTCCTAGAACCCCCTGAAAAGGAGCATCTCCTCTTGTGTTTTCTGCCATCGAGCTCAGCCATGATATCCACGGGCACATTCATGGCTGTAGGAAGGGTGTAGGGATGGGGTCACGCAAATCTACTGCTCCTTCAATAGTGATCATTCAATGTTTTAATCTATTTTTCTGAATTTGTAACATTGAAAATCAAGAACATGGAAACATTTCATCAGCTGATTGTGTAGTGCGCCTCCGTGTATCCCGAGCAGCGGTCTAAACCATGAGGCAATATTATTGTATTGCGTACAATCGATACCGAGCGCCATCTCTGTGCACGTGCCAATCTGGGGGTTTAGTATTTGGTGTCCTTTGGTCACATGTATAGAAAATATTAAGTGGTGATTTTCCTTTCTTTTAGATGGGCACTTTTCCTGCCTGTGTTTTATTACGGTGGAGAGTAAACAACCTCTATAAAATGATTTAATGACTTCCTCTTCCAGTGCACGTGGCCCGTCATGTGGCTGCTGCTACTTCAGTGAAGCCTTTTCCTTTTACAGAATGTAAAGAAGATTAACAGACATTCAAAAGGGAATAAAAGCAGGAGCGTACCCGCCATGCATCCCAGTATTTACATTATTAGGCCCCCTTCACACGGGCGTAAAAAACACGTACGGGCAAAACCATTAGTAGTCTCGTCAGCGTCTCATCAGCGTCTCGTTAGTGTCTAATCAGCGTCTCGTCAGCGTCTCGTTAGTGTCTAATCAGCGTCTCGTCAGTGTCTCGTCAGCGTCTCGTCAGCGTCTCGTCAGCGTCTCGTTAGCGTCTCGTCAGCGTCTCGTCAGTGTCTAATCAGCGTCTCGTCAGTGTTTCGTCAGCGTCTCGTCAGCGTCTCGTCAGCGTCTCGTCAGTGTCTAATCAGCGTCTCGTCAGTGTTTCGTCAGCGTCTCGTCAGCGTCTCGTCAGCATCTCGTCAGCGTCTCGTCATGGTGCCATCTGTGTTTTTCTGGTATGGATAAAGAAAGAATGAAATTACAAAGCTTCTCCTATACTTGTGTGTCGCCCAGGGTTATGGGGTACTCGGTCCCGGGCGGTGTATATCTGGGGAACTATGGGGAGATAAGGTATGCACACCAGTGACTATGTAAGGGGAATACATGAAATAGCAGAAACTGCTGTGTGAATACTGACTTGAAAAATCCAATAGCTATATGTAAGATTCATATGTTCATGGCAGTAATGCAGATTCCATTTTTCACATTTTCACTCTTACATATAGCTATTGGATTTTTCAAGTCAGTATTCACACAGCAGTTTCTGCTATTTCATGTATTCCCCTTACATAGTCACTGGTGTGCATACCTTATCTCCCCATAGTGATGTTTTTTTAGGTTTTTGCACCCAGTTCAGACTTAGAATGGTGTTCCAAACGTTATTCCTTATTATATCTGGGGAACGTCACTTTGGTGGCTGTTGCCCGATTTTGTACTCTGGGCCCTTTTTGAAAAGGGGAATATTTACAAGGGATTAGGTTAGTGTTCACACGTGACGCCACTTGTGGGGTTGTGGCTAGTTAGATAAAGCCACCACTGCACAATGTCCACTACTGGTGCTGGTGTTAATGGCATCCTGGATGTCAGGCCCTCCGCAAGCAGGGCCGGGCCCCAGAGGTTAGGTGTAATGACGGGTGTCGGAAGAAGGTAGTCCACACAAAGGGTTCAGTGCAACTGGTTCTTTACTCCCTTTCTGGTGGTAACTGGTTACCCGAGCCCGGCTGGTTTCACATTCAGGTCCACTTTGTCCCAGTGTAGTAATCTGTTGCCTTCTTCCCCTGCACCTGTCTCTGGGTGGTGGGTCCTTGTGGCGTAGAGTAACTGGGGGTCCCCGTCCGGTGGATTTTCCACTGCAGTCCGTATGACGGTAGCGTGAACCCTGTGGGGTTGGAGTCTCTGGTCCTGTTCCCGGTTATCCCTTTGCTACTGAGTCTTGGATTTTTAGGGTCAGCGAGGTCCTTGATGGTCCCCTCGCTGTGCAGGTGTTATCGGGCCTGCCTGGAGCTTCTGCCTGACCTAGGGTCCTGTACCCCGTTGGTGCGTAGTTCCGAGAGTTTCCACCGTACTTCACCGGCAGCTAACCTCCTGGGGCATTAGGTTACTGTGCACTCCAAGTCAGTGTGTCTCCTCCCTCCTGTCCATCTTCACTCTCTCACTCCTCTGACTGTCCACAGTCTGCCCCTCTCATCTTGTCAACTAGTGGACTGGCTCCACCTCTAGGCGGCCATCCGTTGGTCCGACCTTAGCCCTGTACCATTCTATGGGGGAATGATGGGGAAAAACTGAGATTTTGTGAAGTGTTTGTGTGTGACCGGCACTGGTTTTCCGGGGCCCTAGGGGGTAGGCCCTGCATCCTGGTGAGGATTTCAGAACCTTGTAGTTCCCTGATGGCTTCAGGGGCGCTACATTTGCAATGTTAAACATGTACAGCACACGGGTGACAGCCGTGTGCTGTACATACTATCATGGCCGAAAGTGTTGGCACATTTGAAATTGTTCCAGAAAATGAAGTATTTCTCCCAAAAATGTATTGCAGTTACACACGTTTTCTTATACACATGTTCATTTCCTTTGTGTACTGAAACAACCTAAAAAAAAAAGAGAGAAAAAGGAAAATTGGACATAATTTCACACAAAACTCCAAAAATGGTCCAGACAAAATTGGTGGCACCCTCAATTTAATATTTGGGTGCACCTTTGGAATAAATAACTGCAATCAATCACCTCCCATAACCGTCCACAAGAATTTCGGATTCTTCTTTATACACTGCTCCAGGTCTCTCATATTTCAGGGCGTCTTCTCTTCTTCCAAAAGCAATTTTAAGATCTCTCCACAGGTGTCAATGGGGTTTAGATCCGGATTTATTG